>NC_041737.1:7070983-7375500 GCF_004115215.2 Ornithorhynchus anatinus
CCTTGGCCCCTCAGTAAATGTTTAATGAAAACATCGGTTCCTTGTTTGCTCTGCTCAGATCTTCCCCGGTGGATTGGATCTGTGCCGCTCCTGGAGTCACGACGAGCTTGCGTGCCAGCCGTCCCTTTGGGGGTTGGGTTTTGCTGAGCCGGTGAGGGTGGTTGGGGTCCCGGAGGGAGGGGGAAGACCACGAACGAGCTGGGGGTTGGGGGGAGGTGGCGTCTCCCCTTGGCTCCGCGGATTCAGGGATCACAGCCGCTCGTGGCCAGTTCAACGGCAGTGAGTTTTCGTGGAAAGATCCTGGGCTGGGGAGGCGGAGGACCCAGGTTCCCATCCCTGCTCCACCACTTGACCGCTCTGTGACCTCGGGCAGGTCACTTCACTTCTCTAGGTCTCAATTCCCTCGTCTGGAAAGTGGGGATTATTCATTCATTCAATAATATTTATTGAGCGCTAGTGTGCGGCCCATGTGGGACAGGGACTCTGTCCAACTTCATTATCTTGTACCTACCCCAGAACTTCGTAGAGTGTCTGGTTCATAGGAAGCGCTTAATAAATACCAGTAAATAATAAAAATAACAATAATAAAAAAAAGTCCACGGCCATCGGGTCCTGGAGGAGACTTCCTGTGCTTTTAGGACCTGGATTCCAGGTTCTTTCAGTCACGTGGCTCTAGGACCACCCTCCCCCACCTTCTCCCTGAGCAACGGCCTTCACGCCACTGGAAGCAGAGGGTCACAGTCAGTCAATCGTATTTATTGAGCACTTACTGTGTGCAGAGCCCTGCACTAAGCCCTTGGGAGAGTAAAGTATAACAATAGACACATCCTCCACCCGCAAGAAGCTTACAGTATAGAGGGAGAAATCCAGTCACAAACATGGACTTTGCTCTTCTTCAGGCTTCCCTGCTGTGATGCTCTGCTGGGTTGGATCTCCAAGACTAATAACAATTCAGAATAGTCATGGCATTTCATTCATTCATTCAGTCGCATTTATCGAGCACTCACTGTGTGCAGAACACTGTATTAAGCGCTTGGGAAGTACAATACAGCAATGAAGAGAGACAATCCCTGCCCACAGTGGGTTTACAGTCTAGCGTGGGGTGGTGGAGGTGGGGAAGTCAGGCATCGAAACAAGACAACAGGCATCAATATAAATAAAGAGAATTACAGATATATACATATATTCACAAGTGCTGTGGGGGCGGGGGGGGGGGGAGAGCAAAGAGCGAGTCGAGGTGACGCGGAAAGGAGGGGGAGCTGAGGAAGAGGGGGCTTAGTCTGGGAAGCCCTCTTGGAGGAGGTGCACTCCAGTGGGGCTTCGAAGAAGGGAAGGGTGATTGGCGGATTTGCGGATGGAGGGGCGTCCAGGCCAGAGGAAGGATGTGGGAAGCGAGACAGAGGCCCAGTGAGAAGGTTAGCGGCACCACAGGAGCGGAGTGTGCAGACTGGGATGGAGAAGTGGAGGAGGGAGGTAAGGTAGGAAGGGCCAAGGTGATGGAGAGCTTTGAAGCCAAAAGTGAGGAGGTTTTTTTTTTTATAAGGAGGCAACCACTGGAGGTTTTTGAGAAGGGAGGTGACAGGCCCAGAACTTTTCTGTAGAAAAAGAATCAGGGCAGCAGACTGAAGTGGGGAGAGGCAGGAGGTTGGGAGGACAGCAAGGAGGCCGATGCAGTAATCCAGGCGGGATAGGATGATGTCAAGTAAGCAGTGATTACTATGTGCCAAGCACTGTACTACGGCGCTGGGGTAAATCCATCAATCAGTGGCATTTCTCCAACGCTTACTGTGTGCAGGGCACTGTGCTAAGTGTTTGGGGGAGTACGATATAACCGAATTGGTAGACACGTTCCCGGCCTGCAAGAATACAGGATGCAAGAGGTTCAGGTCAGACACAGACCCTGGGATTCAACATTCAAGAAAGGAGGGAAAACAGGGATTGAATCCCCCATTTTAGAGATGAGGAAACCATCAGAGCCGAACACAGCCAAGATAACCACATATCCCAGTTATAGCGAGAGTGTTTGAGCGATCCTCTTCTCCTTTTTTTTAATGCTATTTGTTAAGCACTTACTATGTGGCAGGCACTGTACTGAACACTAAAATAGATTCAAGCTCTCCAGGTTGGGCTCAGTCCGTGTCCCTCATGGGGATCACAATCTTAATCCCCGTTATCCAGATGAAGGAACTGGGGCCCAGAGAAGATAGGTGATTTGCCCGAGGTCAGGCAGCAGACATCTGAAGGAGGATCCGGGATTAGAACCCAGGTCCTTCTGACTCCCAGGCCCATGCTCGAACCACTAGGCTACACCCCTTCTCCCCATCCCACTCTGCTGGTTGGCCACGGTGCCACGGACGCCGCTGCATGGCATCATCTCCTGATGCGCTCCTTCATTCATTCCATCGTATTTATTGAGCGCTTACAGGGTGCAGAGCACTGTACTAAGCGCTTGGGAGAGTACAATAGAACGATAGACACGGTCCTCGTCCACAACCAGATGAACTTCCCGAAAACACCTGAGCCCCCCCAGGCCAGGGCCAGGCAGGGCCAATCTCCCGTTCGCCGGCGGCCCAGGGGACCAGTTGCCAGGGTTCCGAAGGCTCCGGTTGCCGTGGCGGCCCTGGCGGAGCGAGCTCGACCGCGGGCGATGCTCGCCGGGCACCGGGCCGCTTCGTGGTGTGAAGGGAGGGAGCAGGGACCCTGTGGCCGGACAGAGCCGGGCCCACCGGGCTCTCTCAGCTCGCGCTCTCTCCTTTCTCCCCACCGCCGCTGCTGTCGCCGCCACAAAACCAAGCCATGGTTTGGGGCCGGAGAGGAAATCCGTGAGGCAGGAGGCCGGGGGCCTGAGATGGGTCCATCACCGGTAAGCGAGGGTCCGGGCGGCCCTCCCCGGGCAGGGGCAGAATAATAATAATAATAATAATTTCTGGTATTTGTTAAACGCTTCCGAATGTGTCAGACACTGTACTAAGCCCTGGGCTGGATACAAGCAAATAGGGTTGGACACGGCCCCTGGCCCACGTGGGGCTCACACGTTTGCCAGCTGCGTGACTGTGGGCTAGTCAATTAACCTTTCTGGGCCTCAGTTTCCTCACCTGGAATATGAGGATAAGGCGACTTATCTGTGAGCCCCGTGTGGGACAGGAATTGGGTCTGATTTGTTCGTCTATCCCAGGGCTTGTCTCCCCTCTAGATTGTAAGCTCCTTGTGGGCAGGGAATGTGTCTGTTTATCGTTATATTGTACTCTCCCAAGTGCTTAGTACACTGCTCTGCACATAGAAAGTCCTTAATAAATATGATTGAATGAATGAATGAATGAAGGCTTAGCACAGTGCTCGGCACTTAATACGCGGTGTCATTGCCTTCATGACTGAGGCCTGGAGGAACTCCATGTATCCCCTCCCCCTCAGCCTCAGAGAACCGCGGGATCCCATCCCCAGCAGGGCCGCAGTCTTCCTTTCCGCTGCTATTCCCTGGATGTCTGGCCTAGAGGATAGATCCCGGGCCTGCGAGTCAGAAGGTCATGGGTTCTAATCCCCGCTCTGCCTCTTGTCTGCTGCGTGATTTTGGGCAAGTCACTCTACTTCTCTGGGCAGCGACCTCATCTGTAACATAGAGATTAAGACCGTGAGCCCCGTATGGGGCAGGGACTGTGTCCGACCCGATTATCTCCCATCTATTGTAAGTGCTTAACGGATACCATAATTATTATCATGATTATTATTGTTATTTCCTCTCTGAACAAGTGAGTGATCGGGGAAGTTCAGGGGGCCCCAGGCTGGGTCCTGGGGGATCCTTTGATGTCTGGAACAGGCCTGGGATCGTCCACGGCACCAAGCGATCCATCGACCGGGCCCGGGAGCAAGAGCGGCAGCCGCCTCGGGGCAGGGGCACACCGTCGTGGCGGGGGGCAGTGACCATCTTTGGACTGGCTTCTGGGCGGCAACGAAACGTTAGCCTGCGTGCCGGGTTACGGATGCAGCACCCGAGGCATCCGATAGCCTGGGGTCGACAACCTCTGGTTTGGTCACCCCAGGGAGGGGTTGCCCACCTTATGAGGGGAAGCGGTGGCCGTTTTCTTCCCAGCTCCGGGTGGGCAACGCTTAAAGCCGGCCCCGCTCCTGACTTGGCTTCTCTCCTTCCCAGACAGATACCCTCACCTGTTTGGAGGATCTCCCGGCGGGACGCTGAGCACTGATGATTGACCTGCGGTAAGGGGAATGAGGAACTTTAACCTCTCTCGATCTCCTTCCCTCATATGCCTATTTTTCACAGACTGGTAGAATCGACTGCCAAAGATGGCTGGGTTGGGGGAGAGGCTGCTCCGCCAGCTTTTACAACAAGCAGTGGGACCTTGGCCAGGATCAGACAGCAGTGCATGGTATCGATCAGTCCACGGTATCGATCGGACCGTGGCATTGATGAGGCCATGGTAAGGATCGATCCCCGGTATCCATCGGTCCACGGTGTCGCTCAGTGCACAGTAGCGATCAGTCCACGGTACCTATCGGTCTGCGGTATCGATCAGACCACGGTTTATGCTCTTAGTCAGTCCACGGACTCTGTGATAATAATAATAATGATACTAATGATGGTATTTGTTAAGCACTTACTGTGTGCCAAGCCCTGTTCTAAGTGACTTGCCCAAGATCACACAACAGACAATAATAGCTGTTTTATTGTAATTGTTATCGTACTTGTTAAGGACTTACTGTATGCCAAGCGCTGTGCTCGGCTCTGGGGTAAATACGAGGTAATCAGATCGGACGCGATCCCTGTCCCACATCGGGTTCACAGGAGAGAGAACGGGTATTTTTACAGATGAGGAAACGGAGGCACCGAGTAGTGAAATGACTATTCTCCAGGGTTACACGACAGGCCAGTGGTGGAGTCGGAATTCAAACCCAAAATAATCCCATCACCCGGCCCAGGCTCTTATCGCTGGGTCACTCGGCCTTTGGTGGGACTGGTGGACAGGTGGGCTGGCAGGAGACTGAGTGGCAGGGAGGGTAGATTGATGTTTGGGGATTTTCTTAACGTCAAATTGGGCCCGGAAGCAGCAGCTGAGGGGCTCAGTTTTCCGAGCCGTGGGTAACGTGTGAGAGCTTCCCAGGCGGGTATGGGTCGAATGCTTGGAGCCAGGTCTGTGGCAGTTCCCACATCCTTTCCGAAGGGTTTGGGCTCCTCCGCCGTGATGCCCACCCACCCCTGTGCCACCCCAGTCCACCTCATGCCATTCAGGCACACAGGCCACGTGCCACTCGTGCCAGCCATCCCGAGGAGGGGCCCGCTAGCCGGCAGACACCGCGAGGGAGACCTCGCCGGCTGGCGAGTAGGACGGACACCTCGGACCTTGCGGCCCCGACCGCAGAGCGGAGATGAGAGAGGGAGTCGGTACCAGAGGCCAGATGGCCCTGCAGACCAGTTTGCCAGGAACCCGGAGTTTCTCGGGGCCCGGAATGCCGTGGGGAGATTTGGAAAGCTGGGAGCTGCCTTTTGTGGGCAGGGAAGGAGGGCAGGATAGAGGGACTGGAAGAGCTTAGGGGCTGAGTAAAGCAGGTTATAGATTTCCCCTCAACCCTCCCTAACTCCTTCCCTCCTCCTTTCCTTCCTCCCTCTCTTCCTCTTTTCCTTCATCCTTCCCTCCGTTTCTCTTTCTCTTCCTCCCTCCCTCCCTCTCCCAACAGTGTTCTGCTGTGGGATCTTCCGGCTGTTTGCCCAGCTCCCTTCAGGAGGAGCCCCTCTCTCTATTTACTGTGGTAGTGAGAATTTTTGTTTAGCACTTTCTGCGTGACAGGCACTGTCCTAAGTGCTGGGGAAGAATCCACCTTCTAGCCGCCTGCCAACAGCTTATGGCCATAGCTTTAAAGTCTGTTGCTCCCCCCACTTGTATTTTATTTCAGTGCCCATCTCCTCCCAGACTGATTACCAGCTCCTTGAATTTAGGGATCGTGCCCGTTAACTCTACTAGAGTCGTCTTAGTCCAATGCTCTGCACGTGGTAAGCTCCCAGTAAATACTATTGATTGATTCTCCGTTTCCCTTCCTTCCTTGACCATTTGTTCCTCTCCCTTTCTCTTCCAATCCATCAATATCATCTGTCGGACGCTTACCGTGTGCAGAGCACTGTACTCAGCACTTCGGAGAGCACAGTAAGGTTTGTAGATAGACGCCATCCCTAACCTCAAGGACCTTACAGTCCTCTTTCCCATACCATCCCTTCTCTTTCTTGCCCATCCTCCTCCCCAACAATTCTCCCCTTTCCACTTCCCCTTTCCCCTCTCCTCTCCTCAGAGTGAAAAAAAATTCCATTTCTGAGGCACAATCAGTCTTTTCTTCTTAAGGACTCTGCCCGCGACCCAAGGCCCTGGCCCAGAGAATATTTCCCAGCCCTTTCACTAAGGAGATTGTCCACTCCTGGTTCTCACTGATCCAGAGACCCCGTGCTGACTGCCAACCACCAGGCCATCCTACCCACCCCCAGCCCCCAGCCCAGTTCCATCCCTGGGAAAGGAGTGGAAAGGATTTGAAACTGGGTTTCCAGGTTCTGGGCTTCCTCTTCTCCCTCCGCCCATTCTGCTCCCGATGGCCCCTGCCGTTCAATCTCCTCTTTTCCCTAATTAAAAACAAATGATTATGTTGGTATATTGGCTCCAGTAGCTGGAAAAAATAGCATTCAAAGGCAGTTTTGAATTGTCTAACGATCTCTCTCCCGCCTCGGTCTGCGTCACAGACACTTGAAGGTCCCCAGCCTCGGGAGTTCGGCGTCCCTGGTGAGCCCCTCACCCTCTTGGGGGTGACGAGAAATGCCGTCAGGCTGCTTGGCTCCACTGCAGTAAGACCCAAAGGGTTCTGTCTTCGATGACTCAGGGTGGAGGAAAGGAATTCGACTGAACACCAGAGCCGGGGTTTCTGAGGAGAAAGAGGGGTCGTGGTCAGAAACAGTCTCTGTCCCAGATGGGGCTCACAGTCTAAACAGGAGGGAATCCACAGTTTACAGATGAAGAACCTGAGGTAAAGTTAAATGACCTGCCCAAGATCACGTAGCAGGCAAATGGTGGAGCTGGGATGAGAACTCAAGTCCCAGACTGAGTCCCGGTCCTGTGCTCTTTCTCTGCTAAGAAGCAGCGTGGGCTTAGTGGAAAGAGCAGAGGCCCGAGAGTCAGAATCCCAGGTCTGCTGCTTGCCTGTTGTGTGATCTTGGGCAGGTCGCAACTTCCCCATGCCTCGGTTTCCTCATCCGTGAGATGGGGTTTGACTCCCTCTCCTGGCTCCCCTTAAGACCGTGAGCCTCACATGAGACGGGGACTGAGTCCGATCTACTTATCTTGTATCTGCCCTGCATTTAATACGGTAAAGTGCACAGTAAGTGCTTAACAAATACCGCAATTATTATTTCCACTGGACCAAGTTGCTTCACTAGGGAGGAAACAGAGGGAAGCACGGAGCTCTGTCTACAAGCTGCCCACTTTGCTGATGGGCCTGTTAGGGGCTAGCTTACAGACAGGGAGTTGGGGGAAAATGAGGGTGGTGAGCTTTTGGGGTCGGGGAGGGGGGGGGGTCCACAAGGACATTGCACTATTTATAGCTTCCGAATATAGCTGGATCTTTATCTGTTCCTTTTGGGGATAAAATCTTTCCATAAACAAAGCATTCCGCACGCACACTCCATTCATAATCACAATCCAAAAGCATGAGTGTAGAGCAACAGCTGTTACAAACAGAAGTAAACGTGGCCTCACCCTCCTTCTGAGAGGAGGTAGACCTGCCCTCTGGGAGGGAGAGGCAGGAGACTCTGAGAAAGAGCGGGAACGATTGAAGGGAGGAGAGTGAGCTCTAGACCGTAAGCTTGCAGGGAACGTGTCTCCCACCTCTGTTGTATTGTACTCGCCCAAGCTCTAAGTGTTCTGCGTATAGTAAGTGCTCAATAAATACCGTTGAGGAGGCTGATGAAAGAGAGAGGGAGATAAAGAGAAGCAGCGATGGAAAGGAGGAGAGAATGAGGATAATAACTGTGGTATTTGTTAAATGCGTCCCTTTTGCCTTGTACTATACTAAGAACTGAGGTAGGTACAAGATCATCAGGTCCCACGTGGGGCTCACAGCCTAAGTAGGAGGGAGAACACTTACTGAATCCCCATTTTGCATGTATTGTACTCTCCCAAGCACTTAGTACAGTGCTCTGTACACAGCGAACACTCCGGTAAATACCACCGACTGACCGATCGATTACCGATCGGTTGGAGGGCGGCGAGACATTCCCAAGCCCGGTTCTGGGGCTGGTCCGGACCTGGGTCCGTGGATGAATGAATGTGCGGGGTCACGGAACTGCCGACTTCATGCGTGTTATCTCTAAGGAGCGTGGAAGCCAGAGAGCAAAGTCCTGCCGAGCTGCTCTCTTGCGGGGGTCAGAGATTATCCAAACACTCCCCTCGTTGGATTCCTTCCGGGTGTCAGCAGCCACCTCCATTGTCCCGGGATGGAAAAGTTCCCTCCACCCCTTCTCTCGCCCCCCGCTGCTGCTAAAGGAACTGGTTTTCCATTGTCCCGGTGGCAGGAGGGATCAAAGGGGAAAGGGGCCAGAGGCAACCGCAGGTGTTGTTGGAGGATGGTGGTGAGACTTTGGAGGAAGACTGAAGAGCGTGAACTCCCATATCCTGCCAACTCCAGCGACAAAGGACAGCAGTGCGACCTACAATCCTTAGACAACGAGTCCCTTTCCCGCGGCGCGTGCGTTTGATGGTGCTCTTTTCACCCCCCTCTACCCTTGTTCTGCAAACAGCTGGTAACCAGTCAATCGATCAGTGGTATTTATTGAACGCCCACTGTGTGCAGAGCACTGGACGGAGCGCCTCGGAGAGTACGGTGTAACAATATAGCAGACACATCCCCTGCCGCCAAAGAGCTTAAGAAGTCTAGAGGGGGAGACAGACGTGAATGTAAATAAATACGTTATAGAGATGTACCTAAGTGCTGTGGAGCTGGGGCGGGGGGTGGGGGATGAATTAAGAGAGCAAGTCAGGATGACGCGGAGGAGAGTGGAAGAAAAAGAAAAGAGGGCATAGTCAGGGAAGGTCTCTTCATTCATTCAGTCGTATTTACTGAGCACTTACTGTGTGGAAAGCAGGGGAGATGTGCCTTCAACGAGGCTTTGACGCAGGGGAAAGTAATTGTCTGTCAGATGTGAGGAGGGAGGGAGTTCCAGGCCAGAGGCAAGAGGAAAAATGGGTGAGAGGAAGGTGGAGAGGTAGACGAGATGGAGGTACAGTGAGGGGGTTGGCATTAGAGGTGGGAACTGTACAGACTGGGTTGTAGTAGGAGAGTACAGAGGTGAAGGAGGAGGGGGTCGGGTGATCGAGAGCTTTCAAGCCGAGTGTGAGGAGTTTCCCACCTGGGAGAGTACAGTAGAGCAGAGCTGATAGACACATTCCCTGCCCACATCGAGCTTGCAATCTAGCCGGTAATCAATCAGTGGTATTTACTGAGTGCTTCCTATGTGCGGAGCACTGTACTGAGCGCTCGGGGGAGTCCACTGTAACAATGTAACAGACACATTCCCTGCCCACAGTGAGCTTACAGTCTAGTAGTTCCCCAGAGAGTCAGGTTTTCTCAGCAGAGGCCATCGTGTCCTTGGGTCACTGGCCAAGCCTTCTTCTCCCAGGTGCAGGCCAGGTCACTCATCGGACAGGACCCTTCCAATCCAGCGGAGCCCACCCGATCGCCAACCGGGGCTCAGCGCTGACAGACGGGGCTGCAGAGATTTAACCAGACCTAGCCTTGATTTACCATCTGTTGGGGATCCCCATACTAGGGATTTGAAAGTACTCTAGACTGTCAGCCCACTGTAGGCAGGCAATGTGCTACCAACTCCGTCGTATTGTACTCTCCCAAGTATTTAGTACCCAGGAAACGCTCAATAAACACAACTGATGGATAGATAGACTCAATCAGCCCACTGCCCTAGGCAGAAGTCCTTCTGGCCTAAAGAGCCCAGGGATGGGAGTCAGGAGACCCAAGTTTTAATCCGGCCTTCGCCCCTGACTTGCTGCTTGACCTTGGGCAAGTCGCTTAACTTTTCTGTGCTTCAGTTTTCTCATTCGTAAAATGGAGACAGAATACTTGTTCCTCCCTCCCCCTTAGACTTGGTAGGCCGGTGAAGGAAATGGACTGTGTCAATCTGTTTACATCGCATTAACCCCAGAGTTTAGTACAGTGCTTGGCACATGGTAAGCGCTTAACAAATATCTCCTGAGCGCGATCCATCTCCATGGCCTCTATATCCATTTCCACCTCTGATTCTGCTCTCCGCCCAGTTGGCATTTTGATAACAATGCTACTGGCCCACTTGCCATTGCACGCTTGCCACCAAAGTCATTAATTGCTGGTGAGACTGGAAACCTGTTGGCCAACCCTAATTTCTTGAAGGATTCATCCGCAATAAGAATGGCCTAGATTTTAAATGGACACGTTCAAAGCCAGTTGGCCCCTGGGCTTAGCTTTCGATTTAGTCTTTCACGATTTTCTGTAGGCTTTGATTCCCTTTGAAATTGGGAAAGAAAAATACTTTTGGCTGCTACAAAAATAAAAGCCGAGCTCTGATGATTCCTGAAGCAGGTCAGCAGTGAGTTTCCCAAGCGTGGACTGTTGTCTGGAGCAACGGAAGGGATTCGGGGACACCGTGCTTCTGTTGGGCAGGGGACAAGAGTGGAATGTGGGTTCTGGGGAGAAGACAGGGCTCTGTGGCGGGGTGTGGCTGGAGAGATGAGAGGTGAGGTATTTGAGGTTCTGACTCCAGAGCTGTCCTTTCTGTTTGGGGACGACGGTGTCGATGGAGAAGGACCGTGACCTGGTGGCAAGACCACGGGCCTGGGACTCAGAAGACATGGGTTCTAATCCCGGCTCCACCACTTGTCTACTGTGTGACTGTGGGCGAGTCACTTAACTTCTCTGTTCCTCTGTTACCCATCTGTAGTAGGGATTAAGACTGTGAGCCCCATGTGGGACGGGGACTATGTCCAACCTGGTTGACTTGTTTCTACCCAGTGCTTAGAACAGCGTATGGCATAATAATCGCTTAACAAACACCATGACTATTGTTATTACCGCGCTCTGCCACTCAGTACTCAATAGTGAGCTGGGTGACTTTGGGCAAGTCACTTAACTTCTCTGTGCCTCAGTTACCTCATCTGTGAACTGGGGATTGAGCCCGTGAGCCCCGCGAGGGGCAACCTGATTAGCTTGTATCTAGGAGAAGCAGCGTGACACAGTGGAAAGAGCCCGGGCTCGGGAGTCAGAGGTCGTGGGTTCCAATCCCGGCTCTGCCACTTGTCAGCTGTGCGACTGTGGGCGAGTCACTTCACTTCTTTGGGCCTCAGTGACCTAATCTGTAAAATGGGAATTAAGACTGTGAGCCTCACGTGGGACAACCTGATCACCCTGTATCTACCCCAGCGCTTAGAACAGTGCTCTGCACATAGTAAGTGCTTAACAAATACCAACATTATTACCCCAGTGCTTAGAACAGTGCTTGGCACATAGTAAGCTCTTAACAAATACTATGGCCATTAAACCACCTCCACTATTACTACTATTTCTACCACTATTTGTAATACTACTCCTACAAGAAGCGCTTAATAAATACTATTGAATGAATGAATGAACAGCTGTCACTACTATCAATATTACTGCTGCGACCACTGCAATGGTCTGGGAGTCAGAAGGTCATGGGTTCTAATCCCAGCTCTGCCACTTGACTGCTGTGTGACCCTGGGCAGCTCACTTTACTTCTGTGGGCCTCAGTTTCCTGTAAAATGGGGATTGAGCCTGTGAGCCCCCTGTGGGACAGTGACTGTGTCCAACCTGATTTGCTTGCAGTACATAGTAAGCGCTCAATAAATACTACTGAATGAATACCCCAGCACTTAGTAAAGTGCCTGGCATATAGTAAGAGCTGAATATATCATCATTATTATTATCTAATTGTTACTGCTCCTGCTACTTCAATAACTCTATCTCCTTCCCCTTCTACCTCAAAAGGAAATGACTCTTATTCTGACCACAGAATTGTCCAGTGTAACTATAAGAGACATCGTTCCCCAGACAGGTGGGTGAAAATGCCACCATCTGCCGAGGCCATAAAGCTGTGAGAACTCAAGATAAGTTTGAAACAGCTGAGGGAAACTGCCATGCTTATTTTTACCAACGACATGCACTATATCACTCATTAGCCTCAGGACTGAGACAACACTTTATCTCCCATTTCAAACTTTCAACAGCCAGAATTAATTGGCGGATCATTCATCGGCCAGCGGTGGGGCCGTTTAATTTTTTCCAGTAATTTGGAATCGCGTTATCAGTTGGTCCGCTCTGAACTTCAGAACGACCCGGCCCAAACGAAGTGCTACTCGCTGGAGAACGGAAATCCTTTTCGGCCCAGAGCCTGTCTAACTAGCGTAATTATGGCGGCATTACTCATGAATTGTTTAATTATTTATTTCCTCAATCTGCGGCTGTAGATACACAATTCCAACCTGCAATTATGGAAAGTTTCTAAACCAGGACTGTAAAGTTGAATGCGTGTTTATGAGAACGATTCAAGCGGGGTTTGCGTCTGTGCTCAGTTGGGCTCAGGAAGGTGGGGAAAGGCTTAAAAAAATGAAACGGATTGATCGGTACCAAGAAACGGGTTTGTTTTCAGGAGAAACGTGAGAGGACGGTGACCGTGCGCTCCTGTCACCGGGTAGAGCTCCCAGGTGTCTCCGGGTTTCTCAGACCCACTCCTTTCCCTCGGTAAGGTGAAACCAGAGGGGAGAATAACAGCAACCCTCCCTGCTTCCTCCCTCTTGGCCTGCGTCCCCTCACAGCGCTGACGCAGCTCTTAGCATAGCTACCCTCTTGCCTAGGTTCCTCTGAGAGGATAGGAAGGAGGAGCAAGTCCGAGAGGCCCCCAGAACCACAACAGGGAAGAGTCAGGGAAGGAGAGGAGAGTCTGTGTTGGGGAAGTGGGGTGGAGATGAGCAGAGACCCTCAGAATAAAAGAAAAAGGAAAATGAAACAGTTGGAACAGAAAGTAGGGAGAAAAGGAAGGAGGTTGAAGAGCAGATAAGGGATCCATTCAGGAGGAAGGGGAAAGGATCAAAGAGAGGTTCACGTAGAACCGGTTTGGATAAGGAGGCTAAAGGGAAAACCTGAGGACCAAAAGAAGCAGACCTAAGCCGATGGAAATGGGACCCGAGGAAACGGGGAAGGGAAGACGGACATGCTGAAAGAAAGAATGGGGAGGAGAGTGGCCAGAGGAACGTGAGAAACGAGGAAAAGTTTGGGGTGGTGTTGGTGCTGGCAAACGAAATGATGATTATGGCATTTGTTCAGCTTTTACCATTTGCCAAGCACTGAACTAAGCGCTGGGGAAGATACAAGATCATCTGGTAGGACATAGTCCCTGCCCTAGAAGGGGGTTGCGATCTAAGTAGGATAGAGAGCAGACAGCCCCGTTTTGCAGATGAGGACACTGAGGCCTAGAGGACTTAAGTACTTATTTCTAGACTTCAAGCTCATTGTGAGCAGGGAACGTAACTACCAACTCTGTTGCACTGTACTCTCCCAAGTGATTATCACAGTGCTCCGCACACAGGAAACGCTCAAAAAAGCCCACCGATTGATTGTTCAGGGTGACCCAGCAGGCAAACGGCAGAGCCGGATTTAGAACTCTGGTCCTCTGCCTCCCGGACCCGTGCTCTTTCCACTCGGCATGGAATGGGAGGGACTCCCAGGCCCGGAGCAGGGGAGAGATTGTCCTGGGGAGGAGGGGAAATGTCTCTGGGAATCAGTCACGAATCCTATCGGTTTAGTCTGTTGACACGATCCGACTGGGAATATCTCCCTCCAGGGGCCTGCCTCCCGCACCCTTGAAAGCCAAGGGGATCTGGCCAAGGTCTCCTGGCCACTCCCCTCAACTCTATACAATACTGTGCCCTTGGTACAAGGCTCACTGGTCACCCAGCAGCACCAAAGCCATTCAAGGACAAATAACGCCGCTCTGAAGAAAGCAAATTTTTTGAATCTGATTTTCCGGCTTTTCCGAGGCCAGTCCCCCCACCGCCTCCGTTCCCACCCCAGATAGAACAACTTAAGCGTAGTTTTATCGATCTTGCGTCCATTAAGGCAGCATATTTCTGAATCCAATCCAAAACTACCGCTCATACCTCTAGATCTTTGTACTCTGAAGCCCCACACCAGCTGGTAAGGGCACACAGGCACGGTAGCATTTGCAAATGTAAACATTTTCTTAACGCAGTCAGATGAGTGATTATTCAGAATTCTCCAGTGCCTTTTGATTCTGTTCCTGTTCATGAAAACCTTTACTAGAGCAAGGTCTGTTTGGAAGGAGGGAGGTGGTGAAATCGAGATCGGTGTAATTTGTTATTTGTTATCTCACCTCACTGCTTTCCTCCTACCACCCAGCCCTCACACTTTGCTCCTCTAATGCCAGCCTACTCACTGTACCTCGATCTCATCTATCTCACTGCCATCCCCTCGCCCACATCCTGCCTCCGACCCGGAACTCCCTCCCTCTTCGTAACTGCCAGACGATCACTCTCCCCGCCTTCAAAGCCTTATTGAAGGCACATCCCCTCCGGGAGGCCTTCCCCAACTAAGCCCTCATTCCCTCTACTCCCTCTCCCTTCCGCGACACCCTTACACTTAGATTATTTCATCAGCCCCACCGCACTTCCGTACCTATCCGTAATTTATTTATAGTAATCTCTGCCTCCCTCTCTAGACTGTAAGCTCGCTGTGGGCAGAGACGGTGTTTACCCAACTCTTGTTATATTGCACTTTTCCAAGCGCTGGTACGGTGCTCTGTACGCAGAAAACGCTCAGAAAAATGATTAATTGATTTGTTGAAATCAATCAGTAAATCTATATATTTATTAAGTGCCTATTGGATACAGAGGATTGTCTAAACTGCTTGGAAAAATACCATATTTTAAAGGGCACAAACCCTGACCTCAGGGAGCTAAAAATATAGTGAGGGAGATAGACATAAACCGATTTACAGGTAGAAGAAAAGCAAGGAAAAAATAGGTATGTAGAGGAATAAGCCCTTAAATGGGAGGTTATTCAAGTCGAGATGGACAGAAGGGCCTCAGGTGAGTAAGAGTTCATAAGCGAGTTGCAGGTGTAGAAGTGAAAAGGTGGTAACTGGAGGGACATAACCGAGGGAAAAGAACTGGAAAGATTTGGTGTGGGAGGAGGTTGCCCTCTAGACCGTAAGCTCCTTACGGGCAGGGGATGTTTCTGCTAATTCTGTTGCATTGTACTCTCCCAAGAGCTTAGTACAGTTCTCTATACCTAGTAAGTGTTCAATAAATATCACTGATTGAGTGAAGAGGTTGAAACGAATAGCTGGAATTTACCTGACGATCAATCATCCAGGTTTATCCCTTCCATTGGTAAAGATATTGAGGGATGACTGAAAGTCTTACTGAGATGACTTAGTACGGTGCCTGGCACATAGTTAGTGCCCAACAAATACCACAGTTATTATTATTGTTATCATTATTGCTAATAAGAATAATAGTAGTAATAATGTGCTCAAAGAATTAGGGAACGTTCTTCCCTGCCCTCCTCCCGTTTGCTCTGAGATAATGCGATCCCCAGGTTGGCACAAGTGGGTTTGGTGCGAGAAGAAGCTGAAGCAGGTTGTCTGGGCCCAGGCCGCTCCTGCTGCTGAGCTTCCCGGCCCCTGCCTCGGCCTGGCCTAATTAGAACATTTCATACTTTGGATTCCCTTGGGCTTTTGCAAATTGACCGAATCTAATATAGTACAATGAACGCTGAGTGGCATTAGTGCCATGCCTTCAGCTGGGATGAACATGGCTGGAATAGAGAAATTTGCAACCAAACCGTGGTGTTCTGAACCATCTCCTCCTTTCCCCATTAATTCCCATTGAAACATTGGTAACTCTCACTGATTTGGTTGGTTACCGATTTTCCTGTAACACTAGATTCTTTAGGGATAAACTCCCAAGGTATAGGGCAACTCCCCATGTGGAATTTCCCAATTTGGAAGTGGGATAGGCCAGGCACACAGACTCCTCCTCAATAAATTCAGCGCTTAGAACAGTGCTTGGCGCATAGTAAGCGCCTAACGAATGCCATCGTTATTATTATTATTCATAAAAAATAATAATTATGGTATTTGTTAAGCACTTACTAGGTGCCAGGCACTGTACTAAGTGCTGGCGTAGATACAATCAAAACCAGTCCCTATCCCACATGGGACTCACAGTCTTAATCCCCATTTTACAGCTAAAGTGACTGAGGCACGGAGAAGTGAAGTGACTTGCCCAAGGTCCCACAGCAGACAAGTGGCAGAGCCAAGATTAGAACCCAGGTCCTCTGACTCCTAGGCCTGGGCAACACTGTTTCTCATCACGCTCCTTCTCCGGTTGCCCGGAGGGGACCGGTTCTTGGCTAAAGCGAGGAGAATGACGGCTCTATAAATATCAGTTCTTACTAGAGGATCCATATCTTGAAACCGCAGTTTGGATGTTTGCAGAAGGAAGAGTCTGTCTTTCTCCTGCAAAGTTCTCACTTCTCTGCAAGGAGGAGGTTGCGGGTTGGGGGAGGAGGGGAGAAACGGAGAGGGGAGGAAGGTTGGCAATGTGTGAAGTGTGGCATCTGGGTTGTAATTGAGGATCGGTAGGAGGGACAGAGCTGATTGGGTGCCCTAAAGTCAACGGTGAGGAGTTTTTGCTTGTTACGGAGATGGATGGAAAATTGGAAGAGGTTATCGAGGAGTAGTCAATTGTATTTAATGAGTGTTTACAGTGTTCGGTGCGCTTCACTGAGTACTTGGGAGAGTGCGGTACAACAATATAACAGACACTTTCCCTGCCCGCAATGAGTTTGCATTCTAGAGGAGTGGGAAGATGACTGAAGTTTTAAAAACCCAAAGAGCCCAAGTACTATGGGCACTAAATAGACTTGTGTGTTCTGAGTCACTCTGGCTTGGGAGCTGCTCTAATTTCAATCCTCAGGTTGGTTAAGCCGCACCGCCAGAGAACGGCTCTTTGGGAAGGGTCTGATTTCTTCAATCGGGAATAAAGGTCAGGATCTGGCCCCGTCCTAGATTCAGAAAGGGTCCCCAGACCCTCCGGCAGCTGTAGAGATGGACCCGAGTCTCTGGACTTGCCGTTTGGAGAAATGTGAGCTTGCTCAAATGTTTTTTTTTGGGGGTATGGTAGTTGTTAAGCTTTTACTATATGTCAAGCACTATTCTAAGCACTAAGGTAGATCCAAGTTCACCAGGACACATACAGTCCCTGTCCCAGTGAAGCCTCTCAGTATAAGTAGGAGGGAATTTGCAATTGAGGAAACTGAGTCCCAGAGAAGTGAAGTGATTTGCCCAAGGGCCCACATGGCAAGTGGCAGAGGGGGGATTAGAACCCAAGCCCTCTGGCTCCCAGGGCCAAGCTTTATCCACTAGGCCATGCTGCTTCTGGTCTTGGTTTGAATTGAGTCACACGGTTCTGCAGCGGAAGGAAAGGGAAAAGACAGGAGACCTTTGCTTTTCTCCCCAAGCCTTCCAGAAGAAACTGGAGTGAGAAGTTGGAGTGAGCCGTAGGGTTCCGGTAAAGACATCATCCTCTCCCTCCCGCACTGAGCAAATAATAGAGCCTCTCAGTACGCTAAATTAAATAAACAGTGCGTGAGATTTGCCCAAAGGCGAGAACCGGGGTAGAAAATGAGAGAATGTGTCATTTGGCACCGCGACCGTTTCGTTAATTTACTCTACGAGAACTTTTATCTTTCCACCTACGTCGTCATCCTCATCGTCGTCACGGCCATCCACATCCACGTGCTCTCTGGTGTTTTTCCACAGCGGTGATGTCAGTGGCAGAGAATGCTGAGAGAGAAAGGTGATCTCCCCGAGTCCTTTGGGGCCTACCTGCCTTAGGGACTACCCGACGAGGGAGCAATATCGTAATTCTGCTGGTTTCCAACCGCCGCCCCCCCCAGCTCCCCGGCCCCACAGAGGATTTGGTTTTTGTTGGGACAAAACCAGGGCAATGGAGGGGTGGCTTCCAGTTTTCACTTCCAGCTAGACTCTTAGCCTCATGAGCCATCCCTTCCAGGTGGGGCAGTTTATCTGAGAGACACCCTTAGAGTCATGGAGGAGGGAAAATGGAAGATGCTCACTGGGAGAGAGTCGAACTGTCACGCGGTTTAAGAGCAGTCAGTCTGATGGCCTGGACGGTCATTTCCTTCACGACTGCGGACGGACCGATGGAGCATTCGGCCCCAGATTCGGACTCTAAAAGGGGCGCATTTTCCATGTGTTCCTGGCACTGCACCAAGAGAGCTGCGTTCACTTCCTTGCAAATTTCCTTATTGTCCAGCAATGGGAGAGTGTAGATTTATGGCCAAAGGCGCCCTTGTTTGGAGAGACTCCTGCTCCCCCTCGCCTGGTAACTCCCTCCCCTTCCATATCATCATCATAATAATAACTGTGGTATTTGTTAAGTGCATACCCTGAAACAAGCACCGTTCTAAGCGCTGGAGTAGATACAAGATAATCACACTCCTCGGGGCTGGGAGAAATGCCAGAGTTAGGGACACTCGCAGCGGGGCTTAGTGGAAAGAGCCCGGGCTTGGGAGTCAGAGGTCGTGGGTTCTAATACCCGGCTCTGCCACTTGTCTGTTGTGTGACCTTAGGCAAGTCACCTAACTTCTCTGTGCCTCAGTTATCTCATCCGTAAAAATGGGGATTAAAAAATGTGAGCCCCACGTGGGACAATCTGATTACCCTGTATCTACCCCAGCGCTTAGAACAGTGCTCTGCACATAGTAAGTGCTTAACAGATACCCTTGTTATTGTTATTATAGTCACCTCCACTTCAGCCCCACAACACCTAAGTCCATATCCAAACTTTATTTTAACGCCTATCTCCCCCTCTAGACTGTAAGCTCCCTGTGGACAGGGAACGTATCCACCAAGTCTTTTGTATCGCCCTCGCCCTCGCGTGCAGTACAGCGTGCTGAACCTACAAGTGCTCAATAAATGCCTTCGATTGGTGGTCTGACCGGCTGTGAGCCCCATGTGGGACAGGGACTGGGTCCAACCGGATTGTATCCACCCCAGTGCCGAGTACAGTGTCTGGCTCATAGTAAGCACTTAATAAATACCGCAATCATTCAACGAGAGAGAGGCATTCACTGGAACAAAATGGTCCGAGTTTGGACCCTGCCCTGGAGAGATGCCGCCAATCCCATGCCAGCTAGAACGAGGCCCTCCCTCCCCACTGACCTGAGCCAAACTACTAGAAACCAGAAGTGACACCCACTCCCTGTCGCTAACTCAAGAGCGGCCCAGTAAGGTGCCAGCCCGTGAGCCAGGGCCCTCCCCTCGCCATTTCTTTCTCTACCCTGTGTTCGTGTTACGGCAGGGGATCAGTAGGCCAACGGTATGTGTTGAGCACCTACTGTGTGAGGAGCACTGTGTTAAACAGGGTAACTGTGTTAAACACTGAGAAGCAGCGTGGCTCCTGAGAAGCAAGATGGCTTGGTGGAAAGAGCCCGGGCTTAGGAGTATGAGGTCATGGGTTCTAATCCCGGCTCCGCCACCTGTCAGCTGTATGACTTTGGGTGAGCCGCTTAACTTCTCGGTGCCTCGGTTATCTCATCTGTGAAATGGGGATTAACTGTGAGCCTCACGTGGGACAACCTGATTACCCTGTATCTCCCCCGGCGCTTAGAACAGTGCTCGGCACATAGTAAGCGCTTAACAAATACCAACGTTATTATTAAACACGTGTGGGGTACAATATATTGAGTAGAGGTGATCCCTGTCCTCCAGAAATTCACAGCTTAGAGGAGACTTCCAATGGCTTCCAAATAAGAGGAAAAAACAGACTAATCTCTCCTGAATCTGATAGGAGAACCAGAGACCAGGGAGACCCAGTGACCCCTTTGGGCATGTCTTAGATAACCCCTGTTCCCTCAACCTGGAGTTGTTACGAGGGGAAGGGAGGTGGGCAATGGAGGGATAGAAGGACTGAGTCTCTCTGATTCACCATTTCTCCCCCATTTGGTTGCATTTCTGGGAGACTACTGAACAGCACGGGCTTGGGAGTCAGAGGACGTGGGTTCTAAATCCGGCTCCTCCACTTGTCTGCTGGGTGACCTTGGGCGAACCACTTCACTTGGCTGTGCCTCAGTTACCTCATCTGTAAAATGGGGATTAAAAGCATGAGCCCCAAGTGGGACACCCTGATCACCCTGTATCTACCCCAGCACTTGGAACAGTGCTTGGCACATAGTAAGTACTTAACAAATACCACAATTATTATTACTATTATTATTATTATTATTACTGAAGAACACAGAGCTTTCAAGACATCTGACCTGAAAATCATGTTCCTAAGGAAACGCGATCCTCTTCCTCGTTCATGTTCCCAGGCCTCACCTCACTAGTTTCCACCCCCACCCCGAAACCCAACTGTGTGTGGTCCTCCTTCTCCTCCTCCTCTCCTCTTCTCCCCCAGCCCGAGGTGAAATGCTTGCCGCGTGACCTTGAGCCAGTCACTTCACTTCTCTGAGCCTCGGTTTTCTCAGTTGCAAAATGGGGATTCGATACCTAGTCTCCCTTCTTAGACTGGGAGCCCGATGTGGGAACAGACACTGAGTCCAACCCGATTAAGTTGATTCTACCCCAGTGCTTAGAACAGTGCTTGACACATAGTACTTGA
Organism: Ornithorhynchus anatinus; assembly: GCF_004115215.2. Taxonomy (NCBI): domain Eukaryota; kingdom Metazoa; phylum Chordata; class Mammalia; order Monotremata; family Ornithorhynchidae; genus Ornithorhynchus; species Ornithorhynchus anatinus. Next base: position 7,091,740 of record NC_041737.1, read on the forward strand.
GGAATCCACTATTATTATTATTATTGCTAATAATAATAATGATAAGTCGAGGGGGAGGGAGTACCAGGCCAGAGGCAGGACATTGGCGAGAGGTCGGCGGTGAGGTAGACGAGAAAGAAAGGTCTGTAATTGGAAGCATATATCTGGTTTCAAGGCTCATTTACAATACCATTTGTGTGTGTACGCATGCACACGCCTGAATATGTGTGGATCAACATATTCACTTTCACAGTTAGGCCAGAGAAGCATAAATCGTCTTTCATCGGGAAGGTGTTTGCTCTGCTGCTCCGTCTGCTTTAACTCGCAGCCATCCAGATGTGGGCTAAAGCAGAAATGGAATGGTACCCGTTCTTGCAGAGATAAAAACGAGTCAGTTTCACCCACTCCTTAGGCAGGAAAGCCCTAGTCGGGCAGAGTGTTAGTAGAAAGAAAAAGTCTCCAAGTACTAAGTCCTATTCTCTGTCTCATTTTATTTAAGGGAAAGGAAGATGTTCTCTGAGAGCACCAGGACCTGAGAAATGAGAGGAAGAATTTCTGCTAGGGACCAAAACCCTCATGTAGCTGCCATTTCAGTCAGTCAGTGGTACTTGATTGATTGGCGGTACTTGAGAAGACGTGTGGCTCAGTGGATAGAGCACTTGTCTGGGAGGCAGAAGGACCTGGGTTCTAATCCCGGCTCCGCCACCTGTCTGCCGTGTGACCTTGGAAAAGTCACTTCGGTTCTCTGTGCCTCGGTTCCCTCATCTGTAAAGTGTGGATTAAGCCTGTAAGCCTCACGTGGGACACAGATTGGGTCCAACCTGACTGCTTTGTATCTACCCCAGCACTTAGTAAAGTGCCTGGCCCAAAGCGAGCGTTTAACAAATACCATTAAAAAAAGCCTTATTGGATTAAGTGCTTGGAAATCTGGATTTATAGAGAGGTCAGGGAACGTGTTTACCACCTCTATTATATGGAACTCTCCCAAGTGCTTAGAACAGGGTTCTGTGTATATATATATTTATATATAGTAAGCGCTCAATAAATACCAGTCACTGACTGGACCTGGGCCTAGTGCTGTGGCATCTACCGTTGAGAAGCAACAGCGGGAAGCTTCCCCTTGCTGACACCAGTCTGGTCTCTGCTCTTCCCTTCCCCTTCCCAGTGCTCCGCCGGTCACTTTTTGCCACTCCGTACTGTCTAGCCCCCAGGCAGTCATTTTTTTTTTTTTAAATAGTATTTGTTAAGCACTTACTCTGTGCCAGGCACTATACTAAGCACTCGGGTAGATACAGAGTTGGATGCAGTCCCTGCCCTCCTTGAGGCTCACAGTCTTAATCCCCATTCTCCAGATGAGGGGACAATAATAATAATAATAACAATGTTGGTATCTGTTAAGCGCTTACTATGTGCCGAGCACTGTTCTAAGCGCTGGGGTAGACATAGGGGAACCGGGTTGTCCCACGTGGGGCTCACAGTCTTCATCCCCATTTTACAGATGAGGGAACTGAGGCCCAGAGAAGTTAAGTGACACGCCCACAGTCACCCGGCCGACAAGTGGCAGAGCTGGGATTCGAACTCACGAGCCCTGACTCCAAAGCCCGTGCTCTTTCCACTGAGCCGCGCTGCTTCTCCAAAACTGAGGCCCAGAGAAGTGATGTGACTTGGCCAAGGTCACCCAGCAGACAAGTGGCCGAGCTGGGATTAGAACCCAGGTCCTTGTGGTTCCCGGGCCCAGACGCTATCCACTAGGCTTCACTGTTTCTCACTAGGTCCCATTGCTTCTCACCCAGTTGCAGCCGTCTCCCGAAGCAGAGCAGTGAGGGTGCGTTCAGGGCGAGGGAGGACTGGACGTATCCCTTCGGCGGGGTTTCCGAGGGGATCTCTTCGGGAGACCCGTCTCCACAAGCTAAAAACGAGCGGCTCCGGGTGACTCAGCCAGAATCCTACGGCGGCAGGAAAGTAGCTCTTCTCAAACCGGACCACCAGCCGGGTTCGTTCAACCCCAGCGGAGGCGGGACGAGGCCCAACGGGTGGGGCTCCAAGTAACAAGCACCTCTCTGTTTATTTGGAGAAGTGTCTGGAGAGAGAGAGTCAGTCAGAGAGAGACAGAGAAAAAGGTCTCCTTTTTTGACTCTCCTTGCAAACAGGACCCGAGTGAATTATTATTATGATTATTGAGATATTCCTTAAATGTTTATAGGTGCCAAGCACAGTTCTAAGTCCCGGGATAGATACAAGTTAATCAGTCCCTGTCCTACACAGAGCTCACGGTCTAAGTTAGGAGGGGGACGGGTATTCCATCCCCGTTTTACAGATGAGGAAACTGAGGCACGGAGCAGTGAAGTGACTTCTCCAAGGTGACCCAGCAGGCAAGTGGCAGATCCTGAATTAGAACTCAGGTTCCCAGCTTCCCAGATCTGGGATCTTTTCACGAGGCCACACTGCTTCCTGGCTCAATTTTTTGCCAAGTTTCATGCCTCCCTGAGGCGCCGGTTTGTCCACATAGAGGGCTCCCCGAGAGTGTTTCCGGAGAAGTGAATGCTGTCGGGTAGGGAACGTGTCTGCTTATTGTTCTACTCTCTCAAGCGCTTAGCACAGTGCTCTGCACACAGTAAGTGCTCAATAAATACCAGTGAATGAACTCATCCTGATACGGCAGCTCACCCTTGGCCACACCTTATTCGACAGATTCAGTTGGCTGGTGACCAGAGACATCCTGTCCGAACTCCCTCAGGAGGGAGGCACCATGTTCCCGGTTAGACAGAGACCCCAGTACCGGACAGACAGGCCACACCTCTTCTCCGGGTCACTCGCTCGGTCCAGCTTTGCAGTCGGGACGCGTCGACCCCAGGTGGGTCTCGGGAGCCCAAACCTGGACATCGAACTTGTGACGAGAGGCTTACAGGAAATATCTAGCGTTCATTTCATCCATTCAATCGTACTTCCGGAGCGCTTACTGTGTGCTTGGGAGAGTACGAGAGAACAATAAGCAGACACCTTCCCTGCCCACTGGGAGTTTACAGTCTAGAGGGGGAGACGGGCATGAATTAAAATAAAATAAAATTAAAGATCTGGACATAAATGCTGCGGGGATGGGATGAATGAAGGGAGCGGGTCAGGGTGACGCAGAAAGGAGTGGGAACGTGTCCTTCCTCCATGTCAGGCTTGCACCAAGGGAGCCCATCTTTCTTCAAATGTAGTTTGGAATTAGGAAATTAGCCCACGGACTTTGTCGGAGGGATGCGGGGAACGTGGATTGAAAACCATTCGGATCATCCTTTTGGGCATTTGGAGGGTCTCGCCTGCCTTGCAGAGACCAAGCTCTGGCGCTCCTGAGCCCCTGTTCTAACCAGTGCTTAAAACAGTGCTTGACACATAGTTAGCACTTAACAAATCATAGTTAAAATAATAAATCCCCTAGGTTTAAAGAGTTCTTTTATCTTCTCATGGGAATAAATCAGCAGCTGCACATGGTGTATTGTTGTACATGGAATCTTTTATGCGAGAGACACAAAGTGCTCTACTGACCACGTCAACTTGTCCGTGGTCACTCCGCAAGATATCAGTCCATCAATCAAGGGTACTTAGTGAGCGCTTACCGTGTGCAGGGCACTCTACTCAGCACTTGAGTAGAACTTCTGACTTCTGAGTCCTAGTTCAGAATCCTCTCTAGGCCAGTGGTGCCTAACAGGTGTGTTGTGGAAGACTGATGTGGCGAGGGGGAAGAAGGGGAGCAGATGCCATATTCAGTTTACTATCCTTGTGCAGGTCTTCTTCCTACTGGGCTCGCGCGCGCACACAAACACACACTCCCGAGTACAAGCCCTGGATCTTCTCATTCCGAATCCCCTGGTGTTGTGAGAGGGGGTCGAACCCCTTTGCCCCACCCAGATTTTCGAGTCCACCGGCCTTCGAGTCCCTTCAACTGGACTTTCTGGACTTCCCACCGGACTTTTCGAGTCTTTGGAACAGCTCTCCGGCCATCCTTGTAAGCTCGTTGTGGCCAGAGAACATATCTTCCAACATACTCTACTGTATGTTGTATATCGTACTTTCATTCAGTAGTATTTATTGAGCGCTTACTATGTGCAGAGCACTGTACTAAGTGCTCGGAATGTGCAATTCGGCAACAGAGACAATCCCTGCCCAATGACGGGCAGCGTGGCTCCGTGGAAAGAACACGGGCTTAGGAGGCAGAGGTCGTGGGTTGCAATCCCGGCTCCGCCACCTGTCAGCTGAGTGACTTTGGGCAAGTCACTTGACTTCTCGGTGCCTCGGTGACCTCATCTGACAAATGAGGATGAAGACTGAGCCCCAGATGGTACAACCCGATGACCCTGTATCTACCCCAGTGCTTAGAACAGTTGCCACACAGTAAGCGCTTAACAGATACCAACATTATTATTATTATTACTGTACCGTACTTTCCCAAGCGTTTGGTATGGGGCTCAGTAAGTGTTCAAAAAACAGTCCCATTTAGACTGTGAGCCCGTCACTGGGCAGCGTGTGTCTCCAGCTGGTGCCGAATTCACCATTCCAAGCGCTCAGTACGGGGCTGTGCACATAATAAGCGCTCAACAGATCCTATCGAATTGAAAAAATATCGTCGGATCAATCGATTGACCCATAATAAAATGAGGTTGGGAGGCACTGGCCTGGAAGTGGGGTGGGGTGGGGTCTGGTTTTATTAGAGAAGCAGTGTGGCTCCGTGGAAAGAGCCCGGGTTTGGGAGTCAGAGGTCACGCGTTTCAAATTCCGGCTCTGCCACCTGTGTGACCGTGGGCGAGTCACTTCACTTCTCTGTGCTTCAGTTCCCTCATCTGTAAAATGGGGATGAAGTCTGTGAGCCTCCCGTGGGACAACCTATGATCCTGTATCTCCCCCAGTGCAGTGCTCTGCACATAGTAAGCGCTTAACAAATACCAACCTCATGATGATGATGATGATCAGCGATGACGATGATGATGATGGGGTGGGGTGGGGTGAGGGGGGGGGTCGGCCTGGCAGTGGGGTGGGGGGGGCTGCTGGTTTTATTAGAGAAGCAGCGTGGCTCAGTGGCAAGAGCCCGGGCTTGGGAGTCAGAGGTCACGGGTTCGAATTCCGGCTCTGCCACCCGTCAGCTGGGTGACCGTGGGCAAGTCACTTTGGCTCTGTGGAAAGAGCCCGGGCTTTGGAGTCAGAGGTCGTGCGTTCGAATCCCGGCTCTGCCACTTATCAGCTGTGTGACTGTGGGCGACTCACTTCACTTCTCTGGGCCTCAGTTCCCTCATCTGTCAAATGGGGATGAAGACTGTGAGCCCCACGTGGGACAACCCGATTCCCCTGTGTCTACCCCAGCGCTTAGAACAGCGCTCTGCACATAGTAAGCGCTTAACAAATACCAACATCATTAGTCTCTGGGCCTCAGTTCCCTCATCTGTCAAATGGGGGTGAAGACCGTGGGACAACCCGTATCTCCCCCAGCGCAGTGCTCTGCACATAGTAACGCTTAACAGATACCAACCTTCTGATGATGATGATGATGATGATGATGATGGTGGTGATGAGGAGCGGTCGGGGACGGGTCCATCCCTCTTCCCGGGAGTGGGAATGCCAAAGGCCCTTGGATTTTCCTCTCGGCGGGCGGTTGGTGGGAGCGCGGGGGTGTGAGGGCAGCTGCGGCCGCTGGGTGGCAGTGGCGGCCCGCTCCCGTCCCCGGCCTCAGGTGGCCACAATTCATTCATTCATTCAATAGTATTTAATGTTGGTATTTGTTAAGCGCTTACTATGTGCCAAGCACTGTTCTAAGCGCTGGGGTAGACACAGGGGAATCGGGTTGTCCCACGTGGGGCTCACAGTCTTCACCCCCATTTGACAGATGAGGGAACTGAGGCCCAGAGAAGTGAAGTGACTCGCCCACAGTCACCCGGCCGACAAGTGGCAGAGCTGGGATTCGAACTCACGAGCCCTGACTCCAAAGCCCGCGCTCTTTCCACTGAGCCACGCTGCTTCTCAGTTTATTGAGCGCTTACTAGGTGCAGAGCACTGGACTGAGCGCTCGGGATGAACAAGTCGGCGACAGATAGAGACCGGTCCCTGCCCTCTGACGGGCTCCCGCTCTGATCGGGGGAGACGGACGGACGGGAACGATGGCGATGAATAGAGTCGAGGGGAAGCACAGCTCGTCAAAACGACGGCGACTAAATAGAATCGAGGCGATGTACATCTCATTAACAAAATAAATAGGGTGATGGAAATATATACAGTCGAGCGGACGAGGACGGTGCCGAGGGGATGGGAAGGGAGAGGGGGAGGAGCGGAGGGAAAGGGGGGAGAAAAGAGGGTTCAGCTGCGGAGAGGTGAAGGGGGGGGTGATAGAGGGAGTACAATGTTGGTGTTCGTGAAGCGCTTACTCTGTGCACAGCACTGTGCTAAGCGCTGGGGGAGATCCAGGGTCATCGGGTTGTCCCACGTGTGGCTCCCAGTCTTCATCCCCATTTTCCAGATGAGGTCACTGAGGCCCAGAGAAGTGAAGCGACTCGCCTACAGTCACCCAGCTGGCAAGGGGCAGAGCCGGGATTGGCACCCATGACCTCGGACTCCCAGGCCCGGGCTCTTGCCAAGAGCCACGCTGCTTCTCCGCTGCATCGGCGGGGCCACCTGCCTGACGGGGGGCCCCCCCCTCTCCCCCCAACCCCCCGGCCACCCCGGCCTGGGGACTCCGAGGTCATGGGTTCCAATCCCGACTCTGCCCCCCTGCCAGCTGGGTGACTGTGGTCCAGTCACTTCACTTCTCTGGGCCTCAGTTGCCTCACCTGTCAAATGGGGATGAAGACTGGGGGCCTCACACGGCCCAACGTGATGACCCTGTATCTCCCCCGGCGCTTAGAACAGTGCTCGGCACATAATAAGCGCTTAACAAATATCAACGTTGTTATTAGTAGTAGTATCCTCAAAGCATTCTGCATCTCCCCTTCGATAGAACCTCCCCGCCGTCGGTTAGAGAAGCGGGGTCACTCGGTGGAAAGAGCCCGGGCTGGGGAGTCAGAGGTCATGGGTTCGAATCCCGGCTCCGCCCCTTGCTAGCTGGGTGACTGTGGGCCAGTCACTTCACTTCTCTGGGCCTCAGTTCCTTCACCTGTCAAATGGGCATGAAGACTGGGAGCCTCACGTTGTCACCTGATTCCCCTGTATCTACCCCGGCGCTTAGAACAGTGTTCTGCACATAGTAAGCGCTTAACAAGTACCAACATTATTATTATTCGAAAGCTCTCCCTAGGCTCACCCCCTCCTACCTTAAATCCCTGTGTGTCACAGCTGACAGCCGACAGGTGGCAGAGCCAGGATTAGAACCCGTGACCTCTGACTCCCAAGCCCGGGCTCTCTCCACTGAGCCACGCTGCTTCCGCCGCTTTCTCCATCCACCGCTCTCTCCGTCTTCAAAGCCTTATTACCATCACATCTGCTCTGAGAGACCTTTTCCCGTCAGAAGTCCTCACTTCCCCTTTGAAATCCGCCCTTCATTCATTCAGGTGTATTTACTGAGCGCTTACTGAGTGCAGAGCGCTGCACTGAGCGCTTGGGAGAGTGCGATACAATTATAACCAGACACATTCCCTACCCACAATTCGTTTATTCATTCAATAGTATTTATCGAGCGCTTACTAGGTGCGGAGCACTGTACTAAGCGCTTGGAACGGACAATTCGGCGACAGATAGAGACAGTTCCCGCCCAGTGACGGGCTCGCAGTCAAATCACAACGAGCTAGAGGGGTCTTGAGCCTTCTCTACTGCATCGCCTATACATTTAGGTCCTCCTTCTCCCACCCACCCAGTTCTCGTCCATACCATTCCCCTTTCCATAATTCCCTCTAGACTGGAAACTCGTCCTCTAGGCTGGAAATTCACTGTGAGCAGGGGAAATATTGTGCTTATTGTAATATTATATTATATTGTATTATATTGTATTATATTGTGCTCTTTCAAGTGCTTATTAATCCAGTGCTCTGCACATGGCAAGTGCTCAGTAGATACCGCTGATGAGGATGTTGATCTGTAATGCGATGAAGCAGCGTGGCTCAGTGGAAAGAGCCGGGGCTTCGGCGTCAGAGGTCAGGAGTTGGACTCCCGGCTCTGCCACTCGTCAGCCGGGTGACTGTGGGCGAGTCACTTCGCTTCTCTGGGCCTCAGTTCCCTCATCTGGAAAAGGGGGATTAATAACCGTGAGCCTCACGTGGGACGACCCGATGACCCCGTATCTCCCCCAGCGCTTGGAACGGTGCTCTGCACATAGTGAGCGCTTAACAAATACCGATATTATTATGTCTGTCTCCCCTCTGGTCCGTCAGCTTCTTACGGGCCGGAATCATCTGTTCCTACTCTGGTGTACTGTACTCTCCCGAGAGCCTAGTAATAATAATAATAACGTTGGCATTCGCTAAGCGCTTACCGTGTGCCGAGCACTGTTCTGAGCGCTGGTAGTAAGTGCTCAATAAATACCACTGTTTGACAAACTAAAATGGGCAGGGTAGCGCTGCCTAATTACAGAAACCTTTCCAGTCGGGCCCGATCTCGGTCCCCAACTTCAGAGAAGCAGCGTGGCTCAGTGGAAAGAACACGGACTTGGGAGTCAGAGGTCACGGGTTCTAATCCCGGCTCCACCACGCGTCAGCTGTGTGACTGCGGGCGAGTCACCTCACTTCTCGGTGCCTCAGTTCCCTCACCTGTAAAGTGGGGATGAAGACTGTGAGCCCCACGAGGGACAACCTGATCACCTTGTATCCCCCCAGCGCTTAGAACAGCGCTCGGCACATAGTAAGCGCGTAACAAATGCCAACACTATTATTATTATTATTATTATTATTATTATTTGATGTCGCCCCTGAAGATCTGGGATTCCGGAGCTTGCTGCTTCCCCCGAGGAGGCCCGGTCCTGGAGGTGGATTTCTTGTCTTACTGGAGGGCCCACCCAAAAGGCAGCCAGCGTACACTTAATAGAGGGCGAGGGGAGCTCGGTACTGTTCCCAGTGCGACGACCACCTCCGCTCTTCTCCCTTGGGTGGAGAAGCGAGAGGCAAGTGTCGGGGCAGAAGAGTTCAGAACCTCTTCTTCACGGCCAGATAGAAGGGGACAGCAGGGAAGAAGTCAAATGACCGCAGCGAGTTACCGCAGCAGGCCGGGGAAGCGGCACGACGTAACGGCACCGGCGCGGCCCTTGAGCCCGAGGACCTGGGATCTAATCCCGGCTCCGTCCCCTGCCTGCCGGGTGTCCTCGGGCAAGTCGTTTCACCTCTCGGTGTCTCATTTCTCTCATCCGTCAAACGGGGTTGAAATACCCGTTCTCCCTCCCTCTTAGACGGTGAGCCCCGTGTGGGACAGGGACTGTGTCCGATCGGATTATTTTGTATCCTTTCCAGCGTTCGGTGGAACCACCGAACGCATAACGCGTAACACGTAGAAAGCTCTCGACAGATACCACGGTAAAGTCCCTTTCCGAATCCGACTCGAAAGAGCCGGCCGGGACCTCGAGCGTAATACAGAACCGGTGTCCATCAGCGGCGATTCTTGTTCCGTTCCGTTTCGCTCTGCCGTCCGTCTCCCCCGTTTAGACGGCGAGCCCGTCGTCGGGCGGGGACGGTCTCTAGCTGTTGCCGAATCGTCCATTCCGAGCGCTCAGTCCAGCGCTCCGCACTATAGGAAGCGCTCGATAAATACTACCGAATGAACCAACGATACCGGGGAGGGGAGCGTGGGTGCAACTGTCGTCCGTGGAGGGAAAACCCCAGCAATCTAACGGGAAACGATCGGAAGATGTCACTTGGCGGCCCGGCTTTTCGGAGGCAGACGTCCGCCGCCCAGACTCCTGGCCGCTCGGTGCGTGTGACGGCTCTGTGCCCGCATCCCTAGAGGCGGGGAATCTCCTAGGTGCCCAGAGTCTTGCAGGAAACGGTGGCTCCGGGCTCCCCGTCGGGTACCGACCGACGGGGAGGCCGGCGGCGGGGATCGGCCGGCGGCCCGGCCCGGGGGAGCGGCCGGCTCTGACCGGCGCCGAGGTTTCCGGAAGGCGGGAAGATCTCGGAAAAGCCAAACGGAGAGTCCCTCTCCATCCCCAGTGGCCCCCGAACCCGCGGACGCCGGCGCCACCGTCCGCGCCGAGGGTGACCCTCGTCTGCCGGCCGGCCGTGGGCAAGCCGCTTCCCTTCTCTGGGCCTCGGTGGCCTCATCTGTAAAAGGGGAATGGAGACTTGCGAGCCCCACGTGCCACGGGGACCGCATCCGATCTGGCGGGCTCGTCTCCACCCCAGCGCTTAGTACGGCGCCTGGCACAGAGTAAGCGCTTAACGGGTGCCATCCTTATTAGCGTTATTAACGGAGAGGCTCGGGGAGCCCCTGGGGGAGGCCTCGGGGGAGCCGGGGTGGGCCGTCGGGGGGCACGCGAGCCCCGGCAGGCCCTTGGGACGGGACGAGGGGGGGCCCGGGCCAAAGGCAGGGGTCGTGGGGGCGTCCGGAGCCGGGCCGGCCTGCGGACGAGCCCCCTCCCCCCGCTGGGGCCACTGGGAGGCGGGGCCGGGCCGGGCCGGGCCGGGACCGGCCGGGACCGAACTGACCGCTCGCCCTCCAAATGCGGCGCGGGAGGCCGCCCCCGCCCCCCGCCCCCGGCCCGGACCCCCGGGATCCAGCCTCCCCCCCGGCATCGCCCAGCTCACGGCTCCGGGCTCTCCGGCCTCGAGGCAGCTCTGTCCCCCTCCCCACCCCTGCGCCCCCCTCTCAGCCCCCTCCCCACCCCTGAGCCCCCCCTCAGCCCCCTCCCCACCCCTGAGCCCCCCTCTCAGCCCCCTCCCCAGCCCTCTCCCCACTTCTGCACCCCCTTCTCCGCCCCCTCCTCAGTCTTGCGCCCCCCTTCTCCGCCCCCTCCCACTTTTCTCCTTCCCCGCCTCCCGTCCCCACCTCCACATCGCCCCCTCCTCATTGTCGGACCTTCCCCTCCTCCCCCCCCCCCGCCCCCCCGCCGCTTCTCCTCCTCCTCCTCGTGCGTTCCCCGCCCCCTCCTCTCCTTCTCCTCCTCGTCCGTCTCCGGACAGGGGTCTCCTGACGGGGGGATCTCCGGACAGGGGGTCTCCGGACAGGGGCTCTTCGGGCAGAGGGTCTCCGGACAGGGAGACTCAGGGCAGGGGGTCTCCGAGCAGAGGGTCTCCTGGCAGTGGGTCTCCGGCCAGGGGGCCTCAGGGCAGGGGGGTCTCCGGGCAGAGGGGGTCTCCGAGCAGGGGGTCTCCGGGCAGGGGGGTCTCCTGACAGGAGGGTCTCCGGACAGGGGGTCTCCGAGCAGAGGGTCTCCGGGCAGGGGGGTCTCCGAGCAGAGGGTCTCCGGGCAGGGGGGTCCCGGGCAGGGGGTCCCGGGCAGGGCGGTCGGGGGGCCCGGGGGTGGGGCAGGTCCGTCCAGGAGAGGGCGGGCCGAGGGGCGGGCCGCGGACCCCAGCGGCCCCGCCGGCAGCCCCACCGGCGACGGCCCCGGCAGCGGCTCCGGCGGCGGCCCCCGCGGCGGCACTGCCCCTTGCCCGCCGCCCCCCGAGCCCCGCACCCCTCCTCCCGGCCCGCCTCCCCCGGACCCCGGCCGGACCCACCCAGGGGGCCGGGAGGGCCGGGACGGCCGGGGGGGCCAGGGGAGCGCCGGCCGCCGCGCCGGCCTTGCCCGGCCATGGACGAGCGGAGGAAGCCCGACCCCCGCAGGTAAGAACGGCCCGGCCGAGGGGCGGCGGGCAGGGGGGCAGGGGGCGGCGGGCAGGGGGCCCAGGAGTCCGAGCGGGAGCCGCCACGGGTCGGACCGCAGGCGACTCCAACGGCGCTGGACCCGGGACACACTGGCCGTGGGGGACACCGGTCCCGGGGGACACCGGTCCTGGGGGACACCGGTCCCGGGGGGCACACTGGTCCCGGGGGGCACCGGTCCTGGGGGGCACCGGCCATGGGGGACACTGGTCCTGGGGGTCACCGGTCCTGGGGGACACCGGTCCTGGGGGACTCCGATCCTGGGGGGCACACTGGTCCTGGGGGACACCGGCCATGGGGGACACCGGTCCCGGGGGACACCGGTCCTGGGGGACACTGGTCCTGGGGGACACCGGTCCCGGGGGGCACCGGTCCTGGGGGACACCGGTCCCGGGGGGCACACTGGTCCCGGGGGGCACCGGTCCTGGGGGACACCGGTCCTGGGGGACTCCGATCCTGGGGGGCACACTGGTCCCGGGGGGCACCGGTCCTGGGGGGCACACTGGTCCCGGGGGACACCGGTCCTGGGGGGACACTGGCCGTGGGAGACACCGGTCCCGGGGGACTCTGGCCCTCCCGGACCGGGGGAGGGGGCTTCGGTGACCCTCGGGGGGCTCAGGGGGTCCGCCTCCCCCCGAGGGAGGATGGGGGGAGCCGGGGGAGGGGGCGGGCACACACGGGAGACCACCCCCGTCGCCCCCCGGGAACCCCAGATCAAAGCGGCATGGCCGGGTGGCAGGAGCCCGGGCCTGGCAGTCCGAGGGCGTGGGTTCTAATCCCGCCCCCGCCCCTCGCTGCTCGGTGAGACCTCGGACAAGTCACTTCGCTTCTCCGGGCCTCAGTTCCCTCGACCGTCGAAGGGGGATGAAGAGCCCCGAGCGAGGCAACCCCATTACCCCGTATCTCCCCCCGCGCTTACAACAGGGCTGGGCACGTAGCGAGCGCCGAACAGATCCCATAACGATGATGACAATAATCACGATGAGGCCGCTGCCCATGAGGAAAAGAGCTGAGCGCCTTGCCCGAGGCCGGGGCCGCCTGCGCCTGGGTTCGCGCGTGGTTTTGCGCATGGTTTTGCACGCGGTTTTGTGTGTGATTGTGATTGCGCTACGGTCTGCCTCGGTGTGGCCAAAGCCCCGGCCCGGAGAGGCTTCCCAAGGGCTCCGGAATCGAGTCTCTCCTCTCCCCATCGGCTCAGACGGCCTCCTGGGTGCCGGGGACTGTACTGAGCGCTCAGCAGACGGGATGGGGCACCGATGGACGCCCCACCTTGGAGTTGCATGTTGACTCTCTTTCGGAACTCGAGAAAAATACACTTTTACTTTCGCTTCAGAGTTCGCAGCGGTCGTTGGGGAGGGATTGTCTCTATCTGTTGCCGAATCGTACTTTCCAGGCGCTTAGTACGGGGCTCTGGACGACTGAATGAATACGATGGAATGAATGAATGAATGATGTTGGTGTTTGGTTATTTTTCAGACTGGCCATAGTGGGAGACGGCATCATTTCCTCTGAACTGTAGCTTTATGCCACCGAAAAGACAATAAAGAGGGGGATTATTTAAACGAGCGGTTGAGGCACAAGACATTTACTGAGGCTTAAGGACCAGATGGAAAACTTGATGGCCCCGAGGAGTTACCGCTTAGGAGAGAGAGAGAGAGAGAGAGGGAAAAAAAAATGACTTCTGTTTGGAGATTCTGAAAGATGCCATTTGGACACTGCGGGTCATTTCTAGAGAATCAATCTCTCGAGGGCACGTCTACCAATTCTAAAATACTCTCCCCGGAGTGTAGCTCGGTGCTCGGGATACACCAAGGGCTCAATAAATCCCACTGATCGATAATACGTTCAGCCTCTTATATTAGCTAATCAGATGGCGGGAATGGCTAGACGATAATGACGATAATGCTTACTGTGGTACTTTTTAAGCGCCTACTATGTGCCGAACGCTCTTCCGGGTGCTGGGTAGATGCAAGTTAATCAGTTTGGAGACAGTCCCTGTCCTACCTGGGGCTCACAGTTTAAGGGGAGAGAGAAAAGGTGCTGATTCCCCATTTCACAGATTAGGTAACCGTGGCCCGGAGAAGTTAGGTGACTTGCCCTAGGTCACACATCAGGCATGGTGAAGCAGCGTGGCTCGGTGGAAATAGCTTTGGAGTCAGAGGTCTTGGGTTCGAATCCCAGCTCTGCCACTTGTCAGCTGTGTGACTGTGGGCGAGTCACTTAACTTCTCCGGGCCTCCGTTATCTCATCTGTAAAAGGGGGATGAAGACTGTGAGCCCCACGTGGGACAACCTGATTTCCCTGTGTCTACCCCAGCGCTTAGAACAGTGCTCTGCACCTAGTAAGCGCTTAACAAATACCAACATTATTATTATTATTATGTGGCAGAGCTGGATTAGAACCCAGGGCTTTCTCCCTATTCCACTCAATCAGATTTACTGAGCGCGGATTGTGGACAGAGCACTGTGCTAATCGCTTGGGAGAGTACGGTGTAACAGCGTCGGTAGACACGTTCACTCGATCGTATTTACTGAGCACTCACGGAGTGCAAAGCACTTGTCCTAAGCGCCTGAGAGAGGAAATACAGCAACGGACACATCCCCTGACCATAAGGAGCTCACAGTCTAGAGGGGGAGACAGACATTTTAATTAATCAATTAATTAAAGAATTATACATAGCTATAAGTGCCGTTCGGCCAGGAGGGAGGACGGATGAAAGGAGCAAGGCAGGGTGACGCAGAAGGGAATGGGAGAAGAGGAGAACTGAAGTCAGGGAAGGCTTCTTGGAGGAGGTGTGCCTTCAATAAGGCTCTGAAGTGGGGGAGAGCCATCATCCGTCGTAACTGACGACGGAGGGCGTTCCAGGCCAGAGGCAGGATGTGGGCAAGAGAAGTCTGTGGCGACCTCCCCCAACAAGCTGCCAGTCTAGAGGGGGAGGCAGACATTAAGATCAATTCCGGGTAAGTACACAAATGTTGTGGGGCTGAGGGATGGGCCGATAAAGGGTCCAGAGCCACGGGCCGGGACAGTGCAGAAGGGAGAGGGAGTTGAGGAAATGAAGGCTTAGTCGGAAGCTAGCTCTTTTCCCATTTAACCCAATGAAACAGTTCCAAACATCAGAAGGGAAGGGCTTTTTGAAGTGGGGCAGAGAGCATCCCAGGATGTCACCCAATGCTGAAGTGGGAAAGGACACTTCTCGGTTCGCGTGTCTTTGTAAGGCGCAGTTTCCCTCGTCTCTGGCCACCCTCTGATCCCCGGAGAGATCCTCTGGCCAGGGTTTGGACGGTAAGGGGAAACACAGCTCTCGAGAGAAGAAAAGACCCATCAGCTGGTGAATCATGCCGATAATCAGGTTTAGCTGGCTGCTTCTGAGCGAGGAGTGGAGGGGGTGGGGGTTAAGAAGCCAAAGAGGAGGGGGAATCTTAAAGTTCGCCGGCTAGCGGGAGGCCCTGAGATGTGGTGCGGAGGAAGGCGAGCTGCTTCGATACTGCAGGTTGACGGTCAGCTTACTTATTTTCAGCTTTCTGAGGGTTGCGAATGAGCCCTGGGGTGGGAGATGACCGGAGGGAAGCGTGGGGAGAAAAAAGAAACAGGAAGAGGCGAGGGTGGTCCTTAGTGACAGCGTATGTGATATAACTCACCGCTGCTCTGGGGTGCTGAGACTGAGAGCATGCAGGAGGCCTACGGGATGTTGTGGGTTTCTCTCAACCGAGTGTATCTGTTGAGCGCTTCACCGTGTGGCTGAGCGCAATGCGGCAGACTTGGTGGATGTGTTCCCTGCCCCCCAGAGAGCTTAAAGTCTAGGTCGGGGTCGGGGGGCAGCTCAGACATTAACAAACTATGAATCCGTACTCAATCTTCTTGCCCCTACACCTTACCTCTCTCCTACTACACCCCGGCCTGTACGCGTATCTCCTCTCACGCCACCCTACCCGCTGTACCTCGACCTTGTCTATCCCGCTGCTGCTGGTCCTGCCTCTGGCCTGGATTGCCCTCCCGCTTCATATCGGCCGGACAATCGCTCTCCCCCCTCTCATAGCCGTATTGAAGGCACATCTCCTCTGAGAGGCCTTCCCTAAGGCCTCATTTCCTCTTCTCCCACTCCCTTCTGCTTCACTCTTCCACTTGGATTTTCTCCCTTTATTCACTCCTCCCTCAGCCCCACAGCACTTATGTGTAATTTGTTTATATTAATGTCTGTAAACTCACTGTGGGTGGGCAATGTGCCTCCCCACTCTGTTATACTGTACTCTCCCAAGTGCTTAGTACAGTGTTCTGCACACAGTAAGCACTCCATAAATAGGATTGATATATGTGTTGAATAAAGGGTACAAATTCAAGTGCAAGGGCTGGTATTTGTGAAGCGCTTACTATGTGCAGAGCACTGTTCTAAGCGCTGGGGGAGATACAGGGTCATCAGCTTGTCCCACAGTTGAGGCTCACAGTTAATCCCCATTTTACAGATGAGGTAACTGAGGCACAGAGAAGTGAAGGGACTCGCCCACATTCACACAGCTGACAAGTGGCAGAGCCGGGAGTCGAACTCATGACCTCTGACCCCGAAGCCCAGGCTCTTTCCACTGAGCCACGATGCAGAAGGGAGAGGGAGGAGGGGAAAGGAGGGATTCTACAGGGAAGGCCTCCTGGAGAGGCAACTTTTACATGTGGTTGTGAAGAGAAGCAGAAGGTTCTTCTCCATGGATGTCTCTTCCCTGGATAGTGTAAGAAGATGTAATAATAGTGATGGTATTCGTTAAGCGCTTACTATGTGCCAAGCACTGTTCTAAGCGCTGGGGGAGATACAAGGTAATCAGGTTGTCCCACGTGGGGCTCACAGTCTTAATCCCCATTTTGCAGATGAGGTACCCGAGGCCCAGAGAAGTTAAGTGACTTGCCCAAAGTCACACAGCTGATGAGTGGCAGAGTGGGGATTAGAACCCGTGACCTCTGACTCCCAAGTCCGTGCTCTCTCCACAAAGCCACGCCGCTTCTCGTGACTGTTGTGATTTAGGAGACCGTTGTGATTTGGGGCTCTGAGCATTTTTGGGGTAGTGTAAATCGTGTAGTTAATTGGATCTTCTGCAAATGTCCAAGCAATTAACCAGTAAGTGCTCAATCATATCGAGAGACTACTCTACGCAGAGTGCTGTACTAAGAACTTGGGAGTGTACATTACAACAGAAGTTGGTATTCCAGTTCCCTGCCAAGAAGCTTACAGCTCGGTAAAAACCATCAACTGATCGTGTCTATGAACTCCGCTGAGTTGCTTTGCACAGGGTAAGCTCTCAATACGTAGCATGGCATAGTAGATAGAGCACCAGCCTGGGAGTCGGAAGGTCACGGGTTCTAATCCCAGGACCACCGCATGTCTGCCAGCTGACCTTGGGTGAGTCAGTTCAGTTCCCTGGGCCTCGGTTACCTCATCTGTAAAATGGGGAGTGAGACTGTGAGCCCCACGTGGGACAGGGACTGTGTCCAACCCGATTTGTTTGTATCCACCCCGGCGCTTAGCCCAGTGCTTGACACGTAGTAAGTACCTAAGAAATACCGCAGTTTTTATTCTTATAGTGGGGACCGTGTGCCTGAGCCAAGACTAAGTTATCGGGGGAGTGGGGGGCGTGTCTGCTTGCCGTAACCCACCGAACCTCCCTCTCTCCTCAGATCCCCTATACGGGGATCGTACTGGGGTGAGCAGATGAGGAGTTGAGTGGGGAAACTATTGGAAAGATATTCCTTTCCCGTTCCATGAAGAGGACAAACATGTACTGTAACCACCCCAGGCCTTGTGTAATTGAACATTTGCCTCTTATTTCAAAAGCTTTAATTTTAGCCAGCTGGGCAGAGAGGGCATTTTGTCAGATAACTTCCTCTTCACGCCAGTAGGGTGCTAGCTCTGTGCCTTCTGGAGCCAATTTTTCAATCAGTGGTATTTGCTGAGCACTTACTGCATGCAGAGCCCTGAACTAGGAAGTGAACCTCTCTCCCCAACCTCATAATCATCATAATTGTGGTTGGTGACTGTTAAGCACTTACTAGGTGCTAAAGGCTAGGGCAGCTACAAGGTGGTCAGATCTGACGGTCCCCGGCTCCTGGGGCCGGTGGGGTCGCACGTCCTCCCGAGCCTGGACTGGCCCAGGGCCCGCAGCGATAGAAATACTTAGCAGTTATCATTCATTCAATAGTATTTATTGAGTGCTTACTATGTGCAGAGCACTGTAGTAAGCGCTTGGAATGTACAAATCGGTACCAGAGAGAGACAGTCCCTGCCCTTCGACGGGCTTACGGTTTAATGGGTGGAGACGGACGGACAAGGACAATGGCAATGAATGGAATCGAGGGGAAGAACAGCTCATTAAAACAATAGCAAATAAATAGAATCAAGGTGCTGTACATCTCCTTAACAAAATAAATAGGGTGATGAAGATATATACAGTCGAGCGGGCGAGTACAGTGCCGAGGGGATGGGATGGGTTGGGGAGGAGCGGAGGGAAAGCGGGGAGGAGAGGGTTTAGCTGCGGAGAGGTGAACGGGGGGTAGAGGGAGCAGAGGGAAAAGGGGAGCTCAGTGTGGGAAGGCCTCTCGGAGGAGGTGAGCTTTAAGTAGGGTTTTGAAGAGGGGAAGAGAATCAGTTTGGCGGAGGTGAGGAGGGAGGGCGCGGCCCGGGGGTCGACGGCGGGATAGGCGAGAACGGGGGACGGCGAGGAGGTGGGCGGCGGAGGAGCGGAGCGTGCGGGGTGGGCGGTAGAAAGAGAGGAGGGAGGAGAGGTGGGAAGGGGCAAGGTGATAGAGAGCCTCGAAGCCTAGAGTGAGAAGTTTATCCTACCCTGACTACTGACCCGCCTCCTCGCTGACCCTCCCTGTTTCCGGTCTCTCCCCATTCCAGTCCGTCCTTCCCTCCGCCGCCCAGATCGTTTTTTCACGAAAATCTTCAGGCCCCGTTTCCCCACTCCTCAAGAACCTCCAGTGGTTGTCCATGCCTCCGCCTCCTCATCAAACAGAAACTCCTCTTTAAAGCGCTAGATCACGTTGCCTCCTCCTACCTTACCTCGCTGCTTTCCTACCACCCCCAGCCTGCACGCTTAACTCCTCTAATGCCCAATCTACTCGCTGTACCTCCGTCTCGTTTCTCTTGCCACTGACCTCTCACCCACGTCCTGCCTCTGGCCTGGAATGCCCTCCCTCTTCATATCTGGCAGATGATGGCTCACCACCTTCGAAGCCTCACTGAAGGCACATCTCCTCCAAGAGGCCTTCCCTGACTAAGCCCTTATTTCCTCTTCTCCTCTTCCCTTCTGCATCACCCTTGCACTTGGATTTCTACCCTTTATTCACCTCTCCCTCAATCCCAAAGCGCTTATGTGTGTAATTTATATTAATGACTGTCTTCCCCTCTAGCCTGTAAGCTTGTCGTGGGCAGGGAACATCTCCACCAACTCTGTTCTATTGCGCTCTCCCAAATACAGTGCTCTGCACCCAGTAAATGCTCAGTAAATACGATCGGTTGATTGAGCGGTGTCGAGTCTCATGAGAAGGAAGCTGGCGTAGCGGATAGAGCAAGGACCTGGGAGTCAGAAGGTCATGGGTTCTAATCCCCGCTCTACCGCTTGTCTGCTGTGTGACCTTGGGCAAATCACTTCACTTCTCTGGGCCTAAGTTCCCTCATCTGTAAAATGGGGATTAAGACTGTGAGCCCCCCGTGGGACAGGGGCTGTCCAACCCGATTTGCTTGTATCCACCCCAGCACTTAGTACTATGTGTTTAGTAATGCTAACAAATACCATTATTATTATTTATTATTGAAGTGGTAAATAACAGACAAGCCTCAGTCCAGTCATGGGGACTTTAGAACTGAGGATCTGGTCAAAGACAGTGACTGGGGAAGGTCCTACTTGTATTCTCAGCCCTGCCTGCTGCATTCCTTCTGGGGCAGGGGTTGGCAAAGGGAGAAAGTGGGCAAAGGGAGACAAGTCTGTGATCCCTTCAGACTAAACCCTTTCATCCATTCAACCGTATTTATAAAGCGCTTACTGGGTGCAGAGCACTGTACTAAGCGCTTGAGCACTGCAAACCCACTGTGAGCCGGGAACGTGCCTACCAACCCGGTTATATTGTACTCTCCCAAGTGCCTAGTACAGCGCTCTGCACAGGGTAATGATCAGAAACACGACTGATTCGCCGCTGGCAATTGATCCTGGCTGGCCAATTTTCATTAGCTCAGTTTAGGTTCCCCTTCCTTTCTGCATCCCTGGACTGGGCCCCTCTGAGAATCATGCTTCTTGGCCACACGTATGTGGGGCCAGTAATCATCCCTCCCTGCCCAAGCCAAAGGATGCCACACGGGTCCGTCTGACAACAGCCATCCCTCTCATATTAATGATTATAGTTGCATTATTTAAGTGCTCATTATGCACCAAGCACTGTACTGAGCACCTGGGGAGAAATGAATCAGATTGGCCACCGTCTAAGTGGGAGGGAGAACGAGTAGTGTATCCCAGTTTTACAGATGAGGAAACTGAAGCCCAGGGAGGTTAAGTGACTTGACCCATGTCCCACAGCGGGCAAGTACTAGCCTTGAGAGTAATCCCAAATCCTCTTGACTCCGAGGCTGGGGCTCCTTCCTCCAGGCCATCCTGTTCCCTTCTGTGTTGAATGAAGGCTAATAAATCAGTTAGTGGTATTTGAGGGCTTACTGTGTGCAGGGCGCTGTACTAAGTGCCTGAGAGAATACACTATAACAGGGTTGGTAGACACCTTCCCTGTCCACAAACTGCTTAATCCTCAAATGCAAGCTCCTTAGCGGGAAGGAAAACACGAACAAGCTTTAAAAATTCTAGTTGGATTTTCCCTCTGTGCCCTAGCAGTGTGGATGACATCTGGCTGGAAGCTAACCTGAGCCTGGAATGATTTCTTTGACATAGACTTTCTTGGCTTCCTCCTTTTATTGAATTTTTTTTTCCCCAGGAGACTTAGAGAACAATTAACAAATGCTGGATGAGAGAAGGGAGTCCTATTCTTCAAACTCGTCACAATCCGAGGGGCAGACTCAGTGAAGCTGTTGGTAACGTTTGGTAATCCGCTAGCCAGGGAGGCCCAAGGGATTTCCCTTGTGATGGTACATGCAAGTTTCAAAGTCAGAAGGGCATCCAAAGCACATGTCCTAGAAACCACAGTCAGGCTGCTACTTGAACTCCGAAACGGTTTACTCTGGTCTCGGCTGAGACCTCGGGGCTTCTCCTTGCAGTTTCTCAGTCCTTCCTTCCCCTCTTGTTTTCTCCTCTCTCGTTTCTGGTTTCGCTTTGACTTTTTTAAAGCAAAATCCGCACGGTTTCCAAAATTGGCAACTGCAAAATACACAAGATACTTTTGAGTTTTATGCATTTGTAGGAGCTTTGCAAAGACCTGGGGTGGGGGGGGGGTTTGTGTGGCTCATAGGGTTGTAATATTTACATTTTGGTCAACCTATTTAGGTTATTAAATAAAAATTTCATTGAAGAGAAAAAGAATGAGTCACTGTGGGCAGCTCAAAAGAGCTATTTACAGTTTGAGATAACATACCTCCGAGCTCGCCGGCCTGGACGGGACTTTTTTAGGATCTGGTGGAAAATTAAATTGGATCCTGGAGTGAGGTGGAGCAATTTTTAGAAGCGGGTTGGCTCTTTCAGGGGCTCGGGGCTGTGGGTGTGGAGATCAGAGGCGACTACTGAGAAGGGGAGGTGGTGGAAACGGGGTCTACTCAATGTCTGGTTTGGAAAGTTGTCAATTTCAATAGTTTCCTTTTTCTGGTTAAGGCAAAATCCTGCCCTTGAAGGGATAAAACGGATAATTTTAAAACAAGTTCGCGTGTGTGTGTGTCTAAATATGCCCATCCCCAGTCAGTTTGCGTCAACATTGGAACCCATCGCGACCCTGGGAAGCAGCGTGGTTTAGTGGAAAGAGCCCGGATCTGGGAGTCAGAGGATGTGGGTTCCAATCCTTGCTTCAGCACATGTCTGCTGTGTGACCTTGGGCAAATCCCTTCGCTTCTCTGGGCCTCAATTCCTTCATCTGTAAAATGGGGATTAAGGCTGTGAGCTTCATGTGGGACGGGGGCTATGCCCAACACGATTATCTTATACCTACCTCAGCATTTAGAACAGTGCTCGGCACGTGGTAAGAGCTTAACAAATACCACAGTTATTAACACCATTCCCATCGGGAGGGTGTTGAGTAACCAAAGACGGAGAGGTGCCCAGAGCCTCCAGCCTCAGGCCGGCCAGCAGAAGGTCGACCGGCCAGTTGCTGGGGGCTTGTTGTCCAGTAATGAAACTGGACATCCTTGAATCTAGAATGGGCTTGGGAGAGATAGGTAGGGTTGGGGAGAGTGGCAGAGGCCCAGATGCCCCCTCTAGTCTAGCCCCGGAGACCCCTGGATTGCGTAGAGTGGGGATGGGGGCCGGACTCTGAGGGGATTCTGGACCTCAGTGGGTCCCTTCGGTTCTCTTCACTTCCTGTTGGGTTTGAACCCCGTGAGGGTCTCTCCTGATCTCCTTTAAACTGTGAGGACAGTGGGAGGTAGGGGCTGGGCCTGATCTGATTGTCCCCTATCTACGTCACCACGGCACAGTGCTTGGCAGATCAATCAATCTGAGCGCTTACTATGTGTAGAGCATTGTACTGAGTGCTTGGAAGAGCACAAAACAGAATTGGGCCCGGGAGTCGGAAGGACCTGGGCTCTAATCCCAGCTCTGCCGCTTGTCTGCTGTGTGAACTTGGGCAAGTCACTTAACTTCTCTGTGCCTCAGTTACCTCATTTTTAAAATGGGGATTAGGACTATGAGCCCCATGTGGGACAACCTCATTACCTTTTACCCACCCCAGCGCTTATAACGGTGCTTGGCACATAGTAAGCGCTAAACAAGTACCCTCATCATCATCAACCTGATTAATTTATATCTATCCCAGTGCTTAGTTCATTGCCTGGCACATAGTAAGCCCTTAACAAATACCATTAAAAAAAACCACTGTGGAAACGTACCTAAGTGGTTTGGAGCTGAAAGTGGGGTGGTTACCAAATGCTAAAAAGGTGCAAGAACAAGGTAGAAGGGAGTAGAGGAGATGAAGGCTTAGTTGAGGAAGGCCTCCTGGAAGAGGTGTGATTTTAATAGGGCTTTGAAGGTGGGGAGACGGGGAGAGCGATCGTCTGTTGGATGCGAGGAAGGAGAGCGTTGCAGGCCAGAGGGACGATGTGGTCGAGGGTGCAAAAGATGAGATCGAGGTCAGAAGTTTGACATTAAAGGAACGAAGTGAGCGTTTGGGCTGTGGTAGGAAATCAGGGAGGTTGGAAGCTGGGGAGAGGGGAATCAGCACTGATGGTAAGAGTTTAAACAAATACTATCATTATTATTATTAACTGCCTTATCCCCCGAATGTCTCCCAAGATGGACACTTGGGCTCTGCACAGGACAATCAGATCAGATCCAGTCCCTGCCCCACATGGGGCTTACGGTCAAGGAGGATGGTAGAGCAAGCTTGTCGGCAGGGAACGTATCTGCAACTCTGTTACACTGCACTTTCTCAAGTGCTTAGTGCAAGTGGTTTGCACACAGTAAGAACTCAATAAATGCAATTGATTTGAGCAAGGGTCTAATCCCCATTTTATGGAGGAGGAAACTAAGGCGTGGAGGTTGTAAGAGCCCCAAAGGCCACCCAAGAGACTAGAGCTGGGGCTAAGACCTGGGCCTCTTGATTCCCAGGTCCATGATCTCTCCATCAGGCAACACTGCCCTCGCTGATGAAAAATCTTACGCAGCATAACTGGGCTTACTGTGGTCCCCTGCAGAACAATACTCTGATCGTGGCAGTCTACCTTGAGAGAAAAATCTCTAATCAAAAACCAAATTCTGTCTGTCACATCCCTAGCTGCTGAAAATGCCCCCAAATTAAATACATCGAAGCTAATAGAGAAGCAGCGTGGCTTAATGGAAAGAGCCCGGGCTTGGGAGTCAGAGGGCGTGGGTTCTAATCCCCACTCTGCCACTTGTCTGCTGTGTGACCTTGGGCAAGTCACTTAACTTCTGTGGGCCTCTTCCCTCATCTGTAAAAATGGAGATTAAAAAATGTGAGCCCCACGTGGGACAATCTGATGACCCTGTATCTACCCCAGTGCTTAGAACAGTGCCCTGCCCAAAGTAAGCACTTAACAAATACCGTAATAATAATAATAATGATGGCAGAGGAATTTGTCTGGAGCCCTTCACGTGGTTTGCCTCACGTCACCTGATGTTCTGTGTGCTGCTTGAGGCCACAGCCTGGTTTCCCAGCCCGGACCCCCCCTTGTCGCCCCAACCCGGAACTGCTCCACAAATTCCATCGTTCCTCTGACCTCCAGAGCCCACTGTCCTGAGGAACGCCAGAGGGACGCTCACCCTGCTTTAACCACCAGCCCAGGCCTCAGAGATGCTGAGATTACCAAATGACTGATTGCAATCTTCACAGCCCTCCCCCTCCCCCCTTTCCTTCAAATGGCCACGGAAGGACCAGGAGAAGCAGCAATCTCAACGTGCTCTTTCAAACAGAGAACATACGTTTCTGTTTTCCCTCTGCCCGGCTTCACCGGAAGGGAACACGAAACAGTTTGAGAAAACTCGGTGTAACGGGCCAGTGGACTCATCATAAAAAATTCAAAAACAATCCCCAAATTTACATTTTTTTAGCTCATTGCGGGCAGGGAATGTCTCCGTTGTTATATTGTGGCCTCCCAAGTGCAAGCGCTCAATAAATACGACTGAGTGACGCACACTGGGGAACTGTCCAAGAGTGGTGGATGAGATGCTGCCCCTAAAAGCATATGGAGACATGCTCATCTTGACCTCGCCCCAGTAATGATAATTCCGATTCACACTGTTGGAGTCTTACCTATTTAAACGTGAAGTTAGCATCGTGTCTCGGCATTGTGGGCTCCCACAATGCTTTGAGAAATCCTCTGCATCCGTCAGTGCTGAATTGTGAAATTCTTCCCCGGGGTCCAACCGATAATCAGTCGGGCACCGTTCCTGGGATCTGTGATGTCGTCCCCTGGGAGAAAATAACAGTCACTTATATGATCACCACTGCTGCATCACCTAAGCGTTTAAGTATTCACAAACTCCCATAGCCCTAAAATATATATGTGTGTATATATATATATATATAAAATTATACTATTATTATATTATATATATTGTTATAATATACTATTATACTAATATAATAATAGTATAGTATATTTATATAGTAATGGCATTTGTTAAGCGCTTTACTATGTACCGAGTGCTACTCTAAGTGCTTGGATAATCAGGTTGGATGGAATTCCCTGTGGGGCTCACAGTCTCCAGGAGAGGGAGAGGGGGTATTGAATCCCCATTTTACGTATGAGGGAACTGAGGCACAGAGAAGTTAAGTGACTTACCGAAGATCAAATAGCAGGCTAGTGGCAGATCCTCTGACTTCCAGGCCAATGCTCTTTCCTCTAGACCTCGCTGCTTCTTATATCTTACGTACTCTGTTACTTAAGCACCAACTGGTGTGAGATAGATATGGTTTATTCATTCATCCAGTTGTATTTATTGAGCTTACTGTGGGCAGAGCACTAAGCTCTGAGAGAGCACAATACAACAGTAAACAAATTCCCTTCCCACAGTGAGCTTACAGTCTACAGTGTGTCTGTGTGTATTTGAGGATCACTCTTCCGTGCTTGATTGTAAGCTCCTTGAAGATGGGGATGCACTCTATTAATTATATCGTAGTCTCCCAAGGATTTAAATACAGTGTTCTGCACAAAGGCTCTCAGTAAAGAGTATTGATTGATGTGGTATTAAACGTAATTGGATTTTTTCACAAATGCCAGGAACTAAGCCTCTTGATAAGGAATTAAGTTTAAAAACAGGGTCTTCTGGTTTGTTCCTGTGTATTATTATTTTTTTTTTTACTTTTGAGGCCAGGCTGAAGATATTAAAAAAATTTACTAAGTAAACAGCAATTTCAGGAAACATCTAATCTTTGTTATTCCTCACAGCAATATGAAATACCTTTTAAGTCTCAATGTCTCCTAATAAAAATGTCCCAATTTCTTGCAATAAACCCAGTGTGGCTGGTCCGTCCTCTTGAGCAGAGGATAGAACTGTGTATCTTTCCCTTCTCTGGCCTTAGGCAGTGATTTTTCTTCTGCTGGCCTTCACCAAGTTCCACAGCTTTTTGAAATTCTTCTCTCTTAAACAATTAGGTGAAATGAGAGAGAACTTCAGACTCAAACAGAAGGTCTGAAAGAAGCTGTATGGCCCAGTGGAAAGAGCACTGGCCTGGGATTCAGAAGGACCTGGGTTCTAATCTCCTCTCTGCCACTTGTCAGCTGTGTGACCCGGGGAAAGTCATTTCACTTCTCTGTGCCTCAGTTACCTCATCTTTAAGATGGCGATTAAGACTGTGAGCTCCGTGTGGGACGTGGACTGTGCCCAACCAGATTATCCTGTGTCTACCCCAGGGCTTAGTACAGTTCTGGTACAGAGTGCTAAATAAATGCCAAAAAATAAAAAATAAAGTTCTGAACATTTCAAGTTACAAAAATAAAAAATAAATAAAGTTCTGAGCATTTCAAGTTACATCCCTGGGTCTACACGGGAGACTCCAGAACCTCTGGGTAATTAAGCACAGCTGAATATGTCATATACAAGATTTTTGGGGTTGGAAAAGGATCAGATAGTTTAAAGGAATCAACATCAAATCAAAGTATCTGGATGGTTTGAGAGGTAGAATCCATCAATCACCTGTATTGCTCATTCATTGAATGGTATTTATTGAGTGCCTACTGTGTGCAAAGCACCTTACTAAACACGTGGAAGAGTACAATATAACAGACACATTCCTGCCCACAATGAGGAGATGGACATTAATATAAATGGATAAATGAATAGATAAATTACATATATACAGATATACACATATGCACTCTGGGGGTGGGAGAGAGGATGAATGAAGGAGCAAGTAAGAGCCGCGCAGAAGGGAGTGGAAGAGGAGAGGAGGGCTTAGTCAGGGAAAGCTTCTTGAAGGAGATGGGCCTTCAATAAGGTTTTGAAGTGGAGGAGAGCAATTATCTGTCTGATATGAGGAGGGAGGGCATTTCAGGCCTGAGGATGTGGGCGAGAGGTTGGCAGCGAGATAGGTGAGATCAAGGTACAGCGAGAAGGTTAGTGTTAGAGGAACAAAGGGTGCGGGTTGGGCTGTAGTAGGAGAGTAACAAGGTGAGGTACTATTTATTGATCGCTTTCTGTATGCAGAGCACTGTACTAAACGCTTGGGAGCACTTGGGAGAGTACAGTATGACTCTTTCCTTGACCACAAAGAGCTTGCAGACTAGGTGGGGGATTTTTAAAATTTTCTTTCATGATATTAAATGCGTACTATGTGTCAAACACTGTTTTAAGCACTGGGAGAT
The DNA here is from genome assembly GCF_004115215.2 of Ornithorhynchus anatinus. NCBI lineage: Eukaryota > Metazoa > Chordata > Mammalia > Monotremata > Ornithorhynchidae > Ornithorhynchus > Ornithorhynchus anatinus. The sequence continues at coordinate 7,118,915 of NC_041737.1, forward strand.
ACAAGCTAATCAGGTTGGACACAGTTCATGTCCCACAGTGTGCAGAGTGCTATACCCAGCACTTGGGAGAGTACAGTTAAATTAGTAGACATTAACCATCACTTAGAGAGCTTACAGGTAAGGGGATGCAACAGTTTAAATATATGGGCATTAAAAATACTGACAGATGGGGAGTTGAGAATAAATCAGCTAGGCATTCCCTCCCTATGAATCAGAATCAGGTAATCTTGCCTGAATACACACTACTCAAATGGAAGACCTACAGAAGTTTTGTTGCCAAATTTTCAATTTAAGGACAGGACAAAGAGGGACTAAGGATACTTGAGGTTGACACGGGGTGGAATGAACAGATCAGACATTATTAATAATAATACGTATGGTATTTAAGTGCTTAATATCTACCAAGCATTATATTAAGTACAGGGATAGGTACAAGATATTTAGATTGGACAGTCCTTGTCCCTCAGGACACTCAGTCTAAGTAGATGGAGTAGGATTTAATCCCCATTTTATAAATGAAGAAATGGAGGCCCAGAGAAGTTAAGGGACTTGGCCAAGGTTAGGCAGCAGACAAGTGATAGATCTGGGATTAGAACCCAGGTCCTCCAACTCCCAAATCCATGCTCTTCCCATGCTATTTATGGAGAGCAGGTGGGCCACGGAAAGCTAATGGGAAGAAAGACATGATTTTAGATCTTTTCCAGCTCCACCAATGTTGCCCACTGCTGAGGTTGATCTGTACAGACCCGGGGATCAAAATGACTTTCCAACTTTTTTACAGTAAGATCAAAAGCAGCGGAGAGCAGGGGTGTGTTGATGTGGGGAGGGTCTCCTCACAGGGAGCAGTCAGAGGGACTCAGGCTAGACCCATGCCCATTTGTACGTCTTCCTCAGCAGTTGGCAACCCATTGACGCCTCCGGTGGAAGGACTCTCAGTTTTCTCCCACCCCCCACTCAATACTTTAAGATCTTCTTGGAGGCCTGGGATGAGGAAGGTTGGTGGTCAGACACTTGTGGATCGGCAGGGAGTGGTTTGTGCCCCAGCCGAAAACTCAAGGGGAAGTTCAGGGCCAATTTCGCCCGTCATCGGGCAGGGGTTATCTCTATCTGTTGCTGAACTGTACATTCCAAGCACTTAGTACAGTGCTCTGCACATAGTAAGCTCTCAATAAATACTATTGAATGAATTTCAGATCATTAGCTGTTAAAGGTAGGAAGAATTACCCCCTCTCTCCCACAGTGGGCCGTACGACGACATCAAACTGCACAGTGTGGGTAACGTGGTGATGTTATGCCAAAGACTTCCCCAAAACCCAAAAAACTAAATCATTTCTTGGGGGCGCTTTCAACAGATGCCACTTCTAACTCCTGGGGTGTCCTCCTCCCCTCCCCCACCATCCTCCACCTTGTGTTTTAGCCCTCCAAGGCGGTGACTTACCTGCTGTTCGTTTTGAAGCCGTCCCTGGCAGCTCCCCCTCCCCTCGGATCCCCAGAGTTCGACCCCGTCCTCCTGGGTGGGAGCGGCTTTTTTTCCCCCAATCAGATCTGCCTCTATTAGTGATGGATTATATCTCATTTAAGCATTTAATTGAGCCACTTCGGTGACTGGCAATGGCTCATTTTAGTTCTAATCTATATATATATATATATTTTGTTGTTCTAAGCATTCCTAATCTCTGTACTTAACCTTGACCAGAAGGTTCTAGTTAAGTGCATAATTAAACCAGAGGTTATAAAACGAACACTTGAACCTCCTTGTTAAACTGCTCCGCTTAAAGGCCGAACATTGTGGGCGTCTCAGATGAGTTGCTAAATAAAATAAGATTAGACGCCAAGCCAAGGTTGGAGTGCGGCTGAGGCCTGGAACCTTGAGAGAGGCCTCAGCCGCGTGGAAGTGGCGGATCCGGAGCTGAGGTTGTTTGGTTTCACAGCTTAACGTTGCTGCGGGAGCACTGGGTAGATGCGGCTACAGATGACCAAAGCATCTCGGGGGATCCTTTTGGGGCAGGTTGGAGCTGTTTTTTTAGTGTTTGGTCTGTGCCAGGAGTTGGGAATGTCAGGTAAATTCAACACCGTCCATCCACAAGCCACGTTCCCATTATTCTTGGCCCGTGAGAACACGGACCCCCATGAAAAACCGAAGACGGAGAAGAAGGGAAGAATTGAATGTGGAGCTGGATCCTTGAGGAGGTTTAAATTGTGGGGTGGGGCGGCCCAGGATGTGTAGGGGCTGGCTAACTCTGAGCTGGAAGTAGATGGGCTGGGCGTGGAGCAAGGGTTCTCCCCCTGCCCCTAAGCCTCCAGCCCTCCTCCAGCTCCATGGTCTGAAGGAGAGGGATGACACTGCGGCAAGGTAGGGGACAGGGACCCCCCCTCGGCTTTACGCCCTTCTTACTGAGATGGAGCGAGCCTGGGAGTCAGAAGGACCTGGGTTCTAATCCCGGCTCCGCCACTTGTCTGCTGTGTGACCTTGGACAAGTCACTCAGCTTCTCTTTGCCTCAGTTCCCTCATATGTAAAATGGTGACTAAGACGGTGAGTCCCATGTAGGACAGGGACTGTGTCCAACCTGATTAGCTTGTATCAATGCTTAGAACGGTGCTGGACACACAGTAAGCACTTAACAAATACCATCATCATTATTACTACCGATTGGATCCAGTTGGGAGCTAAGGCTCCGAGAGGGTGGCGATTCCATTACCGGATTTACCTGGGCTGCAATAAAGCATCCGCTGTTCCATCGGTTGGGGAGGGGCGGGGGGGTGAAGCTCGAGGCCGGGGAGAAGATGGAAATAATTTACTCTACTTTGGGACTTCAGTCTCGTTTGCATAGAGTTTGGTATTTGCATACTGAAGGGAGGGTAGGTTTGGTGTTTGGAAAGCGTCCCCAGCCTTGATCACCCCGACTCTCAACCTCATCTTTCCACAGCTACTTCTCGGGTGCCCTAGCAACGTCTCTATGAGCCCACGGCATTCCCACATATAAAGCAATGAAATCCACCCACCCGCACGTATGAGAAAAGATGGTTATCTCTGTCTGGGTCACCTCCACCAATCCCTCTCATTGACTGGGAAGTGGTTCCCAAGTGCTGCATGTCCTAGTAGAAGGAGTACAGACCTGGGAGTCCTGAGTTCTAATGTCACCACCTGCCCACGATGTGAGCTTGAGCAAGTTGCGGGGCTTCCGTTTCCTCATCTGGTAAATGGGGATGAAGTACTTCTCTCTCACCCTTAAACCGTGAGGCCTGTGAGGGACAGGGATTGAATCGTATGTACCCTGGTGCTCAGTACAGTGCTTGACACATAGCAAGCACTTAGTAAATACCACTGTCTTCATTATTAAGGGTTGGAACGGGACGGTGGTGGAAGAACCACAGGGAAGAGAAAGGGGGAACGGGATGGGGTTTTGAGAGCCCTGGAGCCATCAGGAAGTCAGGAGAGGGAAGATCGGTGGAGCTGACACCTGGGGAAAGAGATTTGCTGAGGAGGATATGGCCTCGTGACTAGATCATGGGCCTGGGAGTCAGAAGGACCTGGGTTCTAATGCCTACTCTGCCACTTGCCTGCTCTGTGACCCTGGGAAAGTCACTTCACTTCTCTGGACCACAGTTCTCTCATCTGTAAAATGGGATTAAGACTGTGAGCCAGATGTGGGACAGGGATTTGCTTGTATCTACTCCAGCACTTCGTACAGTGCCTGGCATATAGTAAGTGCTTAAATACCACAATTATTATTGTTATTATTAATAAAACCTTATGGAAGCATGGGCACTGACAGAAGTAGGGAAAGAGAGGGGGATAGGAAGGGGTAGGTTGGGGGTATAGGGGTAAAGTAGCCCAGGAGCAGATGGGGTGTTAGCCAGTGACTTCATTCTGGGGGTTAAACCAGCTGTCAAAATAGAACTGGCTGCAGGTAGAAATGTTCTACCTGGCTTTACAACATGCGTGCTGTGGGACCTTGGACAAGTCACTCAGTGTCTCTGTGCCTGTTTCCTTAGCTGTAAAAGGAGATTTAAACATCTCTTCTCCCTTCCCATTAGACTGTAAAGCCTTGTGGGATAGCAACTGTGTCCAATCTGACTGTCATTTTCATACCCCAGTGCTTAGTACAGTGCTTGGCTCCTAGGAAGTCCTTAATAAATATCACAATGATTATTATTATAATGCTACATCAAGTACTCATATAATTCATACATTCAATCATATTTATCGAGTGCTCACTGTGTGCAAAGTCCTGTACTAAGCACTTGGGCGAGCACAATATATAAGGCTGGGAATGTGGAAGTGATCAGGAGAGCCCGCTACCTTCAGTCAGTCAGTGGTATTTACTGAATGCCTAATTTGGGCAGAGCCTTGTACTAAGCACTCAAGAGAGTATGATCCAGTTAGTAGATACACTTTCTGTCCTTTTCTTGATCTCTCCACCCTTCGCGGATTCAGCAAGTAAGATAGTTGCTTTTACCTGGAATATCTTGTCTTATGGCGTCGAGTCGTTTCCGACCCACAGCGACACCACTGACACATCTCTCCTTGTCAGCTGTGTGACTTTGGGCAAGTCACTGAACTTCTCTGTGCCTCAGTTACCTCATCTGTAAAATAGGGATTAGGACTGTGAGTCCCATGTGGGACAACCTGATTACCCTGTATCTACCCCGGTGCTTAGAACAGTGCTCCGCACATAGTAGGCGCTTAACAAATACCAACATAATTATCTCTCCCAGAACGCCCCGCTCTCCATCCGCAATCATTCCTGGAGTGGATCCGTAGAGTTTTCTTGGTAAAAATCTGGAAGTGGTTTATCATCGCCTCCTTCCGCGCAGTAAACTCGAGTCTCCGCCCTCGACTCTCTCCCGTACCGCTGCTGCCCAACATGGGAGAGTTTGAACCTGTCGCCGATTGCCTTCCACTCGCTAGCCACTGCCCAAGCTTGGAATGGAATGGGTAGGCCTCTGCTTGACCCTCCTTCCCGTAGCTGAGACTGGTAGAGGACTGGAAACTCTCCAGGCACAACCCTGCGAGGGGTTTGGAATATCTACTGGGCCTAAAATGCTGCAGTTATATGTTTCGTAGAGGTTCTCTTGGTACTGCAGAAAGACAGTTTTAGAAAATAAGGCAGTGGATGAAGTGTGTTTCTGTTTCTTATCTGTCAAAACCCTGGCTCGGTGGGAGAGAAATCTATGAAGGACCTGTTCACGCGGACCTCCAACAAACGTTTCCCTTTTCCTTGCAACATAAATATCAGGTGGATTTCGATTCATTTCTTGGAAGATAGATGGCTTGTGACCGCTCTTTTGAGGCTGAAACATTCTAGCTGTGAATTGCTGAGAAAGTTTGAGGTTCCCTGAAGATTCTGTCACCTGGGGAATCAGTCCATCAGTGGTATTTATTGAGTCCTTGCTGCTCTATCGGATGCAAAGAAACCATTTCGATTTCCCCAAGACGAATTTGACGCTGAATTTGGTCTCACTCCTGGGACATCTAATGCTTTTCTGCAGAGTTTGTTGTTGAAGCTGGGCTGGAGAATTGAACTCGATACTTTTTATGTTCCAGAACAGTGCCCCACACCCAACCACAAGTCTCAGTTTGGAGCACACTCCTTTTGGAGATTCTGACTGTTTTCTTCAATTACGGCTTTCATCTAGGTGATTCTAATATTGTGGTGTGTTTTTTTCTTGGATAATGTAGATGAAAGATTTAAAGTTGACTAATGGACTTGTAGAGGTATTAATGCTGAAAACGATGAAAACCCATCTGAGAAGAGGCCTATTGCAGAAGCAAAGATGCCTCTGAAATTGTGCATTATGAGGATTAAAACACAACAGCCTTTTTAGAAAAATGTAATTGAATTCAGTGCTGGAATCCAGTGGAAAGGAGGGTCAGTATCCAAGAAGATTATGTATTTTCTGTTTATAGTAGTCAGAAACGGGAGGTTTTGATAGTTGCCGTATTTCACGACGTACAGGGACCGTATCTAATGCTAAGTGTGTATTCTTTCCCAGTGCTTATTACTGTGCTCTGCTCACAGTAAACACTTAATAAATACTATACTCTTATAACACTTGCTAAATAAAATGCCCATTTTTATTTTTCAAGCAAAGGTTTATACTGAAACAACTTAGGCTATTGAAGCCTAGAGTTCTCTTGGTGGACAATTTGGAGATGTAGTGTGAGTCAGTGGGTACAACTGGATTCTTCTCTCCCTCCTTCAACCGATACCCACTTGCCCGGGTGAATTCTTTGCCTTCTACAGCTGGGAGGCTTTTTCGGTTTTTGGTGGGTGAGATACTGCAAAAGCTCTTTATTCTAGCACCAAGTGTCCATGAAGTCGTTACTCAGGCGTGTGCCTTTATTGAAGCGGCAGAGCTGGTTCATTTAGCATTCCTAAATAAGCGTCTGTCTCCCCCTGATGACTGTAAGCTCCCTGTAGACAGGAAAGACATCTATCAACTCTGCTGTTTAGCACTTTCCCAAGTACTTGGTAGAGTGCTTCACACACAGTAAATGCTCACTAAATACCACTGATGGGTTGATTTGGGTGTTGGGGCTTCAGGAAACAAAACTTGCAGAGTCTGGGAGTCTTATTGCTGACTTGAAAGTCCATACAGAGCAGCAGTAAAGCTAAATATAGCCTAAGCTGTCTAATCTCAATTACCTAAATTAAAAAAAGTTGTGATATTTAAGTGCTTACTATATGCCAGGCACTGTTCTAAGCACTGGAGTGGATACAAGCAAATCAGGTTAGAGTCCCCGACCCATGCGGGGCTCACGGTATTGATCCCCATTTTATAAATGAGGTAACTGAGGCCCAGGGAAGGGAAGTCACTTGCAGAAGGTCACAGAGCAGACAAGTGGTGGAGCTGGAATTAGAACCCGTGACCTTCCGACTCGCATGATCAGCCAGTGGTATTTACGGAGCACTTACTTTGTGCAGAACACTATAGTAAGTGCTTGAAAGAGCTAGTAGAACTATCCTTGCCCTCAAGGAACACATAATCAGCTACCCATCCTATTCTTAGTGAATAAAACGGCTGCTGATTTTCAGTGCTATCATGATTAACTTATTCTGTTAAAGCCCTGATGAAGTTGTGATGTCAATGAGAACGATGGTTCATAAATCGGGAATTATCAACTGCTCTTTGTGTCTAGTGTCTTATAAGCAAGATTCAGTTAGTCAATTATATTTACTGAGGACTTACTGTGTGCAGAGCACTGTACTAAGCACCTAGGAGAGTACAATACAACAATAAATAGACACATTCCCTGCCCACAACGAGCCTACAGTCTGTGAGTGGGGATAGGGAGAGAGATATTAATATAAATAAATTACAATAAATAAAGAGTCTAAGAATAGAGAGTTTTGCCAACTTGGGGTGAGACTGTCCCTGTAAGCTTTGTGGTGTAGGGCTGGGGCACAGAGGGCACACGGTGGGCAAGGACAGAAGACTGTGGGTAAAATACTGGGCAAACCATCACCCTAGAATTTTTTCAGAAGCCTCTAGGTCTCAAGGGACTGAAATTGGAACATTACCTTCAGTGGGAGACTCCAACGTCACCATCACACCGCAAGAATAATACATTTATTATCATTATTATTATGTGCTTACTATTGTGCCTAACACTGGGGCAGTTGCAAAATAATCAGATCATACCCTGTCCCCACATGGGCCTTACACTTTAAGTAGGAGGAAGAACAGGGATTGAATCCTTGTTTTACAGATGAGAAATCTGAGAGGCAGAGAAGTTAAGTGACTTGTCCAAGGTCACACACAGCACACAAGTGGTGGAAGCCAGGGTTAGAACTCACATCTTCTGACTCCCAGTGACCAACACCACCACAGATCTGAGGATGACTTTAAAGGAAACAAAGTTCCTGACAGTCTAACTTCTATGGAGTAGCTGGAAACTTGGGCAGAAAAAAATCCCCACTCTTTTTCCAAGCTAGCGTTTCTTAAAAGAGAGTTTTGTCATGATGCTGCAGGGTGTTTATGGTAAGTTGCCACTTGCTACGTTTAAGAACGAACTGCAGCCCAGGTGAGAGAGAAGCGCCCCAAGGAGTTTAGTCCTAATAATAATAATGCTGGTATTTGTTAAGCGCTTACTATGTGCAGAGCACTGTTCGAAGCGCTGGGGTAGATACAGGGTAATCAGGTTTGTCCCACGTGAGGCTCACAGTCTTAATCCCTATTTTACAGACGAGGGAACTGAGGGCACAGGGAAGTGAAGTGACTCGCCCACAGTCACACAGCTGACAAGTGGCAGAGCCGGGAGTCGAACTCATGACCTCTGACTCCAAAGCCCGGGCTCTTCCCACTGAGCCACGCTGCTTAGTCCTAGTGGGAAGCAGCGTGGCCTAGTGGAAAGAGCATGGGCCTTGTAATCAGAGAACCTGGGTTCTAATCCCAATGTCTTCACTTCATTCAATCGTATTACTGAGCACTTACTGTGTGCAGAGCACTCTACTAAGCATTTGGAAAGTACAGTTCGGCAACAGATAAAGACAATCCCTACCCAACAGTGGGCTCACAGTCTAGAGGGGGAGACGGACAACGAAACGAAACAAGTAGACAGACATCAGTAGCATCAAAATAGATAAATAGAACTATAGATAATATATGCCTATCATTAGTAAAATAAATAGAAAAATATGTACAAATATACACAAGTGCTGTGGGGTGGGGAAAGGGGTAGAGCAGAGGGAGGGAGTAGGGGCGATGAGGAGGGGAGGAGGAGCAGAGGAAAATGGCTCAATCTGGGAAGGGTTTTGAAGGGGGGAAGAGAGCTAGTTTGGCAGATGTGAGGAGGGAGGACATTCCAGGCCAGAGGGAGGATGTGGGCCGGGGGTCGACGGCGGGACAGGTGAGAAGGGGGCACCGTGTGGAGGTTAGCGGCAGAGGAGCGGAGCGTGCAGGCTGGGCTGGAGAAGGAGAGAAGGGAGGTGAGGTAGGAGGGGGCGAGGGGATGGACAGCTTTGAAGCCAAGAGTGAGGAGTTTTTGCTTCATGCGAAGGTTGATAGGCAACCATTGGAGATTTTTTGAGGAGGGGGAATAACGTGCCCAGAGAGTTTCTGTAGAAAGATAATCTGGGCAGCAGGGTGAAGTATAGACTGAAGCGGGGAGAGACAGGAGGATGGGAGATCAGAAAGGATGCTGATGCACTTGCCTGCCGCATGACCTCGGTCAAGTCATTTCATTTCTCTGTGACTCAGTTTCATCATCTGTAAAATGGGAATTCAGTACTTGTTCTCCCTTCCTGACCCCCATGTGGGACGGGGATTGTGTCCGGCCTGATTATCTTGCCCCTTCCCCGGTGTTTAGTACAGTGGTTGGCACATAGTAAGTTCTTAACCAATACCACTGTTATTATTATTATTGTTACTGTTATTAATACTAATATTAAGTTCCTTGTTCTGCCAGGGAACCCAAGTATCAGCTTCTCATTCAAGGAAACCCGGCAAGGGGTCAGAGGGAGTGAAAGCTGTTCCAGCTAGAGGAGCAGCGGGGCCTAATGGATAAAGCACAGACCTGGGAGCCAGAGGACGTGGGTTTTAACCACAGTTCCACCACTTTCCTTCTGTGTGACCTTGGGCAAGTCACTTTCCTTCTGTGCCTCAGTTTCCTCAACTGTAAAACAGGAGAAGCAGCGTGGCGCAGTGGAAAGAGCATGGGCTTTGGAGTCAGGGCTCGTGAGTTCGAATCCCAGCTCTGCCACTTGGCTGTGTGACTGTGGGCAAGTCACTTAACTTCTCTGTGCCTCAGTTCCCTCATCTGGAAAATGGGGATTAAGACTGTGAGCCCCACGTGGGACAACCTGATTCCCCTGTGTTTACCCCAGCGCTTAGAACAGTGCTCTGCACATAGTAAGCGCTTAACAAATACCAACATCATTATTATTATTATTAAAACGGGGACTCGATACCTGTTCTCCGTCCTACTTGACCGTGAGCCCCATTTGAGAGAGGGACTGTGTCCCTCCCGATTAACTTGTATCATCCCCAGCACTTAGAACAGCGCTTGACACGTAGTGAGCGCTTAACAAAAATACCATCTGAAAAAAAAAAAGTGACGCTGGCTCTGGGAAGGAGGGAGGGAGGCCTGAGGCTTCACACCCTAAAGGGTCCAGGGTTCAGAATTAAACCCAGAGAGTTCACTGTCAGGGCCATTTCCTGCAAACTGATGATAATCCTTAGCACTTAGTGGAGCCTCTTATCTTGGGAGCACTCTCCAGGTAATGCATAATTTATTCCCAGTGCCCCTCCTGCGGTTAGGACAGCCAGCTTCTCTCTCCCGGAGCACCAGGAAGCGGAAACTACATTCAGATCCCGTAACAAGGGGTTTTCTGGCTCCACTTCCCACTGCAAAAGCCCCTTCCGGTGGACTGATTTCAGAACACTCTGTCCCTGAGAAACACACCCTCTGAGGGATAAGCAATAGGGGGCATTTTTCTCCTTCCTGACTCACCATCGTTCAGTCGATCGATGATATTTGTAGAGTGCTCCCTATGTGCAGAGCCCTGCTCTAAGCGCTTGGGACAGTCCTTGAGTGGGGAAACTTTGACCCGGAGAACCCAGGAAAATTTAGAGTCAATAATGAAAATATAAAGTGTTAGCAGAGACCTCTGTCATCATCATCTGAGTTTGTCGTGGTCAGGGAATGGATCGGCTAATTCCGTTGTACTCTCCCAAGTGTTAGGTGCAATGCTCCTCACGTAAATGCTCAATAACTCCAGTTCTGCACTCTTTGAGCTGGCATTAAAGTTCCAGAGCTGCCTCAGGGGCAAGCTAGATGGGATCCTGGCACCTTGGCTTGTTTTGGCCCCCCACAGACTCTGGCTCCTTTACAGTGCCCGGTGACCAGGAGCAAAGAGGGAAGGGAGCAATGTCTCTCGGGCACCGTGGCTTGGAACGCCCGCCTGGATGCCACGGTCGGTGCCAGGGGCACAGAGCTTCCCGTCTGTCGGCACTGAGCCACTGGACCTCGGGAAGGTCCTGCTCCATCTGATCTCCTGTCTCTCGCTCGGCTTGAAAACGCTTTTACAGTTGGGAATGCCATTTAAGTCTCCAAATTCCCATAATGTTCCGATTTCCACCATTCTATCCCACCTAGCCCTCTCCCATAATGGATCTTACCTGACATGATCCTTCTTTGGGCCTCTCTAAATCTCAGAAATATCGTACTGTCCCTAAATGCAAATCCCTTTCCTGTCATATTCTGTAACAGGTGCCAAACACATGTCCTCTATGAGGCCTCCCTTGATTAATCTTTCATTTCTCCACTCTATATTCCCCCTCCAACCTCCACTCCAGCCCTTCCACGTCACCTAAGCACTAGGGCACTTCCCTTGTAGTGACTGCGTCCATCCGTTTTCTCTCCTTTTTCCTCTAACTGATTTTTGCGTCTGTCTCCCCAGCTAAAATGTAAGGTCCTTGAAGGCAGAGATCGCATCTTCTAATTCAACTGTGCTTCTAATCGATCGATAATATTTATTGGTTAGAGCACTAAGTCTTTTGGGAGTATAGAAGTTAGTAGATATCATCCCTGCCCTCAAGGAGCTTACAATCTGGTGCTTAGGTTATTAGCTGAGTACTCTGCACATAGTAGGTGCTTAATAAATACTATTGACTTAGGATAGCTTTGTCAGTCATCATCATCATCATAATGGTAAGTGATTATTGTGTGCCAAGCACTGTACTAACTGCTGGGACAGAGATGAGACAATTAGGTGAGCTCTAGTCCCTGTCCAATGTGAGGTTTCATAGTCGAAGAGGAAGGAAGGACAGGTGTTCTACCCCTATTTTACAGATGAGGAAACTGAGGCAGAGAGCAGTTAAGTGACTTGCCCAGGATCAACAGGCAAATGTCCAGTTTAGAATCCAGGACCTCTGCCTTGCAAGAGTCCGGCTTAATATCCAGGTCCTCTGCCTTCCAGGTCGGTGCTCTTTCCACTAGGCCATACTGCTCTTTCCTTCATCGCTCCCACTTGGGGCTTAACTGAGGAAGACAGTCAGTGGGATGAGGCGCGGATATCTTAAATGCAGGGCTCCACCCCCCGGGAATAATCCTCACATATCTCCTATCCGTGAACTCATGGTACCTAAATGTTTGTCCACCTGATCTAGGGCTGCTACAAGTCTGCGGTGAGATATTAGGTCTCCGTGCTTCCCTGGAGCTCTCAGTCTTGAAGATTACGAGTTATCAGTCAGGACACCACGTGTGTGGAGAAAGCATCTTTAATGCCAGATGAAGGTAGAAGGCAATCTCCGATCTGGCAGGAATCCAGAGATTAGAGATAACCACATTGGAGCCATACAGATTCCTTCCTAGCTCTGGATACAGCCAGTCTGGTGGAAAGAATAGGGGTCTAGGAGATCCGGGTTCCAATCCTGCCTCCACCTCTTGCCTGCTGTATGACCTTGGGCAAGTCAAATTCTCTGCACCTCAATTTCCTGATTAGTAGATTGGGGATGAATTACTAGTTTTCCCTGCCCCTTAGACTCTGCACCTCACGTGGGACAGGGACAGTGCCTGATGTGCTTCTATTGCATCTGTCCCAGCTCTCAGCACAGTGCCTGGCGTATAGTAAGCGCTTAGCAAATCCCACAATTCTTCTTCCTTAGAAGGGAGGTTCACCAGTCAGCCCCATTGCAGAGGTGTTTTCCTTCCCTCTGGCTGAGGAGCACAGGATGAGATGGGCAAAACTCAAAAATTCTTTGGAGCTTCTGGTGGGTAAAGAATGTGTCTCGTGTCTGTTTCATTCAACCAGGTGCCTAAATAAGCTCTCCATCGGAATGGGTATCTGCTGGACGGAGCACTGGACTGAGCACATGGGAGAGTACAATATAGTTAGGAGTCATAATCCGCCCCCTCTGGGAGTTTACAATCAAGTTTGAAGATAATATGGCTGGGAAACTATTGTCTTAAAGTCCACTTCATGGTTCTTAACTAATCCTTTGGAGGAAGTTTTAGCCACATGACTACCTCTTTGGAGAAATATGCTTCATTTGCAGCCCGAGATTATCTTGTTCCAATCAGTAAAGTAATAAAGATGAGTCAGAAAGGTGCAGATAAACTCAAGCCTCATGTTTAAGATGTTTTCCTTTTTTTTTTTTTTACCTTCCCACGGACCTGCGGGTGATGAGGACTGTCCAATTCTCAGCCAGTCAGGGATTCACGAGAAATTGTGCAACATCACTGGCTGGGCTTGGAGGTAATTTCCCGGCGGCCCCGTTCGGCTCTCGGGGCGATGAACGGAGAGGAAGACGCTCCGGTGGTCATTTGGTAGCAGGTGGAGGGTAGGGTCTGTTCTCAGCCACGTCGTCCTTTCCTTGGACGCCTCTGACAATCTCAGGCGGATATCGGAGTCACTCTCCAGGAGCACGTCTGGATATGGCCAGAGTCTCGGTTGAAAGGTGTGTGGGGTGCTGGGGCTTCTCCTCTCCTGCTGGGGGGTCTGATTTCTTGTCATCAAGCGTCGGAAGGTGGGCTGATTGTGTGCTACCTGGTTATGAGGGTCTGCTGCTTGTAGTGGGTTGGAGATGGGCACTGCAGGAGGTGGAGAGTCCAACCAAGACAGAGCCCAGGGAGCTCAGCCTTGAATTGGGGGGCCTGGGAGAAAGGTGGCATAGGAGTTTTTGGTGACTGGAGGAAGGCAAGTCCAACACAGACTCTCTCCCCCTCCCCTTCCTCTTTTCCTCTCTCCCCCTCTCTTCCTTCTCCCCCCCTTTTCTTCTCCCCTCATCTCTCTCTCTCCCTCTCCTCCCTTCCTCTCTTTTTTTCTCTCCATCTCCCTCTCTCTTTCTCTCCCCCCCGACCCCAATTCTTGCCTGGTTGAGTAACTGTAATCTGACTTAAGGGAAATCAAAAACTGGGACTGTCAGGAAGCATTAGAATTAAGCGCTGAGAGTGAGTGAAGTTGCCAGTGACTTGGGAGGAAAAATTGGTTTGGCCCTTTAACTACTATCAGTCAGTCAATCATATCTATTGAGTGCTTACTGTGTGCAGAGCACTGTACTAAGCACTTGGGAGAGTACAATATAACAGACACATTCCCTGCCCACAGAGAGCTTACTATCTAGAGGGAGAATACACCTACTTATGATAATGTTGGTATTTTTTAAGTGCTTTCTTTGAACCAAACACTGTACTAAGTGCTGGGGTAGAAACCACATAATCAGTTCATACACAGTTCTTTCCCACCTGGGCCTCATGATTTCAGGGTTGGGGGAGACCCGGTATTTCATCTTCATTTTACAGATGGGGGAACTGAGGCCCAGATTAGAATTTATTTTTTTTTGTGGGATTTGTTAAGCACTTACTATGTGTCAAACACCGTTCAAAGAGTTGGGGTAGATACTAGATAATCACGTCAGATACAGTCTCTGTCCCACATGGGACTAACAGTCTAAGTAGGAGGGAGAAGAGTTTTGAATCCCTATTATACAGTTTAGTCACAGAGAAGTTAAGTGATTTGCCCAAGGTTACATAGCAGGCAAGTACCAGAGCCAGGAGTAGAACCCAGACCCTCTGACTCCCAGACCGATGCTTTATCCACTATGTCACGCTGCTTCCCCAAAGTTCGGCGACTTGCCCAAGGTCACACAGCAAGCACGTGGGGAGCCAGGGTTACGACTCAGGTCCCTTGGCTTCCAGGCCTGTGCTCTTTCCACGAGGCCACCTTGATTCGGTAGCCTGAGTTGGTGACTGTAAATGCTTTTTAAGTTGAGGGTCTGGCTGGGGTTTTTTTAAGGTTTTTCTGCAAAGGAAATCTGATTTGAGTGGCTCAAATTTCTCTGTGAATGTGCGTGACTGTATAGGCATGTGTTTGTATCTAGGCAGTGCGATGGTAAAGTGATTTCCTTATCAACCCAACTTTACAGTTTTTTCATTTTTTTTAATGGTATTTAAGCGCTCACTATATGCCAAGCACAATGCTAAGCCCTGGGGTAGATACAAGCTAATCAGGTTGGACACAGTCCCTGTACCACCTGGGGTTCACAGTCTTAATCCCCATTTTATGGATGAGGTAACTGAGGCCCAGAGAAGTGAAGTGATTTGCCTAAGGTCACACTCAGTGGAAGGAGCAGGGGTTTGGGAGTCAAAGGTTGTGGGTTCTAATCCTAACCCTGCCACTTGTCAGCTGTTTGATTTTGGGCAAGTCACTTCAGTGCCTCAGTTACCTCATCTGGAAAATGGGGATTAAAATTGTGAGCCCCGCGTGGGACGACCTGTTTACTTTGTATTGATCCAGCACTTCGAACGGTGCTTGGCACACAGTAAGCCCTTAACAGATACCAAATTATTATTATTAGTGGCAGAGCCAGGATTAGACCCCAGGACCTTCCGACTCCCAGGCCCTGGGCTCTGTCCAGTAGGTCATGCTGCTTCCCTGCAAGAAGGCAATCGAGGGCTGAAGAAATTTGAAATCTTGATCTCTTGAGGGAGCCTCAGCTTTCAGCCCTTCACTGAAATATACTGTGAAATTTCATCAGTAAAGAAACCCAAGTTGATAAGAATCAGTGATGATTACGAACCGCCTGCTGATCCTGCCCTCGAGGGTGAGAGAGAAAACCCCTCGGGTCTCCACGTCTTGTAAGCGAACCTGGTAACGGGCGTCCGTCCGTACTGGTTTCCCATTACTTCCTAATAATTGGTTTGAGTATCACCTGTGTTTCTGCAGCCTGCACTCTAACAAAGGAGCCACTGATCCCAGGTACCCGTCTCTTCTCCGCCCTGCAAACAGGCTGCCCACAATCCCCCCGGCCTGAAATCGTGCATCATTCCTCCCTCTGCAGACCATCGCTCAGTGCTGGCCTGAGCTCCCCGTCTAGACTGTAAGCTCATTGCGGGCAGGGAATGTGTCTGATCATTGTTATGTCACACTCTCCCAGATGCTTAGTACGGTGCTTGAGCACACTAAGCGCTCAATTAATACAGTTGAGTGATTGAATGACTGTAAGCTTGTGGTGGTCAGAAAACATATCTACCGACTCTGTTGGATTGTACTCTCCCAAGTGCTTAGTACAGTGCTCTGCACAGCAGCGTGGCTCTATGGAAAGAGCCCGGGCTTGGGAGTCAGAGGTCATGGGTTCGAATCCTGACTCTGCCCCTTGTCAGCCGTGTGACTGTGGGCAAGTCACTTCGCTTCTCTGTGCCTCAGTTCCCTCAGCCGTAAAATGGGGATGAAGACTGTGAGCCTCACGTGGGACAACCTCATTCCCCTGTATCTACCCCAGCGCTTAGAACAGTGCTCTGCACGGAGTAAGCGCTTAACAAATACCAACTTATTATTATAAGCTCTCAATAAATACCATTGATGATTGATGATGACTAGGCAGGCCCTTTGGAAGCACTCAGTGCTGGCAACGGGTAGGAACCTGGCTACTAACTCTGTTGCATTGTACTCTTGCAAGTGCTTAGTACAGTGCTCTGCAAATAGTAAACAAATTAATACTACTGATGACTGATGGTGACTGGGCAGGCCCTTTAAAAACACTGTGTGCTAGAAGTTGTTAGGGACCATTTCTATCAACTCTGTGGTATTGTACTCTCACAAGCGCTTTGGTACAAACTCTTTGCACACAGTAAGTGCTCAGTGTGTACCATTGATAAATAATGCGGACCATCGTCCCACGTCTACCAACTCTATTGTATTGTACTCTCCCAAACATTTAGTACTAGACTGTACTAGAAATGTACTTATTAGACTGTAAGCCCATCAGTGGGCAGGGATTGTCTCTATCTGTTGCCGAATTGTACATTCCAAGCGCTTAGTACAGTGCTCTGCACATAGTAAGTGCTCAGTAAATACTATTGAATGAATTTAGTAGAGTGTTCTGCACACAAGTCAGCGCTCGCTAAATACCACTGACGAGGATGATGTCCCTTCTTCCGAGACGATTCTATTCTCTATGGCATCGTTTAAGACTTTAACATCATTTAATACGGTGCTCTGTGCTCCGTAAACACTCAATAAATATGACCGATGGACTCACCGATTGCCTCTAAAAGGTTTGGAGGTTTTCTCTGCTGAGATGTGCACTTTTTTAGTTCTCCAGCCAGCAACTTCTTGGGAGTCTTGCCATCATTCACACTTCTCAAAGAGTCTCATTTAGCTAATCAGTGTTGTTTTTTGAGCACTTACTCGGTGCAGAGCACTGTACCAAGCACCGGGGAGAGTACAGCATAGTATTGCTGGAAGATACGTTCCCTGCTAAAAAGCCAGCTATTAATGACGGCTGTGATATTTGTTAAGGGTGTATTAGGTACCAAGCACTGTGCTGAGCTCTGGGATAGACTCGATGTAATCAGTTCCTGTCCTACTTGGGGTTCACAGCCCAAGAGGGAGGGAAGATCGAGTGCTTTATCCCCAATATCCAAGAAAGGGACCCTGCCCTCAAGGAGCTTGGAATCTAATGAGGGAGACAAGCAGACGCAAAATGCCAGACGCAAAATGCCAGGAGAGAGAGTTGATAAGGGGCAATTCAGTGAACAAATCTGCAGATAAGATACCTGGCACTAGAGAACCTGGCAGGGCTGACCTTGACCAGAAAGGTTTCAGACTTCAGTGAATTGAGAGGCGATTGGGCCATGAATCAATGATGAGAGAAGGGGAGTGTTGCGTCGGAGGGTTTTATTTTGTTTTTTGGTAGCTCTGTGAAATCAAACTCTTCCCTTTCCAATCCCCCACGTAAACCAGGGGAAGCCAGCATCATGCTGAAAGAATGGTCTTGCTACGGTCGTTAGGGTTGCTCAGAAATGGAGGGAGAAATCGGGGACATTCTTTATCTTACGTTTGTTGTTTCTTTGACAGTATTTGTTAATCTCTTACTCTGGATCAGACACTGTTCTAAGAGCTGGGGTAGGTACAAGTCAATCAGGTCGGACCCAGTCCTTATCCCACATGGCGTTCAAAGTCTAAGTAGGAGGGCTAATAGGTATTTAATTCCCATTTTACAACTGAGGAAACCGAAACGCAGAGGGCAAGTCACTTCACTTGCCCAAGGTCACTCAGCAAGCAATTGGCAGGGGTGGGATTAGAATCCGGGTCCTCTGACTCCCAGGACCATGCTCTTTCCACTAGGCCACACTGCTTCTCGAGCGGATGGTGAGAGGGGGATCACAGTGGAACGTCCCACCCGAGTCCCCCTCTTATGGCTTTTTAGGGATCTTCTTCCTTTCCACCCTATCATCTACGTGCATCAACACTCTCTGCCCCGCGCGTTCGCTGGAGCTTCGGAGGGGAGTTTCGGCAGAACCCGATACCCCTCTTACAAGAGCTCACGGTAAACTGACACGACAACACGGGTCAGTGCGATGAATGGACACCTGTGTATGTTGATTCAGTCTTTCATCCCTCCCCCGCAAACCCTATCCGACCAGGGGAGACGATAGCATCCGAGACGCGGAGTCTGGCCGGGACAAAGGAACTTTGAGATCGGAAGTAGGCTCGGCGGCTCGTGAGCCAAACCCTTTTGGTCTTTCGTCTTTTTAGTGGAAATAGAAATTTTGATCGGCGAATAGAAGAGAAGGAAAAACGACCGACCGAAGAGATTAAAATCTCTGGAACTCTGAATCGGAAAAGGAGGTAGCTCTATGCGTGTATGGGTGTGGATGTGGTTAACGATGGCATTTGTTCGTGCTTACTGTGTGTCGAGCGCTGGGAGAGATACAAGATAATCAGGTTGGACACAGGCCCTGCTCCACATGGGACTTCTTGTCTGAGTGGCTGTGTGTGTTTGTGTGGGTCTGAGTGTAGTCAAGTCCCACAAACACTCCACATTGTGAGACTGGGACTGGCCCCGCTATAAAGCAGCCTGGCCTCGTGGAGAGAGCACGGACCAGAGTCGGAGAACCTGGGTTCCAATCCTCGCTCTGACACACGTCTGCCTTGTGACCTTGGGCGTGTTACTTCACTTCTCTGTGCCTCAGTTTCCTCACCTGTAAAATGGGGATTAAGACTGGGAAACCCAGGGGAGACAGGGACTGTGTCCAACCTGGTTATCTGGTATCTACTCCAGCATTTATTTAGGACAGTGCTTGGCACACAGTGTCTAATTAAAAAAAAAGAACCCTGGCTATAAGGTGTTGGAAGTTGCCCCATTGGTGGAAATATGGACTGTCACTGGGCCTCTGTGGAGACCGTTCGCTGTTCCTTTCCAGTCAGTCAAACAGTAAATCACATTTACTGGGCGCTTTACTGGGCGCAGAGAACTGTACTAAGCTCTTGGGAGAGTACAATATAACAACAAACAGACACATTCCCTGCCCATGGCAAGCTTACAATCTAGAGGGGAAGACAGACATTAATAGAAATAAATTACAGCTATGAACATAAGTGGTGTGGGGCTGGGAGGGGGGGATGAATAAAGGGAGCAAGCCAGGATGGTGCAGAAGGGAGTGGGAGAGGAGGAAAGGAGGACTTAATCAGGGAAGGCCTCTTGGAGGAGATAGACCTCCAACAAGGCTGTTTTCTCCAACTTTTCCTGGCCCGAGCATCAGCCTAAGGGGTCCAGAAAACCCTGAGCTTGGGGTGGAAACCTAAGAGAGCAAACTTTTCAATTTGACAATCCGTAAGTGGTAGGGATTAGGCACCCACTATTTGCAGAGCACTGTACTAGGTGCTTGGGAGAGCTAGACGATCTGGTCTCTGCCCTCAAGGAACTTGGAGTCCAGCAGATTCCTCTGGCCCTTCTGTTTCTGTTTAGGCTGGGAAGTAGGAGGGACAGCCTTTCTTGACTTTGTTTGGCCCTCCACCTTCCAGCTGGCCCCAGCTGTAAGTTGGACTCCCATGAGAGTGACTGTAAAGGAAGATTGAAGAGAAGCCATCAAAAATTCCTCCTTCCCTGACATGAGATGACTCATGACCTAATCCTTCTCGCCAAACAGATTCTCTTCTGATGATCAGTGAAGAAACCCTCCTTCCCCTTTTCCCTCCACTTCTCTCTTGGCGGTGGATAGATCTGAAGTCAGAAGTTGAACCCAACCTCCCAAACTCCATTTAGGGATGGTCATATTTATTGTGCCAAACGACCTCCAGTAATTACCCGTGTGTGTTTGTCTTGACTTGCCTTTCCTCCACAACCCGGTCAGTCCCTGCAGGACTAGAACAGCAAACCCCGGAAAAAGGTTGTTTTTTTTTTTTTTTTAACATAAACATGCGCTTTCTCCTTGCAGCTTGTTACCTGTGTAATTTGCTCTTCTCCATACTGGAAACACCTCCTTAATCTAGACTTAAAGCAGCACGGCCTAGTGGAAAGAGCACAGGCCTGGGAGTCAGAAAGACCTGGTTACTAATTCCAGCTCTGCTGCTTGTCTGCTGTGTGACCTTGGGCAAGTCACTTCACTTCTCTGTGCCTCAATTCCCTCATCCGAAAATGGGGATTAAATCCTACCCCCTCCTACTTGACCATGAGCCTGTGGGACAGAGACCGTGTCCAACCTGATTAACTTGTATCTACCTCAATGCTTAGAATGGTGCTTGGCACAAAATAAGCCCTTAACAAACACCGTAATCAATTAATTAATTTCAGGCGTATTTCCCCACGTCGGTGTGGTGCACAACTTCCTTCCTTCTTTGACTGATTGGCAAAGGGACAAATAATGGTATTTACTGAGTTCAGTGTCTCAAATCCCATTTTTTTCCTGGATCCAGGACTTCAAAGCTTCCCAAGACCTCGAGGTCAGGGGCTTCCTTCCCTGCCATCACCTCTATTTAACCAGCGTTTAGGTCTCCTACATGAGGCCAAATCTATTCTGTAAAGTCTAAGATCTGCTCTCTCCCTTCCTCCCTTACCTTTTCAGTGCTCATGCCACCAAGACACAGAAAAGGGGGGAAAGAATTGGGGCACGGCAAGAGGAGGTGAGGAAAGTCGGATCAATAATTAATCAGTGATATTTATTGAGCACTTACTGTGGGCAGAACACAATATGGAATGTTTGGGGGCTACAGTAGAGGAAATAGACACATCCCCTGCCCACGGGGAGCTCAACCCGTTATGAGCAGGGAATGTATCTGCTAAATCTGTTGTACTCTCCCAAGCACATAGTACAGTGCTCTGCACATAGTAAGCAATCGGTAAATACTCTTGGTTGATTGACTGATTCAGTCTAGCTGGGAAAACAGATGATTAAAGGAATTACAGCTGGGGAAGCAGCAGAGAATAAGGAAATGTACATAAGTGGTGAAGGGATATGGATTTAAGTGCGTAAGTGATACTGAAGGGCAGGAAAACAGGGTGGGAAGCAGAAGGATGTGGTAGGGGGAAGCTTCCTGGAGAAGATATGATTTTAATGAGGCTTTGAAGATGCGGGAGAGTGGTGGTCTGTCAGATGAGGAAGGGGGAGGGAGTTTTGAGCAGGCAGTAAACTCTCAATAAATACCATCGACTGAGGTAGGGCTTGAGCAAGGGGTGACGGCGAGGGAGGTGAGATCAAAGTACAGTAAGTAGGTTGCCATTATAGGAGTGAAGTGGGCGTTCTGGGTTGTAGGGGGTGAGAAGAGAGGATCGATGAGAGGGAGAAAGCTAACAGAGTGCCTTAAAGCCGACAGTGAGGAGTCTCTGCTTGATGCGGAGACCGATGGTCAGCCACTGGAAGCAGTTGAGTGCGGAGATGTGGGCAGAACCATGTTTTAGAAAAATTGATCTGGGCAATGGAATGAAGCAAGGACTGGAGAGGGGAGAGAGCGGAGGCAGGGAGGGCAGCGAGGAGACTTGCGATAGACGAGACTGTGGCAAAGGAAGGCAGGTTGTGAGTTCAAGCAAGAAGCTTCAGGAAGTAAATATCACTCCATCAGCAAGAGCCTGTGCTGACGGTGGGAAGAGGTCACTGAACTCTTCCGTCAACGACAGAACTACCAGACAGACAGACTTGAAAAGAAGCAGAGCAGAAGAGCAAGATGGTAAAATACACAGTGTAGACAATCTAAAACACACACACACACTCAAAGAGACACTTTTATAACGATAGATGTCTCATCTAGTCTGATGGGACTGACCCATTACTCTGTCAATCAATGGTATTTATTAAGGGTCTGCTCAATTAGCAGTGTCTTCTGGTCTACTTAACTGATGAATGCTCAGGAAGTTGCCATAAATACAATCTACCAGAAGGGGACCCAATCTTCTGCTTATCTGACTACACTAGTTTTGACTGTTTGCTTACAATTTCTAAAAAATGTGTGTGTGTGTGTGTATATATGTTTATTCTCTTCTGTCTTTGTTTCTCATTTTTCCCCAACCTTAATCTAAGGTTATTCCCGCCCCCAGAAAATGAAGAATTCTCCCCCAGCAGGATGTCTTCAAGCCTCATCCCATGTCACCCCAAGCCCCGCCGAGGACCCTATCAAATTAGCAAGGCACCATTTCGGACAGGCTAGAGAAGCAGTGTGGTCTAGTGGATAGAACACAGGCATGGGAGTCTGAGGACCTGAATTCTAATTCTGACTCTGCCACTTGCCTGCCGTGTGACTTTGGACAACTCACTTAACTTCTCTGTGCCTCTGTTCCCTCATCTGTAAAATGGAGGTAAAGACCGTGAGCCCCATGTGGGACACATACTTTGTTCACCCTGATTAGCTTGTATCTACCCCAGTGCTTGGTAGAGTGCCTGACACCTAGTAAGCGCTTAACAAATACCATGAAAAAATAAATCTCTGGGCTGCAATGAATACACGATAGAGTTTATTTTTCCTTGTGGTCCTATCTCCTATTATTGTGGCTAGGTGGGAGATCTATTTGGCCTGTACCTCCTGCCTGCTTTTCAATTTTTCAAGCGCATCATACCCGGCGGGTGCTGAATAGGAACCTTTATTTCTAGATTGACCCAGATCTGAATTTTCTTTGAATATGTCCATTAGCCACTGGTGTTCAAACAGGAAGCTTCCCCTCCCTTTAAGAAAGCACCGGATTGCATTCAGCTTTCCCAATTAATCAAGTTTGATTCATGTCCCAGACCTGCCCGTGGTCCAAGGGGCCAGAGCCTTGATTGTGCATTAGTTCGAAACCCCTATTCCTGGGATAGGTTTACCGCCAAAGAAAAGCGGTGTGGTCTAGTGGATAGAGTCCAGGTCTACAAATCAGAAAGACCTGGGTTCTCCTTCCGGCTCTGCCACTTGTTTGCTGTATGGCCTTGGGCAAGGCACTTCACTTCTCTGTGCCTCAGTTATCTCAGGATTAAGACTATGAGCTCCATGTGGGACTGTGTACTACCTAATTAGCTGCTTAGTAAAGTGCCTGGCACATAGTAAGCATTTAACAAATGCCACAAGAAAACCCCGAAAACAAACAAACAAAAAGGTGCTCTTTTCAGTACTCATCAAAATTCTCACCTATCTACTACCTAGTTTCTTTTTAGTCCTGTCTAATTTCTTTCTTGTCCGAAACATGAGTGAAAAAACCAGTAAACCTCCATCCTGATGAGATCCAGCAAGGAGAAATTGATTGTAGAGATTTGATTCGAGAGACAGCACCACTTTACACGTTTGTCCTTGCCGGTGGTGTTCCTGCCGGGGATTGGAGTGAAACGAGAGATTGGGCAGACACAGTTGCAGCACACTGCAAAGTGCACATGTGACCTTTGCCCATGTTAACCCGCTTCAGGCTGAACTGGAGTCTCTGGGTTTCTAGACCTGTGCCTTTCCACGGGTCACACAGACAGGTAACAGTAACAGTAGTATGCATTAAGTTCCCGCTTGGTACAGAGCACTGTACTAAGCACTTGGGAAGTGCAGGATGGGGATGGGCATGAGATAAGAAACAGTATGGTCTGGTGGGTAGAGCACCAGCTTGGGAGTCAGAAGGACCTGGCTTCTAATGGGACTCTGCCACTTGTCTGCTGGGCGACCCTGGCAAGTCACCTTATTTCTCTGGGCCTCAGCTCATCTGGAAAATGGGGATTAAGAGCGTGAGTCCCATTGGGACTGTGTTCAAAATGATTAGCTTGTATCTATTCCAGAGCTTAGTAGAATGTTTGGCACGTAAGCGCTTAACAGATACCATTTATTAAAACAAAAAAAGGATGCCATATATCCTGCCCACAAGGAGCTTCCACTGTAAGAGCTGGGCATGAATAGACTGCTGTCAGTTCGTGTGGTGGGGAGGAAAATCTACTGCAACTGGGGAAGGGGGTTGACTGAAGTCTGTGAGTTGGGATTTTTTGAGAACGATTATGATGCCAGTAAGTTTGGGATCTAAGCCCACTAACTCGCCTCTCTTAGTAATAATAATACTTGGGGTATTTGTTAAGCGCTTACTATGTGCCAAGCACTGTCCTAAGTGCTGGCTAGATCCAAGAGAGGTCCCACATGAGGCTCACAGTCTAACTAGGAGAGAGAACAGGTGTTGAATCCCCATTTTGCAGATGAATTGAGGCCCAAGGAAGTTAAGTGATTCGCCCTAGGTCACACGGCAGACAAGAGGCAGAATTAGCACCCAGGACCTCTGGGCTCTTTGTATTAGGCCACCCCGCTTCTCTACCCTGTGTTCTCAAAATCCTGTCCCTTTCCATCTTCAAAGTGTGCGGCTGTTCCACTGGACGACCCCAGGTTGGCGTAAACGAGGGGGTGGGGGGCGTCTGTGTGGGCTGGGTTGGGCATCAATAGGTGGGGAGAGGGGAAGAGGGGGAAAGCCCCCCAAATTCAGCTGTTTGGCTTTTTTCTACGTTCCTGCAGGGAGGGAGAGCAACCAAAAGTTCCTCACCACCGTCCAGCCAAAAGGTGGCAGCACTCAGTACTGCCATTCCGTTGTCCTGGAGCTGGGCAGCTTATTATTATTATAATTGTTATTAATCATATTTATTGAGCACCTACCGTGTGCAAAGCACTGGAGTAAGTGCTTGGAAGAACAGAATATAACATCAAACACATTCCCTGCCCACAGCGAGCTCAAAGTCTATAGGAGACTGACATTAATAGAAATAAATAGATAAATAATGGATGCAGCAGTCATCTCCACGACCCAGGCTTAAATACAAAGATAATGGTCTGTGGCTTCATCATATTCATTAAAAAAAAATCTGCTGTCTGTGTAGTCAGCATCCTCTGCGAGCCTCCAAATCCTTTTGGGTCCGTTCTCTGATTTCTCTTTGGTTCTGCCTAATTTCTTTTCTGGCCAGAGTGGGAGTGAACCTCCGCCGGTTTGTGAGTTACATAACTACAATTTATCTCCTGCTAGACAGGAAGCTCATTGTAGGCAAGGACGTGGCTGCCAGCTCTGATATTGTGCTCTCCTAAGCACTTAGTACAGTGCTCTGCATACAGTAAGCGCTCGTTAAATACCATCGATGGATTGCGAGGCCGATAGACTGTAAGCTCCTTATGGGTAGGAAATGTGTCGGTTTTCTGTTGTACTTTACTCTCCCAAGCTCTTAGTACAGTGCTCCGCACACAGTAAGTGCTCAATAAATACAATTGACTGACTGATAGGGACATAGACTGAAATGGTAGAGGGTTGGCGCAGCGGATAGAGTACGGGCTTGGGACTCAGCAGGTCTTGGGTTCAAATCCTGGCTCTGCCGCTTGTCAGCCGTGTGACTGTGGGCAAGTCACTTCACTTCTCTGTGCCTCAGTTAGCTCATCTGTAAAATGGAGATGAAGACTGTGAGCCTCACGTGGGACAACCTGATAACCCTGTATCTACCCCAGCGCTTAGAACAGTGCTCTGCACATAGTAACCACTTAACAAATACCAACATTATTATTATTATTATTATTTTCTACAGCAGGGCAGGGGGTGAGCCGGGGGAGCAGTTTTTACCACCGGGAGTCTTTTCGGAGGGTGAACTGCTCTCGAAGCCCTAGAAGCCTGTGAGGTGACAAGGAGGAAGGTTTTGGAAGAAGCCACACACGGAGACTGGGGGTGGGGTGGATTTCTAGGGGAGGCTTTATTCGTCCCCTTCCAGGTTGCTACTCATGGGGTGTCAATGATCTTCCCTCTGGGACCTCCATGACTGATCCATAGTAGGGTCAGCTCGAGCCCTCCTCACTCGGGGGAAATTGCACATTTTACTCCTCCAACTAAGGGCTCTTCAAGGTGTCAAATCGAAACGTTTATGGGAAGGGTGTTGCTCCTAAAGTGTGTGTGTATGTGTGTGTGTGTGTGTGTATGCATGCACGCACATGCAGGGCTGACTGTTTAAACATTTAGCGTGCAAAAGAAAGCTGTCTCCAGTGACAGATTGGGGGTTCGGTGGAAATGGGAAAGAGAAAATCTGAGTCGTGGGATGATGCACCAGGCTGAATTTAAACTAGGGATGAACGAGTGAACTGCAAACTGTGTGGGCGATTCTGAAAACAGCAAATGGCCTGGGGATCCGGAGGAGGGGAGTTAAATTGTGATGGTTTCTCTGGCTCCATGGGCCTCTGTCTTCTAGGGGAGCGAGGGCAGGTTGCCCCCTCCAGAACTGGCAAAGCTTTCTCTGATCAGGCCCAGGTATGCCTCTTCCTCTCCAGGGGAAATGAAGATTATCCATCCCATTTATGGAGGGCTCCTTCCGGGCACTGAGGAGGTTTGGGGGGAACAAGGATGGGAAAACCCCTTGGGATGGTGGTGGTGGGACCTTCAGGGCTACGGTGGCAGCAGGCAGGGAGGTCAGCGAGAGCTGGAGCTGGGACTCTTGGGCAACTGTCCCTGTCAGCCCCCGTGCAGATTGTTAAGGCCACAGCCCCCTCCCCTCACTGTGGCCCCGACCCTCTCTCCATTCTAGATTGTGAACCCGTTGTTGGGTAGGGATTGTCTCTATCTGTTGACAAATTGTACTTTCCAAGCGCTCAATACAGTGGTCTGCACACAGTAAGCGCTCAATAAATACGATTGAATGAATGAGTCTGTGTCTGCCTCCTACTGTCCATTAATTACCATAGTGTTTCCCACCACCCTTTTGGAGCCCCCACTTTCTCACCTAAGGAAAACTATTACTCGTGTCCTCTTTCTCCACAGCCTGCAGATTCTGTCTTCCACATTTCTTTTTTGGCAGGAAATGTGAGCGAGGCATAGGGAGACAGAAAGACTTGAGGATAAAAAAATTAGAGAACCCCTTGGCTTCGGGGAGTGTTAATCTGGATGCTTGTTATGGACAGGGAATGTGACTGTTAATTGTGTTGTATTGTACTCTCCCAAGGGCTTAATACAGTACTCTGTAAATTGTAAGTGCTCAATGGATACCTTTGATTGACCGATGAATTTATGAAACCTTTGTTTCTCCAAATCCCTGTCAGGCCACTTAGGTCCATCCTGCCTTTCTATCCCGAGAACATCTTCCCACCTTGCCTCCCAAGCCCTTTCCACTCCTTTTTTTTATTATATTTGTTAGGTGCTTTCTTTTTGCCAGACACTGTACTAAGCCCTGGGTTAGATGTACGTTTATCAGGTTGAACGCAGTCCTTGTCCCTCATGGGTTCTACAGTCTTAATCCCCATTTTACCGATGAGGTAACTGAGGCACAGAGAAGTTCTGTGACTTCCTCAAGGTCACACGGCAGGCAAGTGGTGGAGCCGGCTTTAGAGCCCAGGTCCTTCTGACTCCCAGGCTTATGCTCCATTCACTAGGCCATGCTGCTTCTTCTTGCTTCTCCCTCCACTGCCATAGCAGGGGGCTGCTCTCTCTTGCCTCCAAAGACCCCACACTCCCTTATTTCTTTCTGTTCTTTCCCCCTACCCCAATCTGACTTGGGGTGGAGACACTTGATCTTATCCAGCCTCTGATCTAGGGGTTGTGATTGAGATAGGGGAAGTGAGGAAAATCAAACCCTCTCTGTCAGCTTTTATCAGTGTTCCTTCAGCCCTTGTATTAATTGTAGTATTTGAGCACTTTCTACGCAGCCAAACTCCCTGGGGTAGATTCAAGCTAATCAGATTGGACACAGTCCCTGGAAAAGGTGGTGTTGGAAGTCCGGGAGATTCTGCCCCTCTGCCAGGCTTGCCAGTTGTTTGGGTAGGGGGAGAAGAAGGTGCCGTCTCCCAGATGTATAGGGAATAAGAAAACTCTCTCTTCAGGTGCTGGTTCGAGTGGTTTGACAGCTCCGGCTGGCTAGGGTGTTGGAAGCCAGATCTGGCTACGTGCAGGTTGTAGAGGGGCAGCGAGGGTGAGCCGTGTCCCCGTTAGGTCAGCGAGTGATTTCCAAATCTATTCTGAACTCTGCTGCGCTGGCCAAAGGAAGTGTGTTCCTTCTCCCCCGTCGCCCCCGTGCAGGGCCCGACACTTTAAAAGGAATCTTTCCCTCCCACCTCCAGCATGGGGGCCCTACCCAGCTCCACTAGGAGGGCCTACCTTCCCTCACTTGGGGCTCTGCCCGCCTCCAACTTCCGTCAGGAGGCTCTGCCCTCCCTCACAGGGAGCTCTCTCTGCCCTGTCCTTCCTCAAAAGGAGCCCTTTCCACCTCCACCATGGTGCCCTCTTTCCTCCATTGTGGGGACCCCCCTGCCTCCAGCAGGGGCCCCTGCCCTCCCTCTCAGGGAGTCCTACCTGCCTCCACTGTGGACCTTGCCCTCCTTCCCCAAGGGCCCTTTCCCCCTCCACCTGGGGGCCCTCCTTCCTCCACTGTGGGTGCTCTCCCACCTCCACCATGAGCCCTGCCCTCCCTCCCAGGGAGCCCTCCCTGCCTCACCTCCCACCCCCAACTTGAGGGCCTGGTGAAGGCCTCCCATGTCTCTGCAGTAGCCGGCTGAGAGGGAGAATCTCTGCCATCTGCTTCAGCCGCTTTCGGAGGGGCAAGCCACTGTTGAAAGGATTTTCATAAAAAAAAAAAACCCCAAACAAAATGAAAAGAACTGCGCTTCTGGAGATCTGGCCTACAAACGAAGCCCCTTCCCTTCAGAGAGAGCTGAGCTGCTCTGCTCTGGATCCAAAGGGGACAGAGGAGATCGTATCCTCTGAGAGAGGCAGAGAGAGAGAGAGAGATTGTGTGTGTGTGTGTGTGTGTATGTATATGTATGTGTGTGTGCACTCGTGCCCTGTGGTATTTTTAGCCTGCAACACTCACTTGTGGAGAATGTTGCATCTTATCTCTCCCCGCAGGGAAGGGTCTGCTTTCCTGCCAAGGAGCATGGGGTGAGTGTGGGAGGGGGGGGTTGAAGAGGGAGGGAAGGGGGCCGTTTGGGCCGCCCACCCAAGGACTTGATTTCTCCGGACCGAGTCTCTGATTGCCGGCTTCGTTCGGCCTTGGAGGGAATCTAAAGTATGTAGCAAAGGGCCAAGGACTGCCCCAATAATTATTGTCACCCAATAATTCAGAGAGAACGCTGACTCTGTGGATGTTCCCGGTACAGTAGCTCCTGGAAGAAGAATTCCTCCCATGAATGACTGCTTCCCGCTCCTTCTTTCTCTGCCTACTTTCTTACCTTTTCTTCCAAATAATAATGATAATAATAATGATGATAATTATGGCATCAATTTAGTGTTGACTATGTGCTAAATGCTGGAGAAGATTTAAAATTCAGAGATGGGACACTGCCCCTATCCCAAGGGGAGGAAAGGGGGAGGCTTCACGATCTAACTCACCCCCGTTTAATAGATAAGGAAACGGAGGCCCAAGGAGGTCGCCTGAGGTCACCCAATAGGGCAGTGGTGGAGATGGGACTGGTCTCTGGACTTACAGTTTCGAGATCTTCCCATTTGACCCATCTTCAATTACTGAGATTTTATTGAATATCCTCTGCGCCCTGAGTGCTCTACTAAGTGCTTGGGAGAGTGAGTTAGAGGTAGAAGATGCAATCTCTACCCTTGAGGGATTTGCGATCCATCAGTCATATTTCTCGAGGGTTTACTGCCTGCAGAGCACTGTACTTAGTGCTTGAGGGAGTACAATAGAGTTAATAGACACGATCCCTTTCCCGTAAGGAGCTTCCAGTTTGTGGATGAAGCATTTGGGTGTGCTCAGTTGCAAAAGGTTCAGCTGAGCTGCGGGAAGCAGAAAATGCCTTTCAGAACGGCCTGGAGGTGCTGGATTCTGAGATTTTCAATTGAATTGACTTATTTGTTTTTATGGCATTTGTAAGCACTTGGGTAGATACAAGTTAATCAGGTGGACACATTTCATATCCCATGTTCATTAGGGGCTCACGGTCTTAGTCCCCATTTTGTAAATGAGGTAAATGAAGCCCAGAGAAGTGACGTGACTTGCCCCAGGCCACACGGCAATTGTGGAGGAGCTGGGATTAGAACTCAGGTCCTCTGTCCCTTGGTCTCTTTCCACTATGCCACGCTGATGGGAATGAGCTAAGCATTAAGGGCCCTGGCATTAAGAGAGAGGGTTTTGGGGTGTGTTTGCTTGTCTTGAGCCTGAGGAGAAGGGCTTGTTTGAGAAGGGAATATCAGACTCTCAACAGGGCCATTACTGGGTCAAACCTACAGCCCAATCTTATCTAACAGTGGTGCTTAGTACAGTGCGATGCATCCAATAGGTTCTCAGTAAATGCTGGCACCGATTACCGACTACCAGATCCTTAGAGGAGCAGTGTGCAATGGTTGCCCTCCTTTGGGTCATTCGGGGGCCTTGCAGTCGGAGAACCTGGGTTCTAGTCCTACCTCCCCACTTGTCCGCTCTGTGCGTGCTGAGCGAGTCACTCCTCTGAGCCTCAGTTTCTTCAGCTGCATTAAGTGCATATTAATTACCTATTCTCCCCCCCCACCCTCTTTGATTGTGAGCCCCATGTGGGACAGGAACTGTGTCCATTTTGATTATCTTGTTTCTTCCCCAGCTCTTAGCATTCAATGTTTAGTATGTAATAAGAACTTAACAAATACCGTGATTCCACCAAACACCCTGACCTAGCCCCATTCACTCCCCTGGATTGGAGAGGTCTGTGCCCTTGCTTATCACCTTATAGCAGTTGACCAAATCATGACTGCGCCATCTTTACTGCACTGTACTCCGGAATAATAATCAGTGGGGTATTGGTTAAGCTCTTTCCATATGCCACGCATTGTACTAAGCACTGCATCGGACACACTGTAAGCAGTTCATATGCAGTCCCTGTCTTATAGTTTAAGCACTTAGTAATAATAATAATAATGTTGGTATTGGTTAAGCGCTTACTATGTGCCGAGCACTGTTCTAAGCGCTGGGGGAGATACAGGGTAATCGGGTTGTCCCACGTGAGGCTCACAGTTAATCCCCATTTTACAGATGAGGGAACTGAGGCACAGAGAAGTGAAGTGACTTGCCCACAGTCACACAGCTGACAAGCGGCAGAGCCGGCAGTCGAACTCATGACCTCTGACTCGGAAGCCCAGGCTCTTTTCCACTGAGCCACGCTGCTTCCCCAAGTACTCAATAAATGTCACTGATCGATTAATGAAGCCCATCAATCATTCATGTTTATTGAGCACTTACTGCACGCAGAGCACTGTACTATGCAGTTGGGCAGGACAACGGGCAGCTGGCCTCCGGGCTCAGAGGTTTTCATGCTTTGGACTCGGGCCCGGGTATCCTGGGAGCGGGCATATCTGCTTTCCCTTCAGTGCCTTCTTCAATCAGTCAATCCATATTTTTTGAGTGCTTACGGTGGGCAGAACACTGTACTAAGCGCGTGGGAGAGTATATTATGATAGTATTGGTAGGCACCTTTCCTGCCGATGATGAGCTGACAATCTAGAGGGGACAAAGTGCAATCTTTCAAGAATTGGTGCTCTCGCTTTCATTTGTGCATAGTAGGTTGGGATTTGGGAGAACCCAGGAAACTCAGGGGAAAGTCACCTCGATCGATCCATCAACACAGCAGGGTTCTCGGAGCAGAATTCAATCGATAAATGGCATTTTTTTATTCTTTTTTTTTTTTAATGTTAAGCACTTACCACGTGCGGGCACTGTTCTAAACACTGGGATAGGTACAAATTGGTTTGGACACAGTCCCTGTCCCTAATGGGGCTCACATTCTTAGTCCCCATTTTACAGCTGAAGGAACTGAGACACGGAGAAGTAAAGTGGCTTGCCCAAGGTCACACAGCAGGCAGTGGCAGAGCAGTATTAGAACCCAGGTCCTTCTGACTCCCAGGCCCATGTTCGATCCACTAGACCACGCTGCCACAATTGTCACAGTAATGCCAGAATTATTATTATTAATAACATTTCATTTCCTAAAGAGACAGCAGAGAAGCAGTGTGGCTTAGTGGATAGAGCACGGGCCTGGGTGTCAGAAGGACCTGGGTTCTAATTCCACCTCCACCACATATTTGCTGCATGACCTTGGGCAAATCACTTCACTTCTCTGTGTCTCAGTTCCCTCAGCTGCAAAAAGGGGATTTAGATTTGAGCCCCATGTGGGACAGGGACTGTGTCCAACCCGATTTACTGGTATCTACCTCAGTTTTTAGAACAGTGCTTGGCACATCATAAGTGCTTAAATGCCACAATTATTATGATTATTATAGTTGTTATTATTTCATTCCCTAAAAAGACTGCAGAGAAGCAGTGTGACTTAGTGGATAGAGCACGGGCCTGGGAGTCAGAAGGACCTGGGTTCTAATCCGGGCTCCACCACATATCTGCTCTGTGACCTTGAGCAGGTCACTTCACTTCTCTGTGCCTCATTTGTAAAATAGGAATTAAGATTGTGAGTCCCATGAGGGACAGGGACTTTTGTCCAGCCTGATTAACTTCTATCCATCCCAGTGCTTAGCACAGTGCTTGGCACTTAGTGAGCACTTATTCTGTAAGCCCGTTGTTGGGTAGGGATTGTCTCTATCTGTTGCCGAATTGTACTTTCCAAGCACTTAGTACAGTCCTTTGCACACAGCAAGCGCTCCGTAAGTACGATTGAATGAATGAATCAACAAGTACCATAGTTATTGTTAATGATTCAGGAACCCTCAGGGCACTGCCTAGGTACAGAGTGGTCCCCGGATCTCTCAGCACCTCGGCATTTCCAGTCAGTTTCTCTAGAAACGGAGCCTGTTGAATTCTGAGAGAGAGAGTTCAGGCGTTGGGGAAGGGTCCGTGGAGGTTGGAGCTGATCCCTGGCCTTTCCTGGAAACTTAGATCCGGGTTTGGCCATGGTCTGCTAGACACCTACCAGCCCCGCGTGGAGGTTGGCAAGGGTTCAGAGAGCCGGGGCAGTGACAGGGCCGGGGCGGTGGCCCAGGACGGTGAGGGGACGTCAGACTCCGGGCCCTGGTGGGGCGAGGTCAGGGGGCGGAGGGGAAGCCCGGGCGAGAAGGAAGGCAACGGACCAACGTGGGACCGAGCGACAGGCCACGGAACGACGCGGTGGTGGCCGACGTCTTGACCTTTGCCCGAGCCTCCCTGTCTAATCCTCCCATGTCAGATTTCCCTAAGGCCACCATGTGACTCGGAGCTGCCTCTCCACAGAGAGTCGTGTGTGTTTTGCTGCCGGCATTAAGAGGCTGCCGGAGGGCTGGGCTTCCACTGTGCATTAGAATGTCTCCCTGCCACTCCGTGCGCGTGGGGGTGTGTGTGCCTGCCAGGGTATACGTTTCTCCGCAGCCGGTGTTAGAAGAGCTGTGCGCTCCGCTTCCCCCCGCCCCCCAAGCAGCCTCCAAGTCCCGGGCGACTCTGCTCTCTCGGTTCCTCTCCAAGAAGGCCGAGCCCCCTCCCCTCAAGGCGGGGATTCCCTTTTCCCCACCTGTCCCTGTGGATGTGTCCCGTCAAGGTCAGAATCCAAGCCATGCGGGGCCGGCTTCAGCCCGGAAGGGCCGCGTGAAGGAGTGGCCGGCGAGGCGAGAGGAGAGGGCCCGGTGCTCCCAGCCGCGATCATGAATAACGGCGTCCAGGTCAGCCTGCCCAGGAGCTGGGCAACCTCCAGCGGCTCCCTCCAGGAGAAGTCTGAGCGTTCCTTTTTTCTCTTTTATTACTACAGGATGGAGGATGAAGCGGTCTTGGACAGGGGGGCTTCTTTCCTCAAGCACGTGTGCGACGAAGAAGAAGTGGAAGGTGAGACGTGGCGTGAGTGTGTCCGAGTGGGGTCGGGGGACACGCAGTGCACGTGTCTAGGGCAGGGAGCCCGTCCACCGATTCTAGCGTGTCGTCCTCTCCGAAGCGCTTAGTACGGCGCTCCGCACACAGCGAGCAATAAATGCCTCTGATGGAGGTCCACAGTGGCGTTCGGACAGAGCTCAGGACTTCTTTTCCCGAGCCAAATTCAGCCCGAACCCAGTCAGGTTGTAGAAAGAGGGCTGGGGTGGTGATTGCCGGCGCTTTATGTTTCAGGCTTGTTGGGGGACAGGTGCCAGGGACAGCATGCTGCATTTTCATTTAAAAATGAAAGAAAAAAAGGAGTTTTGCAAGCTAACGTTTCCCAGCCCCCAGGGAGGTCCTTGAGGATTCTGCCTGCTTAATACCAGGGCACTGGGCAGCCACTGTCAGTTAACTGTCCTCCTTACATCGGGGGCAGAGAGCTGCAGGCGGTTTGGGAGGAGGAGGCTGGGGCAGAGGGGGGTGGGTCGGCTCTCAGTGGATCTGGGCTAGGGGCTGTGGAAACTGGCCAGCCCTCGGTGTCGTCTGGATTGCGTGGGGTTTGTGAAGGGAGGAAGTGATTGACAGAGGGCCACCGGGCTTCAGAACTGCACGATGAACAAACCACCCCATCAGCTTCTGGGAGGCCCGCAGCTCGTACACTCTGCAGCTCCACGTCCTTATGCATCGGTTTACCCACCCGTGAAGTGGGTAGGTCGCTCTCCAGCCGGCAGCGATGCTGGGAGACTCAATCCATGTTTGTTGAAGGAGAATGGGGGACAGGCATTAGAGCAACAAGAAGCTTGGGAATGAGAAAATTATTCATAATACGGCTTTAGACACTGATCCTTATCTGAGGTCTGAGACAGGCACCTACCTGCGGGTCTTACATGGGAGATCCGAACTTGCCCTCTTCGACTACCTGCCCCTCTATTTACTTGCTTTGGGTACCGTTCCCAGAGAAGGGAACGGCATGCGTTGCTGGGATTTTGTGTAATTTCACTCAGTGGCCGTGGGAAAATTCTCCAGCAAAATCCTGTGACTTTTGTCCTGAGACTCTTGCAACACATGATGTTAAAATCTCCTGGTGGCGGTGGCTGCCTCCACGATCCCAGTGGCGTGGGGAGGAAAGGGTTACGGCCCAGTATGTGGTGGAGAGAGTCCGGTGATCTGGTTTCCTTGGGATGATTGGAAAAAGAAAGGGACCCGGAAGGGAGACTGGAATTGGTCGAGAAGGAGAAATGTTTCTCCCTTTGAGAATTGTCTATTGACCCGATAGCTGGAAATGTGGATCTCTACCTTGGTTTGTTCAGGCCTTGGTTTCCTGGACCGAGGAAACAGCGTGGCCTAATGGATAGAGCGTGGGCCTGGAAGTCAGCTGTGTGACTTTGGGCAAGTCACTTCACTTCTCGGTGCCTCAGTTCCCTCATCTGTAAAATGAGGATTAAGACTGTGAGCCCCACGTGGGACAACCTGATTCCCCTGTGTCTACCCCAGCGCTTAGAACAGTGCTCGGCACATAGTAAGCGCTTAACAAATACCAACATTATTATTATTATTATTATTAAGTCAGAGGACCTGGATTCTAATCCCGGCTCCTCCACCTGCCTGCTGTTTAACCTTGGCAAGTCACTTCATTTCTCTGAGTTTCAGTTACTTCATCTGTAAAATGGGGATTCAAAGCCCATCGTCCCTCCCCTTTAGACCGTGAGCACCGTGTGGGACAGGAACTGTGTCCGACCTGATTATCTTTTATTCACGCTAGCGTAGGGCTTGACAAAATGAAAGTGCTTAACGAATTCCATTATCAATGTTATTATGCTTCCACACTGGGTTTTTGAAACTTCTTTTAAGAAAGAGTGTTTCCTGAAGTATTTCCTTTGTTTCCCAAGCTTGTAACGAAAACAATAATATAGAAGTAGAGAAAACAAACACTGTCATGCTCCTTGAAGTCTGAAACAAGACAACAGACGGGTATTAAGCCTGTTCTTCCTTCAAGGAGGGGAGGGAGGCCAGGGACTGAGACTGATCAGAAGCAAGCCATCTGCTAAGCACTCACTACTTCGGTGTGGCATATCTCGTTCTGGGCCTGTGAGGGTCCCCTCGGTTAATTTTTTTTTCACACTATTTGTTAAGTGCTGACTGTGTGCCAGGTACTCTTTTAATGCTGAGGTAAATACAAAGTAATCAGGAAGGACACGGTCCCTGTCCCACATGAGGCTCACGGTCTTCATCCCCATTTTGCTGATGAGGTTAGCAGAGGCACAGAGAAATTAGGTGATTTGTCCGAAGTCAGGCAGCAGATAAGTGGCGGAGCTGGGATGAGAACCCAGGTCCTTCTGACTCCCCGGCCCGGGCTCTATCCACTAGACCACGCTGCTTTTCCTCTAGTCATTCTCTCCCCTGGTGGTAATTCAGTCAGCCTATAGAAAGCACCTGCTGTGTGCAAAGCACTGCACTAATCAATCAATCATATTTATTAAGTGCTGTATTAAGCACTTGGGAGAGTACAATACAACGGAGTAGACGCATTTCCTACCCACAAGGAGCTTACAACCTAAAGTTTACAGTTTACATTAAGTGCTCAGGTGTGTACGGTAGAGAAAGAAGCTCTGCCCTTCAGCTTAAAGTCTAGCAGGGGAGAGGCATTCGGTTCATTTATTTAATCATATTTATTGAGCGCTCGGCGTTCCTTGAGACGGGGGTTTGGTGAGCCACAAGAAGGAGAAGGAGGAGAGAAGGAAGGAAGATTTGGACTTCTCTCTACGGTTCAGGTGTCTGTGAGCTTGTTGGAGGCAGGGAATGAAACCGTTTGTTGTTGTCGTACTTTCCCAAGCGCTTAGGACATTGCTCTGCGTACAGTAACCACTTAGTAAATACAGTTGAATGAATGAATGAAGGTGAGAGAGTTCCTGGGCAGTGGCAGGCTCTGAGGAATGGAAATCATAACGGTTGTCTCAAGTGCTTACATTCTATGCCCAGCACTGCATTAAACACTGGGGTCAGGTCAAGATAATCAGGTCTATGCAGACCCTGTCTTGTACTGGGGTCACAGTCTAAAGAGGAGGGAGAACAGATAGTTCAGCCCCATTTTACAGATGAGAAAGCTGAGGCACAAGGAGGTTAACTGACTTGCCTAAGATCACACAGCGGACAAGCGGCGGAGCTGGGATTTGAACGCAGGCCCTCTGACTTTCAGGCCCGTGCACTGTCTACTAGATCACGTGGCTTCTCTAAAGCTCATTCCCCTTGGTTTCACTTGACATATTTGTCAAAGGGAGAGAAATATCTCCTCTGAATCGATGCCTCAATTTCCAGCTCAAGTCTCTCTTCAGGGCCCAGGTAGACAGAGGTAGTGGAATTGCACTGGGGCTGCAAGATGCTGTAAATGGGCAGATTTGCCCTGATTCCAAATGGTCTGGTGGAAAGAACAACAGGATTGGAAGCCAGAAGAACTGAGTTCTAATCGCAGCTTCATCCCTGGCTCGCTGAGGGGCCTTGAGCAAGTCATTTAGCTTCTCTGGGTTCCAGTTCCTTTCTCTGTAAAATGGGGTTAAGATACCCATCCCCTACATCTTCCACTGTGGACCTTTTGGCTTGTGGGAGGGAAATGTGTCTACCAACTCTGTTGTACTGTCCTGTCCTAAATGCTTAGAACAGTGCTCTGCACACAAATAAGCTTTCAATCGATACCATTGATTTTGAGCTCCATGAAGGACGGGGACCGTGGCTGATCTGACCATCTTGAAGCCTCCCTAGCACTTAGTAGCATTCGTAAGCATTTAGTAGATGATGATAATGTAATAATAATAATTGTGGTATTTGTTAAGTGCTTACTATGTGCCACGCACTGTTCTAAGCAGTGGGTAGATACAAGGTAATTAGGTTGTTCCATGTGGGGCTCACAGTCTTAATCCCCATTTTCCAGATGAGGTAACTGAGGCTCAGAGAAGTTAAGTGACTCGGCCAAAGTCACACAGCTGATTAGTGGCAGAGCCGGGATTAGAACCCACCACCTCTGACTCCCACGCCCGGGCTCTTTCCACTGAGCCACGCTGCTTCTCTAATGAGGATGATGGTATTTAAGTGCTTACTATATGCCAGGCACTGTACTGGACACAAGCAAATTGTGTTGGACACAGTCCCTGTCCCAAGTTGGACTTCGCAGAAAGAATCCCCATTTTACAGATGATGTAACTGAGGCACAGAGATGGAAAGTGACTTGCCCAAGCTCACACAGCAGATTCCTGACTCCCAGGCCTGTGTTCTATCCACTCCACATACCAAAAAATGATAGTTATTAATAATAATACACCCAAGGAGCCTCCAACGTCTGAGGTTATATTGGTCAGAACTACTCTCATTATAAAAATCCCAGGGAGTAATTTATCTTTCCAGTAATCTGCAGAAAGAAATCGAAAGCCCTTTGCCTCACTGAGTATCCCTTCGGATGACCAGGTTCTAGCAGAGAAAGGGATCTGAGCATTTCCTGTCTTTTGAGCTGGGGAGATCTATATTTCTGCATATTTTCTTCTTTCTGGGCTGATTTGGATGCCATCCTGACAGAAGCAGGGGCATGGCCCAAATGACCTCCCGGTGCCTTCCATCTCTGGAAGATGTAACCCTGGAATCTTGTCCTTAGTTCACCTTGCCCAACTTGTCCCCCGGTGGGTGGCAAAACAATTAATCTACTATTCTAAAACTCGGCAGAGAGTTGTCAACTGCGAGACTCACGCAGAAAGGAGTGAGTCAGAAGCGGAGTCATCTTCTTGTTTAAATAATGGATTTATCTGTGTGGGGTTTCTTTAAAGACCCAAGCCCTGCTTTGATTTCATTTTTTTCCAAATGCTCTTCCCCTTGTGGGTTCAGTGAATGACCAAAAATCAAAAGAAAGGGGGGGAAAAACCTCCCTTTTCCCTCTTCATCCACGGGTCAAAAGGATAGATGGAAGATGGGGAAATCAGAGCCCCGAGTGGATTCTCGATTGAGCGCATGCTGACAGAAGAGTGGATTCTCGGAATCACATCTCTCCTCCGAATAGAGAACGGATGTCGTCCATCTGTCCTTCCTCCCAGATACCTGGCGTGGCTTGGTACCGGCCGACCGGCCCGTGCGAGGCCCCGAGAGGCGTGGCAGACTCCTGATGGACGAACTCCCCATGAGCACGTCCCGTCCATTCCCCCCCGGCCACAAGAAGAGCTAGGCCCCGGCCCTCTCCGCACTGCAGTGGTTCCAAACGGCTGCCCTGGTGATGACAGGTTGATATTTCCCAGTGACCTGGCAGCTTGCCCTCACCAGACCAACCACCAGGCTTCCGTCCCCGATACCAGCCAGATTTAGGGAGGACTGGACTCCCCTCCATCCCAGGAAGGGGGAAAGGGGTGAGGAAAGATGGTCTTGCCCCTCCCCAAACCAGGAAGAGACCCTAAATTCAGCGAATGGCATTTTGTGAAAGCCGATTCCGGTTTTTTCCCCCCTCTGCCAGAAATCGGGTTTTGGGTGATATAAACAGATTACTTAATATGCACATATTTTGCAACAAGGGAAAAGGGCAAACTCCACCTTATCCTTTGAGATAAGACCTTGGCTCTGAGTAGGAGGTAACTCCCCTTCAGCCCGTAACCGTTCTGACATCATAGGGGAGTGAACTGCACTGCCAATCAAGTTCAACAGCTCTCAGGAAACAGAAAGCGCAGCTGGACTCCTTGCCCGATCCACGTCTTCATTATTTATGGACGTGCCTGGAGCTGGGATTCTTTCAGAGGTCTTGAGGGAGGGTGCGTTTCTCTCCTCTCTCCCCCTCTGGCCTCAACCTCTCTTCCCACCCAATCCTTCCATTCCAAGACCTTGCTCAATACGGAGTAGGTCCCTTGTGTGGAATCTGAATTTACAGTCATTAGGTGGTTGGCTCCGCAAGGGCAGGGTCTGTGCATTAATAATTATGGAATTTATTAGACCCTTACCGTGTGCCAGGCATTATTCTAAGCGCTGGGGGAGACTCAAGCTAATTAACAAAACTAGAATAGGAGAAGCAGTGTGGAGGATAGAGTATGGGACTGGGAGTCAGAAGGACCTGAGTTCTAATCTCGCCTCCACCACTTGTCTCTTATGTGAACTTGGGCAAATCAATTCACTTCTCAGTGCCTCAGTTACTTCATCTTACAAATATCACTGTGAGCCCCATGTGGAACACGGACTGCGTCCAACCTGTTTAGCTTGTATCTGCTCCGGCACTTAGTACAATGCCTGACACATAGTAAGCACTTAACAAATACCTGTTGTTAGGTAGGGATTGTCTGTTTCTGTTGCCGAATTGCACTTTCCAAGCGCTTGGTACGGTGCTCTGCACACAGTAAGCGCTCAATAAATATGATTGAATGAATGAAATACCATTAAAAAAAAAGATACACTCATCATGACCTCCGACTTGGAGAATACTGATATTTGAGGAGTTAGGGGTTTTGAGAAATATTTTTCAAAGTTCTCGGCAGAGGGTGGTTGCTGTTCCGGAAGCCCTTTGGAGAGGAGAGGAGCTCCCCCGGGCCGAGTGAACAGAGTGGTTTTGGAGGTAATGTGTAAATGACCTCCCCGTTCCCTTCGTGCCCTGCCAACCCCTCCAGCGGCCCCTCCCGTGGCCTGGTACCAGCCCTGCCCAAGCTCTCAACCCCGTCTGCCAGAGGAAGAGGAACCCCGTGTCCCCAAATGGAAAGATTTACGGAAAGGGAGCGGAGCCTCTTACGTTCGATCCCTGCCAAAGAACCCTGGGCGTCCTGCTGATCCCAGGGCTTACGGGGCCAATCCACTCACCGCACCCGTCCCCCAACCCATCCCCCCGCCACGGGCTCCTCCCTGCCAGCCCGGGATCAACCTGGGCAGACGGCGGGAGAATGGCACCTTTGGGACCCCGGGAGGTGCCGTTCTCTGGCAGAGTTGGGGGCATTTAACCTGGCGGAGACCTCGGGCCAGACAGGCAGCATCTGAGGTCACCAGGTTGTAAGGCATCCCTGAGCGCTGCGAGCAACAGGGACTGTCTGCTCGGGGTGAGGGAATGCCCTCCCTGGAGGCAGGGGGCCAGACTA
Organism: Ornithorhynchus anatinus; assembly: GCF_004115215.2. NCBI lineage: Eukaryota > Metazoa > Chordata > Mammalia > Monotremata > Ornithorhynchidae > Ornithorhynchus > Ornithorhynchus anatinus. The sequence goes on from NC_041737.1 coordinate 7,159,893, forward strand.
GTTGAACTCTTGATGTTCCTCCAGTCGCCGGTGCTAGAACCCCACTGGATATTCGGGCTGTCTGAGCTGGATGTATTGGTTGAACGGTTAATGAGAAGGGGATTCAGAAAGGATTTGGCTCGACTCTTCCCCCCGTTCGCTGGCCACCCAACAGAGGCGGTGAAGGGGTTGTCATTAATCCCCAGGGTTCCCTACAATCACTCGAGGCAGGTTGGGCCGGGCAAGGAGGGGATGGTGGTGTTGGTGAGGGCCGATTCTGCCATTGGTGGTCAGCGGCCGCCGCCCCTTCCACCCCAGCGCCTCCTATGAGTTTCCTATGTGCCGAACACTGTGCTAAGCCCTAGGGAAGGCTCAAGATAATCAGATCGGACCCAGTCCCTGCCACAACCAGGGCTCAGCATGTAAGATTGGAGAGAGTAGCTCTCCTGTCCCCATTTTACAGATGAGGAAACTGAGTGAATCGCCCAAGGCCACCCAGCAGGTTCGTGACAGAGCGGCCAGCCAAGACTCTGAATTTGAAGACATTCTGACCCATCAGTGCTGGGGCCTCCTTGTCAGGTGATTCCTCTGCCACTGCTACATCCTTGTGGGTTTTCGAAAATGGTATTAGTTGAGTATTTACCCTGTGCCAGTCCCTGAAATAGGTACAAGCTAATCAGGTTGGACACAGTCCATGTCCCACATGGAGCTCACAGTCTTAAGCCCCATGTGAGGTGATTGAAGCCCAGAGAAGTGAAGTGACTTGCCCAAAGTCACACAGCAGACAAGTGGCAGAGCAGGGATTAGAATCCAGGTCCTTCTGACTCCGAGGCTCAGGATCTATCCACTAGGCCACCTTTCCTTCTCCTAATGATGATGAGGAGGAGGAGCAGGTGGCAGAGAGGGAGGGGGCTAAGTCCTCTACCTGCTCACTGGCTCCATATACTTTGTCCCTCTTCCGGCCTCACCCCCTGCCCCTCACTCCCCCGAGATACCCCCCAAGGCGGCGGTTTCAGCCTCCTCTCCTGTCTCCCTGCTTACTTCTGCTCTCTCACCTCACTGGCCCAGAGCCCCCATCCCCTGTGCCCCTGGCAACACACTCAGCACCCCTCACCGTTCCCCCAGACTGTCCTGAATTCCAAACACACAGAGGCAGGGCCAGAGGGGAAGAGGAGGTGGAGAAGGCCAAAGAGCTCATTAAGCCCACAGGCTGGTCCCATCTGGCCTACCCTGATGGCTTCAGGCCCTGTCCTGGGAGGTTAAGGCTCGGATTCGTGACGGGACTCAATGTGCTGCTCAGAGGGCTGCTTCTCACTGGCTCAGTTGAATAATAACAATGATAATAATAATAATTATATTCGTTCAGCACTTACTCTGTGCCCAGCAGTGTTCTAAGCACTGGGGTAGATACAAGGTAATCAGGTCGGACACAGTCCCTGCCCCACGTGGGGCTCACAGTCTTAATCCCCTTTTTACAGAAGACTGAACTGTGACACGGTGAAGGTCACACGGCAGACGTGAGGCGGGGTCATGATTAGAACCCAGGTCCTTCATTCAGTCGTATCTATTGAGCGCTTACTGGGTGCAGAGCACTGTACTAGGCACTTGGAATGTTCAATTTGGCAACAGAATTGTCTTGCTGGCTCCCAAGTCTGTGCTGTGCCCATCAGGCCATGCTGTTTCCTCAGATGATGTGAACTGTAATCGTTCAGAGCCCAAAATAGTCCAGCGGGGCCGGCCCAGCCGGTGGTAGTGATGTCAGTGGTCTAGATTGTAAGTTCGTTGTTGGGATGGAATGTGTCTCTTCTATTATTTTACTGTACTCTCCTAAGCACTTAGTACACTGCCTTGCACTCAGTCAGTACTCAATAAATACCACTCACCGGTCGATTTTTCCCACTGCAGAGAATAGGTGTAGGGAATGATCACCAGAGCTGGAAGCTCGCCACACTCCCTTCCTTCTGACATCATCTGTTTGGAATAATAGCTATTATAATAACTATGGTCTTTGTATGCGCTTACCTTGTGTCAAGCATTCTAGTAAGATAATCAGGTTGGGCACAGTCCCTGTCCCGTACGAGGCTCACAGTTTAAAGGGGAGAGAGAATTTCATATTTCATTTCATCCCCATTACACAGGTAGGGAGACTGAGACAAGGAGAAGTGAAATGATTTGCTCAAGGTCACACAACGGGCAAGTGGCAGTGCCGGGATGAGAACCAAGATCGTCCGACTTCCAGCCCCGAGCTCTTTCCCCTCCCGGTGCTCTGCTGCTGTCCTCTGTGTTCCCCAATGGGTTGTAAACTCCTTGAGAGCAGGGATTCGGTCTTTTACCTCTCTCGAACTCTCCCAAGTGCTTCTCACCCAGGTGGTGCTCAATAAATAGGGCTGATTGACTGAATTGTGAATTGGCATGGGTGGAAGAAGGGTGGTGGGGGTGAGGATGGGGAAGATTGGGCCTCGTTCATTGTCATTATCATCCATCATCTAGTACTTACTGAGTGAGAAGCACTCAGCTCAGACAGGATAAGTGCAGCAAGGCCTAGTTCCCTGCCCACAGGAGCTCACAGTCAAATGAAGGAGACAGGGGGAAGAAAAATCATTTGTACAAATGGTGGGAGCAGGAAAAGACCATAAAACAAACAAAAATGAAGGGATGAAATAGCTGAAAAAGTGACTGAAATTGCAAATGAATATTCATTTGTGCGTAAGGGGCCAGGATAGGATTAAAGTACCTGAGGGCTAAAGGAGGGGGTTGGGTTGCTGTGACTGGGTTCCTTGTGAATTAATCAGGGAAGGCTACCTGGAGGAAGTGGTATGTTTTAGAAGAGGTTTGAAGCCGGGAGAGTAGTAGGCTTTTAGAGGGAGGGAGTACCAGGCCTTCTCTAGTCCAGAACGGGGAGAGAGGTCTCCCATTAGACTTCAGTGAGGGAGAACACATCACTGGTCAGTGATGTCTACTGATGCCATCAGTCACTGATTTTCCCCAGTCCTCCAAGCCTTCTTGTCTTGGGGTGGGAGCGGGGTGGGGCACTGAGGAGAACATTGCAGGGCGAACCCGGGGGCCATTTTTCTCTGAAGGGTCCAAGGGGCACAATCTCTTACCAATTCCAATTCTTCCCGTTGGAGTAATGAATACTAACAGTATCTCCCCATCACACACCTCATCCCCAAACTGTCAGCTCCTTGTGGGTAGGGAATGTGTCTGTTATATTGTACTCTCCCAAGTACTTATTACAGTGCTCTGCACGCAGTAAGCGCTCAATAAATACGATCGACTGACTATTTTTGAAGCGCCTATTCTGCCTCAAGCACTGTGCTACGCCCCGGGATAGCTAGAAGATAATCAGATCAAACGGTCCCTGTCCCACCTGGAGCTCCCAGCCTTGTAGTAGAGAGAGCGGGTGTTTAGGGGTCAGGGTTCGTCTTTGAAATTCAGTGAATCCTCATGTGAGTCCTGCAGCAGCTCGGTGCGATGAGAACATCAGTCTCCCCAGTCCCAGTCGCAGACTGGGCCACCCTCAAAGTGAGATCAGCTTTCCCTTCAGACTTTCAGGATGTTATTTGCCCGAGAGGTCTCAGCGTGGGATAGCTTGGCAGTCTTTTACCCTGCTCAAAACACTGGCATCTGATCAGTTAGGATCATCGGCCAAATTAGCTCATAGACTGGCTCATTTGCTGCCCCATCCCCAAGTTAAACATGAAATATTCTCACCGATCGATGGTATTTGTTGAGCGCTTTACTCTGTGCAGAGCACTGTTCTAAGCACTTGGTAGAGTACAATCCAGCAGAGTTGGTAGTCACACTCCCTGCCCACAACAAGCTTCCCTAAGGAAGTCTATTTTTCCAGAAAACTGGAGAGGGATCATCTGGATGTATCATGGAAGATGGGAATTGATAATAATAGTAATAATAATAATGGTTTTTGTTGAGCGTCTACTGTGTGCCAAGCAAGTCGGGTTGGACACAGTCCCTGTCCCATGTGGGGCTCACAGTCTTAAGCCCTGTTTTACAGATGAGGTAACTGAGGCACAGAGAAGTGAATTGACTTGCTTAAGGTCACACAGCAGACACGTGGCAGAGCCGGGATTAGAACCCATGACCTTATGAATCTCAGGACCATGCTCTATCCTAAGGTTACCCAGAGTTGGCCAATGAAATCAAGTTCCAGTACCTTGTTCTGATCCAGGGATTCGTATTGGGACAATTAGTGAAATTACAGGTCTATTCTTGGCTCTGTCAGTGACCTTGGGAAAGCCAATCAACCTCTCTTAACCTCAGGCCGGGATAGAGTTGTTCGCCTCTTCAAATCCTGCCCGGGACATGAATGTTGAAAGATGGCTGAGCACCTTGAAGAACCCCCAGGCTCCCTCTGGACCAAACAGTGCTATTTATTGATCGCTTAATATGTGCAGAGCCCCATACTAAGTGCTTAGGAGAAAACAGTACAATAGAGTTCATAAACATGATTCCTGCCCTCAAGGGCCTTAGAGTCTCTGGACTCCACAAAAGGCAGATAATTCTTCTGTCCCTTCTACAATACCTCAGTGCGGCAGTGGGCGTAAAGGAGATGACATAGGTGCAGTCGGTCGTGTTGAGCGCTCACTGTGTGCAGAGCGTTGCACTAGGTGCTTAGGAGAGTACAATATAACAATATAATAGACACGTTCCCTGACCACAACAAGCTTACAGTCTAGGGAGGGGATGGATATTACTATCAATAAATAAAATTACAGATATGTGCATAAATGCTGTGGGGCTGGACCTGGGGATGAATAAAGGGAACAAGTCAAGGCGACGCAGAGGGGAGTGGAAGAAAAGGAAAAGTGGGCTTAGTCGGGGAAAGCTCCTTGGAGGAGTTGTACCTTCAGTAAGGTTTTGAAGGGTGGAGAGAGAGTAATTGTCTGTCGGATATGTGGAGGGAAGGTGTTCCAGGCCAGGGGCAGGACTTGGGCGAGGTGAAGCGATTTCAGGTCCCTGTCACGTGCTGTTTAAATTCAAGGTCTCATCTCTAATGGATATATGATGCTATAGCCATCTTTTAAGCGCTCAGTACAGTGTTCTGCACTTAGGAAGCTCTCAATAAACACCGTCAATTAATCTATCGCTCACCTCTCTCCTCGGGTCTCCCATTTAACGGGCATCCAGAGTGGGTTGTGCCACAGTCAGCTGCAAGATTTCCTCAGTTACCACGGGGTTGGGTTCATCCCTCGAGACTCGGTTCCCTTCCCCTTCCACCTTCCCCGGGCGAATGGAGGGCAGGTCTCGGCGGCTCCGCTCCCACGTTGGCTCCCAGCTGAGGGAGCTCCCCGGGGCCGGGCCTGTGGGGACCTGTTTGGGCTCTCCGTCTAACCTGGCACCGTTCCCTGAGAGAACAATGGCACTTTTGCATTTCCTCATTGGCGAGAGGCTGGGGAAGGCAGCGGTGCGCCTGCCCTCTCTGCCCCAACCCACTTGCCCTCCTCTACCTCCCCGCACCCTAGGTGCCAGACTTGGAAGGGAAAAGGAAAGGAAGATAAATGAGCTTTCTCTTATAGTCATTTATAAGCTTCAACCTAGTCCAATTCATTCGATCAGCTCTGACTTCATTAAGCTCCTGTTGTGTGCTGAGCACTGTACTAGACCCTCACTATGGGCCGGGCACTGTACTGTACATCTACTGTGTGCCGAGCATTGTACCGGACCCCTACTGTGTGCCGGGCACTTTACTGGGCCCCTATTGTGTGCTGAGGTTTCACTCATTTATTCATTCATATTTATTGAGCACTTACTGTGAGCAGAACACTGTTCTGAGTGCTTGGGAGAGTACAATGTAACAATAAACGGACACATTTCCTGCCCACAGTGAGCTTACAGTCTACAGGGGGAGACAGAAATTAATGTGAATTAAATACATGATAGATATGGCCGTAAATGCTGTGGGGCGGGGTGGGGGAGATGAATGAAGAGAGCAAGTCAGGGTGAGACAGAAGGAAGTGGAAGAAGAAAAGGGGGCTTAAGGAAGGCTTCTTGAAGGAGAACTGTACTAGACCCCTACTGTGGGCTGCTAAACACCATAAAAGTAGAAGATAGTAGTCACTTTCCCAGGTCCAAATCCGCATATGGCACAAGCACATGTTTGCTTCGCTACGACACGTCAAACCCATCGCTTTTTAGCCGTAACGTGCATTGAAAATGTGTAATACGACAGGACCGTGTGCCCCTCTGAAGCAAAACTCAGTCTCCCTGCCCTCAGAACCTGTCCTTAGATTGGGAGCCCCCAGCAGGAAGGGGACTCCAGCCAATTCCCAACTGTGTTTTCTCTCCTGGTGCTTAGTACAGTGCTCTTGAACACCCCCGTGCGCTTAATAATTGCTCTTATTACTGGGGGAGCAGAAGTGGGAGCAGATGGAGGGAGGAAGTTATAATAGACAGGAGTAAAAGTGTGTCAGGAGGAAATGGCTGAAGAAGTTTCTCAAAGTTCTCACTGGGGAGTCTTTCAGGTTGCCATGGGGATCGAAGCATCTTCCTTGGCCCCGTGTCGCTGGATACGTTCAGGGTGGTAAGGGAAGACTTCTTTCCATCTTCAAAGCCCTACTAAAATTACCTCTCCTCCAGGAAACCTTCTCTGACTAATCTGCCACTTAGGCTCTCACCTCGCCCCCACCCGCCCACAGGACTTATCATCATCGTCAATCATCGATGGTGGTTATTGAGCGCTTCTCTTGTAAGCAGAGCACTGCGCTAAGCACTTGGGAGAGTACAATACAACTGAACTGGTAGATAAGTTTCCTGACCACAAGGAGCGTACAGTGTAGAGGGAATAATGATTGTGGTATCTGTTAAGCATTTACTATGTGCCGAGCACTGCCCTAAACACTGGGGTAGATCCAGGCTGATCGGGTCCCACATGGGGCTCGTGATACAAGTAGGGAACTGAGCACAAAGTAAAGTGACTTGTCCAAGGTGACCCAGCGGACAAGTGGGGGATCTGGGATTAGAATCCAGATCCGCTGACACCCAGTCCCGAGATCTTTCCACTAGGCCATGCTATCACTCGGTTCCTACCTTTAACTTGTTTCATCGTCGCTGTCCTCCACTAGATGATAAGCTCTTTGACGGCGGGAATCTTGTCTATTAACTCTATTGCACTCCGCTTTGAATGCAGCGCTCAGACCACGGTGCAGAGTCAGTGCTCTGCCCCCAGTAAGGACTCAATAAATACCATTGATTGACTGAAAGCACGTAGCTGGAGACTGAGGGGTCATCAGAGTTCTCGGGCTCACTGAGGAAGAAGGCCAGGGATTCATTTCTCACCATTACCCGTGCCCCTGTCCATCCCCCGGCCCCGACTGCAGCGAGTCCCCCCTCCGCTCCCACCCTCTGCCAAGGTGCCCAATGCCACTGAGTGGGGCAAAGCGCTGGAGTTTTTCCTTTGAAATTGTAAAACTCTCAGCAGTCTCCTAGCACCCTGTCCCAGATCCACGCTGTCCGCCCCCTCTCCTCCTAGAGCGATTTTATTTTTGAAAGCTCTCTTGATTTTGCCTTCCTCAGCATCCCTCTGGAAACCAGCTGGGATTTGTCTGCGGCTTGAGGGTGGGAGGGCCAGGCCTCCCCCCGGCGAGCCTGGGGGAATCGGCGTGGCCCCTTTGGGACCAGATGTCGCCTCTGCTTTATCCTGGGGAGCTTGAATTTGAAAGAAAGATTGCACGTAGCAGGCTCCGGACACCCCCAAAGAACTGGACTTTGGGCTGGGTGCAGATTTGGGGGGTCCGGGGAACAGTTAGAGTAAACTGCCTCTATCCTCTAGACTGTAAGCCCAAACTCTACCTCTGGCTTAGAACACCCTCCTTCCTCAAATCCACCAAGTACTTTCCCCCCACTTGAAGGCCTTACTGAAGGCACATCTCATCCAAGAGGTCTTCCCAGACTAAAGCCCCACTTTTCCTCATCTCCCACTCCCTTCTGCGTCACCCTGCCTCGCTCCCTTTTCTCCTCCCCCCTCTCAGCCCCACAGCACTTACGTATGTATCTGCACTTTTATTTATGTTGACGTCCCCAGCCAAGTGCACAGTCGATGTAGAGGGGAGGTCAGATGGGGAAAATTAGGGCCCAATCAGAGAAAGCTTCTTGCAGGGATGTGATTTAAGGGGGCTTCCCCTCCCTGGAAAGAGCTACCACCTGATGGAGCGAAGTTGTATCTAAGCTCAGGTTCCCCATCTCCCCGTGTCCCCCTCGAGTTGGAGGACTGGCTTGTTTTCATCCAGGTAACTCACTGTAGACACTTGATTGCCACTTTGCATTCATTCATTCGGTCGTATTTATTGAGCGCTTACTGTGTGCAGGGCACTGTACTAAGCGCTTGGAAAGTACAATTCGGCAACAGAGACAATCCCTACCCAACACTGGGGTCACAGTCTAGAAGGGGGGAGACAGACATAACAAGTAGACAGGCATCAGTAGCATTAATATAAATAAATAGAATTATGGGTATGATGATGATGGCATCTGTCCGTGTTCCACTGCAAAGCACTGTTCTAAGTGCTGGGGAGGATAAAAGGTGATCACTTTGTCCTACGTGGGGCTCACAGTCTTAATGCCCGTTTTACAGATGAAGTAACCGAGGCACAGAGAAGTTAACTGACTTGCCCAGAGTCACACAGCTGACAAGCGGCAGAGTCGGGATTTGAACCCATGACCTCCGACTCCCCAGCCCGTGCCCTTTCCACTGAGCCACGCTGCTTCTCTATTCCCAATTTCCTCTCGACTGGATGCTCTTTGTGGCAGGGGACATGTCTATCAACTGGGTTAGACTGTACTCTCCCCAAGTGCTTAGTATGGCACACAGTAAGAGCTCAATAAATACGATCGATTGATCGATTCAGTGTCATTCTTACAGCGGTGTCATTCCTACAAGGGAATGCCCAAATCACCCTGTGATTTGTGGCTAGCCAGGGCAGCCGACAAAGGCAATAGACCAAAGGTTTTATGACTGTCGGTACCAGGGTATTCTAGATTACGATGGACACACTCAAGACATTCTGAGTTTACTGGCAACTGGCACCATCTGTTCAGAGCAGAAGCTGCCCGCGTCTTCTTCTGAACATACGATCCACGGACATTGCCAGAATAAAGACTCTCTGTGTCCCTCCTGACTCCGCGTCTCAACAAACATATGTCGAGCCTACATTTGACTGAAAATGCCTCACAGTTTTGACTGTTGCTTTAAAAAATACCGTATACATCCTGCATCTATCTTTCCTTCCCGTGTCACGTTGGAAAATATTCTTTCTCTCTCCTCTTCTCGGGTGATGGCTTTATTCTCGTGTTCTCTCCTCCTCTCAGATGTCCCTGTGTCCTCTCCTTCTGAGACAGTGGCTAATAATATTAACGATGATAATGATTTTGGTAATGATCATGGCATCAGTTAACTGCTTTCTATGTGTCGAGCACTGTTCTAAGCTCTAGGGTAGTTACAAGTTAATCACACTGGGCACAGTCCCTGTCCCACATTGGCCTCAGAATCTAAGTAGGAGGGAGGACAGCTATTGAAAGCCCATTTTACAGAAGAGGAAACCAAGGAGGCATAGAGAAATTAAGTGACTTGCCCAAGGTCACACAGTAGACAACTGACAGAGTTGGGATTAGAACCCAGGTCCTCTGACTCCTAAACCCCGATTCTTTCCTCTAGATCACGCTGTGGTATTTGTAAAGAGCTCGTTATGTTGCCAAACGCTGCGGTAGAGACAAGATAATCAGGTCGGATACAGTCCCTGTCCCATGTGAGGCTTGCAACCTCAGGGAGAGGGAGATCAGGTATTGATCCCCATTTTATGGATGAGGAAACTGAGATACAGAGAAGTTAAGTGACTTGCCCAAGGTCATGCAGCAGGCAGAGTCAGGATTAGACTCAGGTCCTCTGATTCCCAAGCCTGTGCTCTTTCCACTAGGCCACGTGGCTTCCCTAATGAACTTCCAGGCAGAAGGTTGTGTTTTTTCACTTTCTGGTGCTAGAATGAAGGGGCAGAGAAAGCGGATGGAGTAGTACAGGTATTTATTGAGCTCCCACAGGGCATAGAGCTCTGTCCCAAGTGCTTGGGGAACTATGACAGGTAGACATGTTCACTGCACACGAAGAGCTTCCACTCTAATGGGAGAGATGGACATAAAGGCATTTATGAAGTGAGAAATCAGAATAAATAACTGAATATACAAATGAAAATCTACCTGTACCCAAGTACTTGAGGTGGAGGGTCCAGGGCTCCTGATCCTCTCCCGACTTTCCCGACTGGAGAGTCTTATCTTCTTAGCTCCGTTGTTCCCGAAAGATTTGATCTCTAAGGCGGATCACTGTTTTTCTGGATTAATGATATTGCTTTCCAGTCTACACTTCCTTATCTTCCCTTCAGGCTTGAGGTACTTTGCGAACTCTTAAGTTTCAGAATGACTGTCAATTCTCCCGACAGTCTTGGGGAGGACGAGAACTAGGTTTAAGTAAAAAGACCCCGGAGACCCCTTCCCACTCCCTGGCCCACCCACTGTAAGCTTGTTGTGGAAAGGGAATGTGTCCACTAATTCTGTTGTTATGTACTCTCCGGAGCACTTCGTACAATGCTCTGCACATAGTAAGCACTCAGTAAGCATCACTAATTAGACGGTAAACTCCTTGTGGCAGGGAACATATCTACCAACTGTTGCATGCTCCCAAGCACTTAATACAATGTTCTGTACACAGTAAACGCTCAGTAAATACCATTGATTGTTTGCACCAACTAAGAACACCCCTCTAGGCTGCTGCCTGGGGCAGAGGGAAACATGGGCAGAGCAGCGATCAGTCTGGCCCAGCCCGATCAACGACAGAGGCAACAGGACGATTAAAGAGGAGCAGGAGGGGTGTTAAAAACTCCCAGAGTTAAGTGTGTCCCACTGTTTTTCAGCCCGTAATCATAATAATTATATCGTTATATTGTACTCTCCCAAGCGCTTAGTGCAGTGCACACGGTAAGCACTCAATAAATACGATGGAATGACTGACTCCCCGAGACGAGGAGTTTTCCACCCAGGCCACTGGTCCTGTGTCATGCCGGGAGCAAGTCTCTTTCATCTTTCTGGTCTGTGCGCCGTGCATGCTGTGGAAAGCAAGACAAATTGCATCTAGACAGGAAAACCACTTACACTACTTTCGTTTCCACTTAGTACAGTAGAGCCCGTGTTTAATGGCTCAGTGTTTAGGTGGGGAAGGGGGCCCTTCCCCAAGTCTTGAATCGAGTCCTTTATTCTTTCCCAGCTCTTGAAGGGAGGTGACTCACGAAGGGATTTTTTTCCCTTTTGATTTACTTGAAGGAATGGGCTGGAGTTTGTTTACACTGTTGTGAATTTTGCGATAAAGCCTCTTTGGCCCCTCTCCTCAGCCTGGCAGGCGGGAGACAATTGACACTGTTTCTTAATTCCCTTTGTTTCTGAGACATTTCCTACTTCCTAGTACAATCTAGCTTTCCCATGAGAACCACGTCTCCCAGAATGGTCCAGCTTGATACTCACTTCTTACGCCCCACCCTGGGTCCATTGGTTCACCTACCTCGAGAGTTGAGCCTCCCTAATTTCCTAAAACTAATTATTGTGGTATCTGTTGAGGACGGATGATGTATCCGACCCTGTACTAAGCACTGGGGTAGATACAGGATCATCGGGTCGGACACAGTCCGGGTTCCACGTGGGACTCACGGTCTAAGTAGGAGGAAGACAGGGATTGAATTCCCATTTTACAGATGAGGAAACCGAGGTCCAGAGAAGTTAAGTGACTTGTCTGAGGTCACACAGCAGGAACCATGCCCCAGGCCCCAGCTCCTCTGACTCCGAGGCCCGAGCTCAATCCACTTGACCACGCTGTTCCTCTATTCGGCCAGCACTTTCTTTTCCCGGGGGTTAAGATGGGTGCCCCAGCGTTGGAGAGAATTTCCCCAGAGTTCCTACAATTGTAGAGTCAGGTCATCGCGAGCTCTGGGGGAGTCTGCGAAGGAAACCCCCGGGTTGGGGGTTGGATTGGATCGGATTGGCGTCTTTCAAAAGCCTTTCGGAGGCTAATATAATTCCCTTCACCTCAGCCAGATAAAGGAAACACCCCTATGACTTACAGCGGTTTAAGATGCGCCCGATAAGTTCCCCTGTTCAGTTATTTACGGCTCTTTAAACTAGACCCGTTGTGTGGGCATGTGTTACATGTGGGTACGTGATATAGTCTGGGAAGCTGTCATCAAGGCATTATGCCTAGAGAAGTGTGAAATGAGAACCTTACATGAGATGATCTAATCTGATTTTCAGTTATGGGCATCTTTTATGGGCACTGTTCTCATTACTCCCCAAACCGGGTTTTCGCCATGCAAGGCAACGATTCCTCCGGGGATGAAGCCAAGCAACAACTGGGATGCCTAGCTGGGAAATCGAGGATCCTTGCTCTTTCTTGGCTTACTCGATTGGGTAAAATGTCACCTCACAGGCTACACCCCTTATCAGCCAGTCAATCGATTGGACTTAGAGATCACTTGCTGTGTGCAGAGCACCGTCCTAAGAGCTGTGCTTCTCTAACACCAACCTACTCACTTGTGTTTGATCGAATCTCTCTCTTCCTTGATCCCCCGCTCATGACCTGCCTGCAGCCCCCTCTGACTTGGTATCTGACAGTCCGCCACTCTCCCTATTTCCAAAGCCCTACTAAAATCACTTCTCCCCCAGGAAGCCTTCCCTGATTAACCTCTCATCTCCCCACTCTAATCACCCTCTGTTCTGCCACAGTCTTTCCCCTCGGACCTGTGTCCTCTAAGCACCTCGACTGTCCCCCTCCCTTTTCAGTCCTCCCCAGACCTTAGGACATGTCTGCTTCTCTGCTGCTTCCCCCATCTGTATTCGAATTTCATTTTTGTCTCCCCAGCTAGGTTGTAAGCTTCTTGCAGGCAAGGATTGCATCTACCAACTCTACAGTGCTCTCCCAAATGCTTAGACCAGTGTTCTGCGCATAGGGAGTATTCAATAAATACCACTGTTTGCTTCTTCAGAAGCAGAGTTTAAAAAGGATTACCCATCCCGTTTTTTTTCACCAAGTGAGTTTGAGAGGTGTTGACCTTCAGGTGGCCTGGGGGTGAAGAAGATTTCACGTGCGTGACCTCGGGCAACTCAGTTAAGTTTCCTAGGCCTTGGTTACCTCATCTGTAAAATGGGGATTAAGATTGTGAGCCCTTACCTCCACATTCATTCTGCCTCAAACACCTCAATCAGCCAGGCAGGGAATCCTGGATCAGCCATTTGGCTGCTGCGGGCCCATGGGCAAGTCACTTAACCTCTCTGTGCCCCAGCTACCTCATCAGGAAAATGGGAATTAAGAATGTGAACCCCATGTGGAACATGCACGGTGTCCAACCTGATTAGCTTGTATCTAACCCAGCGCTTAGTAGGGTGCCTGGCATGTAGAAAACACCTTTACAAATATGATAAAAAGGTAATCAATAGTATTTATTGAACACTTACCTGTGCAGAGCACTTTACCAAATTTTTGGAAAGTATAGGTTAAGTAATACACTAGACAATACAGGCACCTTGTACAGTGGTCAGTACACACTAGTCACCCTGTATAGTACTCAACATTCAAGTCTCCCAGTACAGTGCTCAGCATATGGGAGGTGCCCCGTACAGTACCTGGAACACTGGAGGCATGTAGAATGTACTGATGACAGAAACAGCGTGGCCTAGTGGATTGAGCCTGGGCTCGGGAGTCTTAAGGACCTGGGTTCTAATCCCAGCTCTGCCACTTGTCCGCTATGTGACTTTGGGTAAGTCACTTTACTTCTTTGGGCCTCACTTCCGTCATCTCTAAAATGGGGATTAAGATTGTGAGCCCTATGTGGGACAGGGGCTGTGTCCATCCCGATTTGCTTATATCTATCTCAGCGCTGATATAGTGCTTGGTACATAGTAAGCACTTAAATGCCACAATTATTACTATTATTATTAAGAAAAGGATACTAATGATCAACCAGTCAATCAGTGGTATTGACTGAGTGCTTACTCAGTGCAGAGCACTGTACTAAGAGCTCGGGAGAGTCTAATACAGCAGAATTAGCTGACACGTTCCCTGTCCATGACGAGCTTACGGTCTAAAGGGGGAGACAGACTTCGATTTGAATCAAGAAGTAATTCATAATTTATTGCTTAAAGAGATATGGGTAGTGTTGTGATTGGAGTGCTTCGGTCCCCTAGGCCATCACACGATCTACATCGGGGTCCACGTGCCGAAGAGCTACAGGCGGAGACGGCGCCACAAGAGGAAGCCCGGCCACAAGGAGAAGAAGGAGCGGGAAAAGATCTCTGAGAATTACTCAGATAAGTCCGACGTGGAGAACGCCGACGAGTCGAGCAGCAGCATTCTCAAGCCTCTCAGTGAGTGTCCTCCCTCCCTCTGGCCTCCGGCTTGTCCCCCTCCTCCCCTCAACCCCCCCCAAAGTCTTGAATGCGGCAGCTGCAATATCAGGGGGGCCAATTAGAAGCCAGATAAGGTGGCCTGTGGGAACAGCATCCTCTTGGGCCCGTGCTTTCGTTGGAAAGGTTTGGGTGGAGCGGAGGATTGCCGGTGGGCCTTTGGCATCCAGGCCCGCTGTACCCGCTGCCCTCTGGGTCGAAGGTGGGCTGAGTAGCTCCAGGGCTTTCACTGGGAGGTGCCCAAGGGCTTTCCGGGCCCATCTCAGCCGGCTGCCGTTGGTCGACCGGGCTGACGGGGCACGGGTGTGTGGTGTCCCAGGCGTGTGGATGGGGCAGGGAGTGGGTAGGGTGGTGAAGGGCTGGGAAAATGAGATCAGAGGCTGCCCACTGAGGAGGGCGAGTAGAGGCGCTGGCTGGGAGGCTAACAGGGACCAGTAGCACAGGGAACGTGGTTATTTCTTTTACAGATAAGAAAACAGAGTCCAATAGTTTGAAAATGACTTGCCCAAAGTGACATAGCAGACAAATGGCAGAGGCCGTGGCTTGTGGGCCACACTTTGGGGAACTGACTCCAGGCCCCAACTGAGGATTATTATTTTTATTATTATTGTATTTCTTAAAAACTCATTATGCGTTAAGCACTGTTCTAAGCCCTGGGGTAGGATATAAGTTAATCAGGTCAGACGCAGACCCTGTCCTAAAGGTGGCTCACAGTCTAAGTAAGAGGGAGAGCAGGGATTGAATCCCCATTTTACAGATGAGGAAACTGAGACATAGAAAAGTTAAGAGCGTGGTCTTGTGGCTAGAGTATGGGCCCGAGTGTCAGAAGGACCTGGGTTCTGATTCCGGCTCTGCCACTTGTCTGCTGTGTGACCTCAGGCAAGTCACTTCACTTCTCTGTGCCTCGGTTCCCTCGTAAAGCAGGGATACAGATTGTGAGCCCTATGTGGGACAGGGACCATGTCCTACCTGTTTACCTTATATCTACCCCAGTACTTTGAACAGTGTTTGTCACATAGTAAGCATTTAAGAAATACCACAATTATTATTGTTATTATTAGGTGACTTGCCCAAGATCACAGAGCAGGCAAGCCGAACCCAGGTCCTCTGCTTCCTAGGCCCGTGCTCTTTCGGCAAGGCCACCTTGGTTCTCAAAGGGTGCCCAAGGGGTGGTGGGGCAGCAAGGAAAGGCATGTCAATGTCCCTTCCCCCTGCCCGGACTCTGACCGATGATTCAGCTGAGTTTCCCTTTCAGCCGGTCTCCTTTAGCCCACTTTCTCAGCTGCCGTTCCCACTGGGCCCCCCTGCTGCCCCTGGTAACCGGGCCTGACTTTCAGGCACCCGACCTCCCTCCCGGCTCCTCCTCCCAACGCCCCTTCCCACCCCCGCAAAACCCCTCCCTCCAAATCCCATGATCGTGATCAGCTTGTCACTTGGACCGTGGCCCTGGAGATGTAGATCAGAGTGGATGATTCCCCCGCTTCACACCAACCTGGCTCTGAGGAAATGAAGTAGTGTTAGTCCTCGGGACACTGAGAATGCTGAGGAGAAATCTCCCTCATCAATAGAGAAGCAGCGTGGCTCAGTGGAAAGAGCATGGGCTTTGGAGTCAGGGCTCATGAGTTCGAATCCCAGCTCTGCCACTTGTCGGCTGTGTGACTGTGGGCAAGTCACTTAACTTCTCTGTGCCTCAGTTCCCTCATCTGTAAAATGGGGATTAAGACTGTGAGCCCCACGTGGGACAACCTAATTCCCCTATGTCTACCCCAGTGCTTAGAACAGTGCTCGGCACATAGTAAGCGCTTAACAAATACCAACATAATCAAGCAATCATATTTATTAATAATAATGATTATTATGGTATTTGTTAAGCAGTTACTGTGTGCCAGGCACTGTTCTAAGCGCCCGGGTAGATATGAGATAATCAGTAGTCCCTGTCCTACACAGGGCTCATAATCTTAATCCCCATTTTACAGATGAGGGAACTGAGGCACAGAGAAGTTAAGCTACTTGCCCAGGATCACCCGGGAGACAAGTGGCAGAGCCGGGATTAGAGCCCATGACCTTCTGATTCCCAGGCCTGTGCTTATCCACTGGGCCATGCTGCTACTTCTATTTATCGAGTGCTTACCATATGCAGAGGAGAATCACAGTGATAATAATAATAATGACTGTGGCATTTGTTAAGCGCTAACTGTTTGCCAAACACTGTACTAAGCGCTGAGGTGGATACAAGCAAATCAGGTTGGACACAGTCCCTGTCCCACGTGGGGCTCACGAGCTTAATCCCCATTTTACAGCTGAGGTAACTGAGGCACGAGAAGTGAAGTAACTTGCCCAAGGTGACAGAGCAGATAAGTGGCTGAGCCGGGATTAGAACCCAGGTCCTTCTGGCTCAGAGGCTGGTGCTCTATCCACTAGGTCACACTGCTTCTCTAAGTACAATGCAATAGAGTTGGTAAACATGTTCCCTGCTGACAGAGAGTTTACAGAAGGGCTGGTCCTCAGCGGAAGAGGGTTTTTTTAAGGTGAAATGGACGTCCTCAAAGTTGTGGGGGATTCTTCCTGGATGAATTCAGGGGCTCTCTTTGATTTCCCTCCACAGCATCATTGTGCTGTTTCAGCTCCAGAGAACAGAAAGTATTGGCATTTTTCCACTGCTCGCTCTCGGGGTCTTCCATCGCCTTGGTCTCAGCACTGGGCAGATGGAGGACAGAGTGCTCTAAACCGGGCGATGGAGGGAGGGAGAGAGGGAGGGGCCGGGTGGAAAAGCAGCCCAGCGTGGTGGGTGGTGAAGAGAGAGAGACAGGAGAGGGGCGAAATGGAGAACAATTGGGAGGAGAGACAAAGGAATGCAGAGGTGGTGGGGAGTGGGTGGAGGAGAGGAACGTGTCGGATTGTGCTTTTCCTTAAAAATAACCCATCCAACTCCCCCATCTCTGCTTCTTTCTCCGGGTGGCAGGGGACCCAACCCTCCAGGGCTTCTTCTTGGGGAGAGAGGAGGAGGGAGCAGGCCTGCTCCTGGAAGCTCTGGAGGAGGCTGGGACGTTGGAGATGGTTTGGGCCCGCCTGCAAAGCGTCCTGGGAAATTTCAGGGGAGGGGGTGGTCTCAGCCTTGCTTTGATACTCTGAAAATTTATAAACCGAGGGTCACGGCTCCACACGGAACACCCTGTTCGGTACGTCGGTCCTGGCCGTCTACTGAAACTCTCAACGGACCTCAACGAGAACCGCCCCTGCTTCTTAGCCGTATTTACGTCTCTGTGGGAAAAGCTTTGAAAGTTAGGAGTTACGCTTGTGTCCTCCTATCTGCATCAAAATCTCTCTTCCTCTCTTTCCCTCCCCCCCACCACGTTCGTTTAGCCCCTCGTCGTATTAGTATTCAGTAAACGGGACGTCCTCTATTACAAGAGCTAATTGGGCATGGACCAGAACTGAAGAGTTTATGCTAATGAGACTCTTCATGAGCCCGGGACAAAAGACGCCGGGAAAAATCCAGTTAGAGTCAAGAAACCATCACAGAGGGCATAGGCAGCTACTTGTGTTCACTGTTTCCGGGGGAAGCCAATAGCGTGGCTTTTCACAAGGGCCGGTAACGGCTGGTGTGCCTACATTTTGTCCTCCTTTTCCCTTCCCTCTTCCCTTGACAACCTGTTGCTCCTGAGGAGAGAGAATGCACCCCTCCTTTTCTCCTGTTACCCCAGATTCATTCATTTTCTGCCTCTTGTCTCCCGAGGCTGAAGCACTGATTCATTTTCTTTCTGAAACTTTCAGTCGTTCAGTCCAAAAGTGGTATTTATCAAGTGCTCACTCTGTGCGGATGCTTGAGAGAATACGATAGAATAAGTAGATATCAACCCTGTCTTCAAGGAACTTGTGATCTAGGGGGAAAAGAGTTACCGGGTAAGGTGGTGAGAAGCTTTTTTGGCGGGGGTGGGTGAGAAGGGGCGTCTCAGAGGGAGAAGTTAAGTTTGCATGCTAGTAATGCATACTGAGCAGCATGGCTTAATGTGAAGACCACGGGTGTGGAAGGCAGAGGATCTGCGATGTAATCCTGGCTCTGTCTTTTACCTGTGTGACCTTGGACAAGTCGTTTCACATCTCTGTGTCACAGTTTCCTCATCGGTAAAATGGGGATTATATAGCTGTTCTTTCTCCTCCATTAGCCTGTGAGCCCCAAATAGGATAGGGACTGATTACCTGATTACCTTGCGTCTACCCGAGCGCTGTGCTTGCCACGTATTAAGCGCTTAACATTTTGCTGATGTGGGAACTGAGGCACAGAGAAGAGAAGATCCCGCAGCTGACAAGTGGCGGAGGTGGGATTAGAACCCGTGTCCTCTGACCTCCAGACCCGGGCTTCCTCCACGAGGCTACAGTTGCTTCACGTGTCCCTTCTGTGACCCAGCCAATCGGGCGTTGCGATGTGCCTTCGAGGATGGGAAATCGTATGGGCAGGGAATGTGTTGCGCTGCTGTGTTGACCTCTCCCATGCCCTTAGAGTGCTCTGCACACAGTAAGCGTTCAATACATAGCACTGACTGATAAGTGGCTGGCTTAGCGATGCCGTCCTTGGCTTGGTCAGCAAGGGGTAGGGTCTGATGAAGGGGCTCTGGACTCGGTGCCATTTGCCAGCCACAGACCGTCTTCCCCAGGACTCTCTGCCCTTTTTCAGTCTGGTGTAATTCATTTCTATCACTGTCTGTCTCCCCCTCCGGAATGTAAGCTCGTTGTGGGCAGGGAATGTGTCTGCTTAAGTGTAATACTGTCCTCCCCAAGTGGTCAGTACAGTGCTCTCCACAGAGTAAGCACTCAATAAATACAGTCGACTGGGCACTGTGCTAAGCTCCATGGTAGACACGGGATCATCAGGTTGGACAGGGTCCCCGTCCCACATGAGATTCCCAGCCCAAGAGTGAGGGAGAACAGGTATTTGACCCCCATTTTACAGATGAGAAAACTGTTTACTATGTGCTGTACTAAGCATTAAGGTAGATACAAACTAATCAGGTTGGACACAGAACCCGTCCCACCTGGGGCTCACGTGCTTCATCCCCATTTTGCAGATGAGATAACTGAGTCCCGGAGAAGTTAAGTGACTTGCCCAAGGGCACAAAGCAGACACGTGGTGGAGCTGGGATTAGAACTTAAATTGTTCTGACTCCCAGGTCCGGGCCCTATCTACTAGGTCACGCTGCTCTTGAGGCAGGATACCTCAAGAACCTCTTGAGGTAGTGCAGGACACCCCAGAAACCCCCCATTTGGCCCTGGAAGCTTGAAGCTCCCATCAAGTCTCTCCCTCTCCTCTTTGGGCTGCACGTCTTCTCCTCTGGAAGGTGACCTGCTGCCTTCAAAGTATTCTAATTCTAGGGGAGTGTGGGATCTGGGAGACTGGATACTGCTCCTATTTTTAGCCCCTGAGGCACTCAGCCCATCCCGCTTCAGCCCAGGTGGTGTGGCAGAGGCTCTGAAGAGACTTTGATTTGGGGAGGAAGGAAGGGGGTGGAACTGGGCTGTGCAGCCTAGAGCCCTGGAGAAAATGGCAATGCCCTTCGCTGGGCCTACTGAAGCCTCTCTGCCCCTTGGTGGCACCCGGGTAGACACATTTTGTCGATTGGCCTGTGGAGTCCAAAGCCACAAAGGACTCTGTGTATGGTAGAGGCACAAGAGTCAAAGAGCAGGGAGATAGAGTTGCCTGGTTCTTGGGAAAAATGGTACTTTAGAAGGAAAAATGATTTCTGTGGCACATTTCTTTGTTAATGGTATTTGTTAAGCGGGTTACTACGTGCCAGGCATTGTATTAAGCGCTGGGGTAGATACAAGCTAATCAGGTTGGGTACAGTCCATAGCCCACATGAGGCTCACGGTCTCAATCCCCATTTTGCAGATGCGGGAAGAGACGCAGAGAAATGAAGTGACTCGGTGAAGGTCACACAGCAGACAGGTGGTGGAGTTGCGATGAAGAACCCAGGTCCTTGTAACTCCTTTTGGCCCATCCTCTATCCACTAGACCACACTACTTCTCAACGTCAGGATGATCAAAGCGGGGAAGCGAGCTCCTTGAATCACTGCCCCAGTCAGTCAGTAGTGTTAACTGAGCACTTACTCTATGCACAGCAGTGTGGCTTAGTAGAAAGAGCACGGGCTTGGGAGTCAGAGGTCGTGGGTTCTAATCCCCACTCCACACTTGTCAGCTGTGTGACTTTGGGCAAGTCACTTAACTTCTCTGGGCCTCAGTTACCTCATCTGTAGAATGGGGGTTAAGACTGTGAGCCCCACGTGGGACAACCTGATCACCTTGTCTCTCCCCCAGCTCTTAGAACAGTGCGTGGCACATAGTAAGCGCTTAACAGATACCGTCGTCGTTATTATTATTCTAAGCCCTGGGGAAAATCAAGTGGAATTAGTAGACAAGATCTCTCCCACGAGGACCTCAATTTCCTCATCTGTAAAATGGGGAGGACATTGCGAACTCCCTGTGGTACAGGGACTGCAGTGTGATCTGGAAACTTTGAATCTACACCGGAGTTCAGTAGAGAGAAAGCTATTATTATTATTACCATTATTATTAGTGGTACGAGTAAGACTGTGAGCCCCATGTGGGATATGGACTCTGTCCAAATTAATTAGCTTATATCTCCCCCAGCACTTAGTTGGGTGTCTGGCACATAAGTCCTTAACAAACCCATAAAAAATAGTACTGGTGGTGATAATAGTAAGGGTAGTTAATGAGTCGGGTGTGCAATGGACCGCACTAAGTGTATTGAAACGCAGCATGGCCTAGTCGAAAAAAGTTCAGGCCTAGGAGTCTGAGAACCTGGGTTCTAATCCTGGCTCTGCCACTTGCCTGCTGTGTCACCTTGGGGGAGTCGCTTAGCCTCTCTATGCCTACGTTTCCTCAACTGTAAAATGAGGATTCAGTACTTGTTCTCCCTCCTACTTAGACGGTGAGCTCCATGTGGGACAGGGACTGGGTCCAACCTAATAAGCTTTTATCTAACCCCATGCAGAGAACAGTGCTCGACCCATAATAAGCACTTTTAATATGCTATTTAAAAAGTGCTGAACAAATATTCATTAGAAAAAACACCTTTAAGTGTAGGGGAAATCCGAAACAAAGAAATGATACATTCCCTGCCCTTAAAGACCTTACTCTTTAATGGGAAAGACTGAAATAAAAATACGTACAAATAGAGTTACTTGACAAGAAGAAGATGTTGAGCCAGCTATGCCGAGGCATTCATTTCAAACAATCAATAATCAATAAATGGTAGACATTGATCACCTACTGGGTGCAGAGACCTTTGCTGGGTGCCTGAGAGAGTGCAATAAAGTTAGTAGACATGATTATAAAGAATTAAATGTATAATTGACTAAAGTTATATACAGAAGTGCTGAGGGTGAGGATCATTAAGTCCACGAGTGCTAGAGATATTCAGAGGGCAGCGTGGTTGCTTCCCTTTAAACCCCAGCCCCAAAAGAGGTCAAGACTGTTCCCAAGCCTGGGAAAGACCTCCTGAAGCAAGAAGTTCACTGGGTGTGCTGATCCTCCGGGTAAGACTGGCAGGCAGCTTTTGGGGTTATAATTACCTAAGCCATCTTAATGCCTCTCCTAATTCTGCTCTGGGCATTCACGTGAAACTGCTGAGGGACCAAACGGTCTGAAGAATTCAGCATATCCTTTACTCCGCCCTCTCTCCTGCCCTTTTCACGGAAGGAACGACAACTTCCTTCCCCTGTCTGAATGCTCTTCGGGAGCAAAAGTCCCGAGAAGGGGTGGATTTGGGCAGGGGGAGGCTGGAGTTTGGGACCTGGCTTGGTAGTTTGATGCTTGTTGTTAAAGGTGGGAGAAGGCTTGACACGGGATAGGGCTAAGCTGCCATTTGTGTCGGCAAACAATGGTATTTGTCGAGCGCTTATTGTTTGCGGGGTACTGTGGATAGAGCATGGGCCTGGGAGTCAGAAGGACCTCAGTTCCAATCCCAGCTCCTCCACGTGTCTGCTGTGTGACCTTGGGCAAGTCATTTCACTTCTCAGTGCCTCAGTTCCCTCATCTGTAAAATGGTGATTAAGACTGTGGACAGGGACTCTGTCCATCCCGATTATCTTGTATCTACCCCGGCGCTTAGAACAGCTCCTGTCGCAAAATAAGGGCTTAACAAATATCACAATTATTATTATTATTATCATCGACTGATTGATGGATTCCAGCAGCCAGGGCGGCCCTGGGGAGATTTGTAAACGATCAACCAGCCTCTAATTGGAACCACTGGATGTGGTTAGTAGTTTATTTTACTAACCCCACATGTTGGCTCCACCTGAGCCACTCCAGCCACGCGCTGTCGGTCAGCGTGGCCTGGGACGGTTCTGATTTCCTGGGTGGAGGCGGGCGGCTCGCTCCCAGGACGGCCCCCCGATCTTCCCGCCGCTCCAGGGAGATCGACGGGAATGTTCGGGCTCTGCTGGCGTGTGGCGGAGGTGGGTTATTTTCATCTCTGTCTCTCATTTGTCATCATCTCCACGGGAAGGTATTTCTTTCCTTCGCTTCAGCTCCTTTCCTCGAGCTTCCTCAGGGGTGAATTATTTGGTGGCTTTTCTCCGCCTTGCTCTGCTCTGAGCTGAGTCCTGCCTCGGACATTGCAGCAGCTGAGCCACTTACTCATTGTAATAGCAGACTTAGTAATAGAAACATTAGTAATAGTCGGTCGATAATATTTATTGAGAACTTACTTTTTGCAGAGCACTGTGCCAAGGGCTTGGGAGAGTACAATATAACAATAATCAGACACATCCCCTGCCCTCAACGAGCTCACAGTTGAGAGGGAGAGACGGACATTAGTAGAAAGAAAGAAATTACGGACACGTACGGCGGGGCTGGGGGGCGGGATGAATAAAGGAAGCAAGTCAGGGCTAGAAGTTGTAGTAGCGATAGTGATAGTAATTGTAGTATCCATCGATTGTATTTATTGAGCACTTACTGTGTGCAGAGCGCCGTACTAAGCGCTTGGGAGGATACAATATAAAAGAGTCGGTGGATATGTTTCCTGGTGTCAGGGCAGGAGGGGCTGGCAGTTTGGTGACAGGTTTATAGAGGCTCTCCAGAAGTCACTTCCGGGTGCTCCCTGGTCTCCCCCATCCTCTCAGGTCCGCCCCTCACCTCTCGTTACTCGAGGCAGGCACGGCAAGACTAGTCAGGCCCCGGAGAGCCACCCATTCTCCATGGAAGGGGATGCACCGCCAAACAAGGGTGCCACCCATAGCCTCTGGGGCCTTGGGGTTGACTGGACTCCAGCTCTGAATCAAAAGGTCTAGATCCTGTCACTCCACTGTTGCACTGCCTATGCTCTAGCCTCGGGGTTAGCAGAACCAGGAATCCCTGGGCCTTTAATGTCGCCTCCTTTCCCTCCCATCGAACCCCTGACCCGATCTGCTCCCTGCTCTCTGGTTCAGTATGTGAGGAGGATCCAAGGCTCCAGACTGAAGCTTGTTTTGGGGCCGGCCCCCACAGAGTACTGAACCTCAGGGTTGGGATCCCTTCTCCCTTCCCCTTGGGACCGACTGCCAACCGCCGACTGGCATCATCTCGCCTATCCGCAAGGAGCTGTGGGCTGAGAGCCCATGTGATACTTCTCCAAGGCCCACCGGGATCCGGGCTGGGCCTGGGCCGGACCCCTCTCCCCCGGGAATCCAACGGGCAGTTTGCTTTGGCCCAATTCCCCGGCAGGCCGGACGTTCCGAGTTTCCTTTGGTCGAGGAAGTCAGGAAACGCCCAAGGGGCTGGGAAAGTTGGGATGGGGAGGGGTTGGAGGGCAAGTGAGAAGCAGCGTGGCCTAGGGGATAGAGCACGGACCTGGGAGTCAGAAGGACCTGGGTTCTGATCCTGGCTCTGCCACTTGTCGGCTGTGTGACCTTGGCCAAGTCATGTCATTTTTCTGGGCCTCAGTTACGTCATCTGGATGTTGGGGATTTGGACTGTGAGCCTCCTGTGGGACATGGACTGTGTCCAACCAGACTGGCTCGGTCCCACCCCAGTGCTTAGTACAGCACCTGGCAAATAATAAGTGCTTAAGAAATGCCATTAAAAAAAAAAACCAAATTTACAGGAGGGCCGTCTGCATTGTGGACCTCAGAATTGTACCCGGGGGAGGTGGGGGCATTCCCAGTGGGTGTAATCCTATTTTAGGGTGCAAGATGCTGAGGAACAGTCTACTGCCACCTTCTTTCACACAAGATTGGCCCTGACCCTCTCAGGCCGTGGGGGTCCAACAGGAGCAGAGCAGTGCACTTATGGAGCTAAACTTCACTTTGCCACCCGCGAATTCCCATCCAATACCGAGCGATGGTATTTTTATTCCCTGCTGCAGATGTCTTCTTAAGAGACTTCCTAGAAAAAGATACCTTCAGGAAATTCCATCAGAAGTTTCCCTCCTAAAATTATACCCTTCCATTTTTTAAATGAGAAAGAAATTTCACAGTCAGGGATGATGAATCTAAAAAAAAAATGCCATTATGGTAAGCACCTTGAGGGCAGGGATTATGTCTGCCAACTCTGTGATATTGTACTTTTTCAAGTGCCTAGAACAGTGGTTTGCACACGGTTAGCTTTCAGGAAATACCGTCGATTAATTTATCTGGGTAACAACTCTATGGTATTTTCTCAAGTACATAGTACAGCACTCTGCACGTTATTAGCTCTCAATAAATACCATCGATTGATTGATTGGAACTACTGATTTAATTGTATTTTCCCAAGCGCTTAGTTCCCTGATCTTTCCAAGGAGTTGAGGAAAGGCTACTCTGTAAGCACCATCTTCCAGTGGGTGAGTCCTAATGGGGGTCCTTCTGCTGCCTTGGCACTGTCTTTGAAAATGATGGTCAGTTATTTCTACTCCTTTCTCGAGAAATCTGTAGGGAATAACATCCTGGCTCACTTTCTGGGTGACTAACGATCACATCTCCATCTTGGAACGTGGCTCTACGATGAAGCTCTCCTAGTGAGAACAGGGTAGGACATCAAAAGAGGGACCAAATTCTAGCCAATACAGGTCACCTTCCATATTCTCTGGCACATACTAAGTGCTGAACAAATACCATAATTATTATCGTAATTATTATTCCTACCTTCCTCTAGACTGCAAGCTCATTATGGGCAGAGAATGGATGTGCTGATTCTCTTTTCATTCATTCATTCAATCGTATTTATTGAGCGCTTACTATGTGCAGTACTAAGCGTTTGGAAAGTGCAATTTGGCAATAGATAGAGACAATCCCTACCCAACAATGTGTTCACTCTCCCATGTGCCTAAAACAGTGCTCTGCACAGAGGAAGCACTCAATAAATAGTATTGACTGATTCCCCACTGCCCCTTCCCCTGTGCCAAAGGGCTCTTGCTTCCCGCCTCCACCGTCCTTCCTGAAACAAGCAGAAAGGAAAGATCAAACAAACACATATAATTTAACCTAGACCATACAGTGTCTTAGCTGCATTTGTTTGTGGGGAAGGATTGATGGGAGCAGAGGAAGGTGAAGATTGTTGTTGTCTGGGTTTTGCA
The DNA here is from genome assembly GCF_004115215.2 of Ornithorhynchus anatinus. NCBI lineage: Eukaryota > Metazoa > Chordata > Mammalia > Monotremata > Ornithorhynchidae > Ornithorhynchus > Ornithorhynchus anatinus. The sequence continues at coordinate 7,185,872 of NC_041737.1, forward strand.
ACTTGGGATGGCTGGAATGTTCCTGGGAAAGCTGGACAGAAGGATTCCCAGTCCTGCTCTGCAGGTGCAAGGTGTGGCCTTTTTGAGGCCCTGAAATGAAATGAATCAAGTTGTGATGAGTCTCACAGAAGTCGTCTTGGGTAATGCTCATTCTTGCAGCAGATGCCACTGGATCCAGTCTCTCCTCATCTATTGAACACTCAAGGAACTAAAGGTTATGTCTCCCCCTCCCATTGCTCTCTTCATTCTCTCCCCCTCTCTTACCCGACGTGGTCCATCTACTACAATCTTTTTATCTCAGACAAGAATAAGAAGGGGCTTAGATCCCCGGGGGAACGGCTGGGTCTTAGAAACACTGATATCCTCATCCTATTGTAACCTAAATGGAGAATCCTAATAATTGTGATATTTGTTGAATGCTTACTATGTACCGGGCGCAATTCTAAGCACTGAGGACAGATACAAGATAATCACACTAGACACAGTCCCTGTCCCATGTAGGGTCCAGCTAAAGGAAAATGGGTTATTAATAATAATAATAAGAACAATGGTATTTGTGAAGCACTGATTATGGGTCAAGCACGTTAATCAGGTTGAACATGTCCCTGTCCCACAGGAGAGCTCACAGTCTTAATCCCCATTTTCCAGATGAGGTAACTGAGGCGAAGAGAAGAGACTTGCCCAAAGTCACACACCAGACAAGTGGTGAAGCCAGGATTGGAACCCAGGTCCTTCTGGCCCCAAGCCCGAGTTCTATCCACTAGGCCACGCCGCTTCTCTACTGTTGTGCTTCTACTGTTGTGTGGTAGCACTTGGCCTTGACCCCAGCAGGAATAGCCAAGAGAATGGAATTGAGGCAGCCACCCGCTCTGCCTCGGGAAGAGAGTCGGGAGGTGTGTGTCAGTCAAACAGTCCATCGTATTTATTGAACACTTACTATGTGCAGAGCACTGTACTCAGTTCTTGGGAGAATAGAGTTTAACAGTGCTGGTAGACCACGTTCTCTGTCCATCACGAACTTACAGTCTGGAGGACTTTGCATGCACATACGCGAGCGTGCGTATGCGAACGTGTGTGTGTGGAAGTGGACAGCTCGGCAGTCCCAAGAGCAGACAGACCAGCTTGGCGGGTTCAATCCTTGAGCAGAGCCGACGGGAAAATTGGGAGACGGAGGCAGGTTTGCAAAAACAACATCAGGTTCTGCAAGTGGAAGCTTTCTTCACACTACCCATAGTGGGGCAGAGGGATTTCTCCTTGATCCCTGCTGGAGAGATGTAGGCTCGAAGCATTGGACAAGTCACTTACCTTTTCTCGGTCTGTTTTCTCATCTGTACAATGGGGATTCAATCCACTTTCTTCCCTTTCCCCTAGTCCTTGTCCATTAGGTTGGACACAGACCTGATTACCTTGTATCTAACCCCATAATGAATACAGAGTTTGACACATAGCAAGTGCTGAACAAATACTATATTAATTCAATCATATTTATTGAGCACTAACTGTGTGCAAAACACTGTACTTAAGTACTTGGGAGAGTGCAGTCTTACAACAGGCAGACACATTCCCTGCCCTCAATGAGTTCACAGTCTATTATTATTATTATCATCATCACTCAATGACAGTTGGCAGGGCTAAAATCCCTCTATGACCTCCATGCAAGAGACATTTTCAGCTTTTCACCTTGGTTTTCCCAAGGTGGTGACCTCAGACCTTGATGTTGGGAAGTCCTGGTTGGTTGGCACCCCCTTAGCTGGTTAGGAGCAGGTAGGGTGGTCGCCGAGAAGTGGGGTTGGCTTTAGAAGTTCATCCCATCCTTGCACCTTCATAATTCTGAGAATATGTTCTTGGTCCCTTCGGCCTCTTCACTTCCAGAGGCCTCTAATGACATGATTGATTTTTAATCTAAGCCCGGTCATCCGTTCACTCAGTAAATGCTTTTCAATCTGCCCTACTCTCCGTCAAAAGAGCCCTGTGTCTCTGCAGGTTTCAGCGGCTACTTGCACGTCTTCAGGTTTCTCTTCAAACTTTTTCTGCTTTGGACCAACTCTGACCAATTTTAGCTTCTTATCCGCCACCCCAGTTCAGAATGGTCCTTTCTTCCAACGACCAATCCTTAATAAGCCTGAAGTTCTTCAATCTGATTGGTACCCACCTTGGCAGGTGGCTACCATCGGGTGACTTCCAGGCAGGGCGATCTCTTAGTTAGCCAAAGTACGTATGGAGATGAGGCGATTCTGATCTATTTCTAGTTTTGGATGGTAAATTCCTCCGTGAAGCTACCAGCTCTTTGTGGATGGGGAACATGTAGGTTTGTTATTGCTGACCTCAGCCAAGAGTTTAGTACAAAGTGTTAAACACAGTACTTTAATGATGGCATCTATTAAGGCCTTACTGTATGCACTAGAGGAAGTGTTGGGGTAGAAACAAGATTTTCAGATCTGGCACAGTCCCTGTGTCACACAGGGCTCACAATATAATAATAATAATAATAATAATCGTTAAGCACTTACTATGTGTCAAGCACTTTTTTTTTGTATTTAAGCACTTACCATTTGCCAAGCACCATTCAAAACCGTGGGGTAGATACAAGTTAATCAGGTTGGACACAGCCTTAATCCCCATTTTCTACACGAGGTAACTGAGGTACAGATAAGTTAAGTGACTTGGCCAAGGTCACACAGCAGACTAGTGGCAGAGCTGAGATTAGAATCCAAGTCCTTCTGACTCCCAAGCCTGTACTTTATCCACTAGGCCATGCTGCTTCCCCAAGAGGGAGGAAAACCAGGTATGTAATCCCCATTTAACACATGAATCTTAGATCCAGAGAGGCCAGGTGACTGCTCCAAGATCGCTCAGCAGGCCAGTGGCAGAGCAGGGAGTAGAAACCTGGGTCTCTTGTTACTCAGTTCTTTGCTCTTTCCCCTAGGCCACACTGCCTCAGAAGGGGCTCCAGTGGGGTAGGTGTATTTACCAGTCCATTGTCAGTACTGATTGAATTAATTGTGATATTCGTGAAGTGCTTATATGCTTATGTGCTTATTTCCATGGCACATCTCCTCCGGGAGGCCTTCCCTGACTTAATCCCTCATTTCCTCTTTTCTCACTCCCTTCTGTGTCACCCTGACTTACTCCCTTTATTCACCAACACCCCACCCCAATCCCACAGCACTTATATTTCTAACCACAATTTATTTATATTGTCTGTCTCCCACTTTAGACCGTAAGCTTGTTGTGGGCAGGGAATGTGTCTGGTTTTTTCTTCTATTGTACTCTCCCAAGTGCTTAATACAGTGCCGGGCACACAGTAAGTGCTCAATAAGTATGATTGATTGAATGATGTGCCCATCACTGTCTTAATTCCTAGAATAGATACCTGTAACCAGAAACCCTAAATCACCCCCAAATTAGACAGAAGGTGTTTCCTTATTATTATCAGGCTTCGTTTCCTCTCCTCCTGTTGCCAGTCAAACAGACTCTACCTTCCTAGTGAAAAAATTCCCCGCAGCCTGTAAGTGTCAGGTCTAAGCTTTCTGTGGATTCCGGCTTGTAGCTGTATTAGGGACAAATTAATGTACACGGTTGATTGCCTGCCAGAAAAAAGAAGAGAAGAAAATGAGTAATTAACATATACTGGGTATTATTTCTTTTATGATTAGCTGGATTTTCAGGCATTAGCTGGAAGAAATAACCCCTAATCCCTTATTAAAGATAAAAGGCAAGTCATTACAAAGTGGAGAGTTGTTTGCAAGGCTGAGAAGTATTGGAAATATGTCTTGGCTCCAGCAGGAGCCAGGCCTTGAGTAGTCACTCAGCTTAGCCGTGCTCGACCGGAGAAGACGTCCTGAAATTTCCCATGTGTGGGGAGGGGGCCCCGGAGACAAAGGGGTCCTTGTGAGATCCACACCTAGATACTTGGCCCCGGGACAGAGGGCTTTGACTCTGAATTAAATGTGCCCTGCTCAGCCCCTGCCACGAACCATCAACGTTCCGGAATGAGTCCGCTCTCTGCCGCTCGTGGGAGAGTCGGGGAAGCTGACTTGACCAGCTGACCGCTTGGCCCCGGGGCCCGACTGGAGAATCCCAATGGGCATTCCGTTCCTGCTGCGTGAGGGCACGGCTGCCCTTGGCTGCCGTCACAGTCCGCCATGCAGTCCGACATGACGATCCTCCATGATAGTCTTCCATCATAGCCCACCACCAGCTGCCCCATCCTAAAGTTAGATCCCAGTTTTCCTGAGTTTTCCAGGCTGAGAATGTGTCTGGTTCATCCCCAACATCCATGTTAAGCGGGACAACTAGTTCAGGAAGATTTGGGGTGGGAGGGGAGATGGAAGGGGAAATGCAGCGTGGCCTCGTGGATAGGGTGCGGGCCTTGGACTCAGAAGGAGCTGGGTTCTATTCTCAGCTCTGCCACTTGTCCTCTCTGTGACCTTGGGTGAATCATTTAAGTTCTCTAGGCCTCAATTTCCTCAGCTGTGAAATGGAGATTAAGACTGTGAGCCCTCTGTGGGACAGGGATCGGGTCCAACTTAATTACTTTGTATCTACCCCAGAGCTTAGTACAGCACCTGGCACATAGTAAGTGCTTAACAAATACCACAAAAAATGCCAACAATGGCAGGGAGGGGACAGAGGAGAGAGATTAAAAAAAAGGGAGGAAGAGAAGGAGGGTTAGGGGGAAGGAGAGAAAAAGACAGGAGAATGGTCTGGGCCAGTAGGAGCTTGCTTAATCCATGGACTGGATCATCTCTCGGCTTTCCAGACAGTTGAGAGCTGTTAACAGGAGGTGATTTGGGAAGTCATTTTCTCTGTTGACACTTTCTGTTTTTCGTTATTTAGTGAGGGATGTTTACTTAGACTGGGAGCTCCGCGTAGGACGGGATTGCAACCAACTTGATTTTCTTGGATCTACCCCAGAGCCTTGGTACAGTGCTTGGTACAGAATAAGCCCTTAACAAATATCACGATTTGTTATCATTATAATAATTATGATTATTTGGGCTGGAGGTCTTCAAACCAGTGCTGTCCTTCTAGATACTGCAGCACTTTTGTTGGCAAACACCACAAGTCATTTCTTTTGGCCTCACCTTTCTCATCCATTAAATGGGGATAAAATCCTCCTCCCTCCTACTTAGACTGTGAGCCCCATGGGGGAAAGAACTACGTCCAACCTCATTGTCTTGTATCTACCCCGTTGCTTAGAACTGTACCTGACCCATAGTAAGCGCTTAACAATTATAACGATAATGATAATAACTGTATGTATTAATCACTTACTGTGCTTAACACCGCGCTAGATACAAGAGAGTCGGATCGGGCACAGGAGGCTGACAATCTAATAAGATCCCTTATTGCCATTCTAAGGATGATGAAGCTGAGGCACAGAGAGATTGAGTGACTTGCCCAAGGTCTCACGGCAAGCAATCAGCAGAGCCAGGGATTAGAATACTGGTTCTCTGACTCCATCTCTATCAGTCAGTCGATCGTTAGTATTTATTGAGCGTTTACTACGCGCAGAACAATGTACTAAGCATTTGGTTCAGTAACCAATAGCCAGTTTCTAGTGGGCCATATGTCAGCTAGAAATGCTTGGAGAAAGCAGAGAACTGTGTGTATGTGTACTTTTAGAGACAGGCCATCTCCCAGGGCTCAAGACTGCTGAGGCTGCAGACTTTAGGTTGAAGTTTAAGACTTGTTTTTTTCGTCTCCAGGACAGTTGAAGAGTTGTCACTTTCACCCTTAAACTCCTAGCCTCCATTTCCAAACCCTTCTCTTTATTTGAAAAATCCCGTAGGGAATTTCTTGTCTCCTGTCTGTTTCTAGCTGAAGCCTTCCACCAGAGAGAAAACTTGACCAACATATTACTCTTTCGGTTTTAGCGACTAAAAAAAAAATTGGTCAGGGAAATCGCCTTCTGAAGGAGGGCTAATCTTTGACATTTTGCTGTTTGATTTTTTAATTTTTCTCATGTGATCATCTGCCAGCCCAGGACGTGAAGCATTAGATAAGAAGCACGGTCTAGTGGATGGAGCACAGGACTGGAAGTCAGAAGGATCTGGGTTCTAATGTCGGCTCTGCCACTTATCCGCTGTGTGATCTCGGGCAGATCACTTCACTTCTCCGGGCCTCAGTTACCTCATCTGTAAAACGGGATTGAATCAGTGGGACATGGACTGTGTCCAAACTGATTAGCTTGAATCTACTCCAGGACATAGTGCCTGGAACATAGTAAATGCTTAACAAATACCCATTAAAAAAAAATTGACTAGAGATGTCTGTAGTAGTAACCTCGCCATTATCTGTACTAAATTGAAATGGGTTTTTATCGCTGTCTTTCAAGTTAATTAAAATCCTTCCTATGGAAGGGCAAAAGAAGTGTTTAAGCCCAGATAAACTTTGCAGAGCTATCTCTGAAGGAGGAAGACTCCAGTAAATCAGTCAATCAATCGATGGCAATTATTGAGCACCTACTGTGTGAACAGCACTAGACTAAGCTTGGGAGATTCCAGTACAACAGAGTTTGTAGACAACGTTCCTTGCCCTCAAGGATCTTACAGGCTACAGAGCGAGACAGCCATTAAAATAAATTACAGAGAGGTACATAAATGCTGAGGGGTTGAGGGTGGGGTGAATACCAAGAGCTTAAAAATACAACCTAAAAAAAAAAGAGCTAACTCTGAGTAATAGGGGCCACTGACATTAAGTCGTGTTATCGTCAAAGAGCGCTACAAGAAGAGGCCTCTGCCACATTTCTGCTGTGTGACCTTGGGCAAGACACTTCTCCATGCCTCGGTTACCTCATCTGTAAAAATGGGGATTAAATCCTACTCCCTCCTGTTTAGAGAAGCAGCGTAGCTCAGTGGAAGGAGCCCGGGCTTGGGAGTCAGAGGTCGTGGGTTCTAATCCCGGCTCTGCCACTTGTCTGCTGTGTGACCTTGGGCAAGTCACTTAACTTCTCTGTGCCTCAGTGACCTCATCTGTAAAAATGGAGATTAAAAAAAATGTGAGCCCCACGTGGGATAATCTGATTACCCTGTGTCTACCCCAGCGCTTAGAACAGTGCTGTGCATGCACATAGTAAGCGCTTTACAAATGCCATAATTATTATTATTATTATTATTAGAATGCGAGCCCCAAGCAGGTCAGAGACTATGACCATCCTGATCAACTCATATCTACCCCAGCGCTTGGCACGTAGTGAGCACTTAAATACCATCTACATCCTGGTACCTCACTTCCCAAGCACTTAGTACATTGCTCATTGTGGGCAGGGAATGTGTCTGCTATACTGTTGTGTTAGTACAGTACACAGCCAGCACGCAGTAAATTATATAGATTGATTGATTGTTCTGTACCCAGTAAGCGCTGAATAGTTGTGATTGATTGAACAAAAATCAAACTCACCCTTGTCTGTGCAGAGATCGCTCCAGAAACTTCCAACAGCCCCGCTGAAAGGATGCTCTCCAGATCACGCTGTCCGTTTCTTCAGATGTCATAGCTCATCATACTTTGGAAGCTGATCCCTTGGATTTCGTTCATTCCTCACATCCCTTCTTGCCTGTCTCTCTGGAGCGCCAGGAACTTTTCTCCCTCTTCATCTCTTCGCCCTCCTCTTCAACCCACTCTTACTTCGTTCATGCTGCCGCTCCCAGCCACACAGGCACATGCTCCCTCTGAGCGGCCTTTAATGGCCTTTCTCTGCTAAGCAAGAAAGAGGCAAAGGTCACGATCCTGAACGTTCACCTCTCCCTCCCCCGGCTCCTTTGCGGCCTACTGGTACTCCCTCTGCCACCCGAATGCTGACCAGAAGGTGAAGGTCTGTGCCAAGAGCAACTCATGTGCATTTTGCTAATTGCCCCAGCCCGGACAATTCTCCAAACGACCTCCAGAGTCTGATGTCCCTTCAACCTTTTATTAATAGTTAACAAACTGGTTAAAACGCAGCAGGAGAGCCGGTGAGGCCCGGAGCCTTTCGAAAATGGCATGTGAATTAGTTGTAAAATGTTTCAGTAAACATTAAATGAGAGGCAATTACTTAAAGCAATAATTGCTCGAGTTCTATTAAGGAGTTTAAAAGAAAAATGCTGGCTTAATGCTGCTCTAATTATAGGAAAGGTATTAGGATCGGGGCTTTGAGGAGGAGAGTAGCCTGGGCCCATGGAGGGAGAAGACCGAAGTCGTGGAGTGCAAAATTCTAACAGATGTGTTGGAGCCTCATCGGGAATGACGAAGACCATGGCGGTGATGCGTGGCGTAGTGGAAAGAGCACGGACTTGGAAGTCAAAGGTCACGGGCTCTAATCCTGCCTCTGCCACTTATCAGCTGTGTGACTTTAGACAGGTCACAACTTCTCTGTGTCTCAGTTACCCCATCTGTAAAATGGGGATTAAGACTGTGAGCCCCATGTGGGACCACCCGATTACCTCGTATCTACCCCAGCGCTTAGAACAGTGCTTGACACATAGTAAGAGCTTAACAAATACCATCATTATGATGACGATGATGAGGACACTGATTGTTTACTATGTGCTAAATCCTGGTGTAGATGCAAGGTTATTTGGTTGAACACAGTCCCTTTACCTCACAGATCTCAGTATTTTCACTGACGAGAAAACGGAGGCCCAGAGAGGTTAGGTGCCTTGCCTCACATCACCCAGCAGGCTAGTGATACAGCCAGGACTAGACCAGATCTGTCTTCCCCCAGGTCCCCGCAGGGGATAAGAGGAAATTCCCTGGATAATCCCAGTGCCTGGATGATGGTGATGATGATGATGATGATGATATTTGTTAAGCACTTGCTATGTGCCAAGCACTGTTCTAAGCGCTGGAGTAGATACAAGATAATCAAGTTGTCCCATATGGGGCTCACAGTCTTAATCCCCATTTTACAGATGAGGTAACTGAGGCACAGAGAAGCAAAGTGACTTGCCCAAAGTCACACATCTGATGAGTGGTGGAGCCAAGGATTAGAACCCACAACCTCTGATTCCCAAGCTCAGGGTCTTTCCATGAAGTCACACCACTTTCCTATAATCCCAGTGCATGCACACAAGCATCAGTTGAAACCTTGCAGTGAAAATTGCAGCGTTCTGCACACAGTCAGTGCTCAGCAAATATTATTGATAGAATGGTTGGTTCTGTCTGGAAAGAATGTTCCTGACTGTCCAAATGCCTTAGAGTCACCTCTGCTGATTCACAATCTAGAGCAGATCAAGGGAAGGGCTCACAATCTACAGGGGGGTGACAGAGAAAAAAACATTTCAGATAGTCTATGGAGGAGAAAGAATGAGGATAGAACAAGATCAAGTGAGTTGATCAGGAAGTATTAGCAGAATAAGAGGTTGAACATTTTAATGAAAATCTAAATAAAAATATACATCTGTACATAATAATAATGTTAGTATTTGTTAAGCGCTTACTATGTGCAGAGCACTGTTCTAAGCGCTGGGGTGGATACAGGGTAATCAGGTTGTCCCATGTGAGACTCACAGTCTTCATCCCCATTTTACAGATGAGGTAACTGAGTCACAGAGATGTTAAGTGACTTGCCCACAGTCACGCAGCTGACAAGAGGCCGAGGCAGGATCCGAACCCATGACCTCTGACTCCCAAGCCCGGGCTCTTTCAGAAAAGGAATAGAATATAAAGTTGCTCTGACGATCGAGAATTGATTTGATCTATGATTAGGCTATCGAAGCCCGAACAAATTAATGTACTGATCATTAATCTGAAGCTGATTCATTTTTCACAATTTATGTGTCTGTCGATTGATCGTCTATCATAGATATTTATGTACTGATACAGAGAAAAGCATTGGTCCTGACTCAAATGTTTGCGCACCCACTCATTTGGTCTTTGTTGGCTATGGACGATTGCCAGTCTGGAAACTAATTGAAAGAGAAGTCACTTGCAAGATCCAGGTGACTTTGTTTCCACCAAATTATCAATCAATCAATCAGTGGTATTTACTGAGTGGCTACTGTGTGCAGAGCACTGTACTAAGTCCTGGGGAGGGGGGATTGTACAAGGCAACAGAATTGAGTGGGTCTTAGTCTTAAAGTAGGGCCATTTCCCCGTTCCCATCTGTATCTTTAGGACATCTTGGAGATTTTCTCTTTGCTACCTTTCTCCTTCTGCATTTCAAATTACCTATTGACCTTTGCATCCACTCCTGCTGGGTGAATCCCCGCTAATGGTTCCTCTTTCCTGTCTCTTATTCAGAGCTTATACCAGGTCCATATTGCTGGAAATGTTACTTGAGCTATTCCTATGAAGAGGTGTGGGAAAAGTGGATTAGGCTCAAGGCAAACATTACTACTAATAATAACTGGGGTAATTAAGTGCCTACTATGGTCCAGGCACTGTATTAAGTACTGGATTGGACAGTTCCTGTCCCACATGGAGCTCATTCATTCGAATTTATTGAGCTCACAGTTCCCATTTAGCAGATGAGGTAACTAAGGCCCAGAAGACTTGCCTAAGGCCACACAGCAGACATGTGGCGGAGGCAGGATTAGAACCCATAACCTTCTGACTCCCAGGCCCGTGCTCTGTCTACCTCACTCGTGTCAGAAGAACATAGAAACCTAGAGCTTGTGGAGTATGAGCTCTTTACCAGGAACGGGCTAACTAGCTGATAGGCGTCTTAGTCACATCAGGACATCTAAAGACGTCGCTTTTTACACTGGACCGTTCCACCTGGGGCCATTACCAGCTAAGTCGATTCCTTTCGAGACATATTCCTTAATTCTAATAATAATAATAACTATAATGATAATGATAAAAAGATGTTACTTGTTAAGAGCTTACTTTGTGCCAAGAACTCTTAATAATAATAATGTTGGTATTTGTTAAGCGCTTACTATGTGCCGAGCACTGTTCTAAGCGCTGGGGTAGACACAGGGGAATCAGGATGTCCCACGTGGGGCTCACGGTCTTAATCCTCATTTTACAGATGAGGTAACTGAGGCACCGAGGAGTTAAGTGACTTGCCCACGGTCACACAGCTGACAAGTGGCAGAGCTGGGATTTGAACTCATGACCTCTGACTCCAAAGCCCGTGCCCTTTCCACTGAGCCACGCTGCTTCTAAGCACTGGGGTAGATATCTTCTAAGCACTGGGGTAGATACAGGTTAATCAGGTTGGGCACAGTCCCTATCCCACATGGGGCACACAGTCATCCGCATTTTACAGCTGAGGCACAGAGAAGTGAAGTGACTGGACCAAGGTCACACAGCAGATGTCTGGCTGAGCCGAGATTGGAACCCAGGTCCTGCTGACTCCCAGGCTCGTGCTCTCTCCACTTAACCACGCTGCTCTTCACACCGCAAGAGCCGAAAGAGAGAGGAAAATAACCCCTAGAAGTCTTCCTCCAAGGGAGTGGGGGTTTGCGGAGGAATCGATAGCTCCTCTGTCGCTGTGCGGGAAAACGAGTGGACAAAGTGGGGCTGGTGTCATCCCCGTTGGGAGAACAAGTTAGTGCTTGCCGGTTGGCGACAGTATGCTGCCGGAGATTGCGGGCCATTTAAGAAACCAGAGTTCTGGTTATTGATTTGGAAAACCCAGTGGCATGAATCAACATGAGGGCAGTGACAGGATCTCGGCACAAACTTTTCTTTTTTATTTTTTAACCGAAATGCTGCAGCAAAATAAATTTGGCAGGTGGTTGGACACACCGTAGTGTCGTCCATCCTCTGAGCTGCAATGGGTTTGCCAGCAGCGCTGGGAGTGTGTCAGCGCTGGCAAGACGACGGGTGGGGAGTGGATTCCTTCCTTCCGAGCCTTCAGGCTCTGAGCCATCAGCTTGATCCGGGAGAAACCGTAAGGGACGGATGTGGAGGCTTCCAATGAGCGGTGAATCTGGTGGGGAGGCAGTGTCACACTGAACACTGGGGAGAAGCAGCACGGCTTAACGGAAGGAGCGTGGAAGTCCGAGGACCTGTGTTCGAATCCCAGGTCTACCCCCGTCTGCAGTGTGACCTTGTGCAAGTCATTAAGTCTCTGGGCCTCAGTTTCCTCCTCTGTAAAGTATTCGCCCTCATCTCTAGAGTGTGAGTTCTGTCAGGGACAGTGACTGCGTCCAGCCAGATTGACTTGTATGTATCCCAGTGCTTTGAACAGTGCTTGGTACATAGTAGGTACTTAATAAACATCATAATTATTATAATTGTCACTGGGCACAGGGTGGGAGGGAGAGCATATTTTGTTGTGGTCCAGTATCTAAAAGGAAAAAGTTAAATTATTTGCCCAGTTAATCACTCCTCTGGCAAGAAATATGGATGAAATCAAAGGTGCCTTTTAAGGAGTATTTAGTTGTTAGGTTTTATTGAGGGCCCCCACCCAGTGGAATGCCTTGTACTAAGTGCTTGGGAAGCACAAAACAAAGAAGTGACATGTTCCCTGCCCAGACTTTGCTTTCACTCTAATGGGAGAGACAGACATACAAAACTATTTACCCAAAGAGGAATCAGAATAAATCTTTGAATGTGTGATTGTATTAACATGCATGCAGAAGTGCTGAAGCAGGATATACCTAAACACACAAATATATTTCTTTGTTCTTGATGGCTTTGATCATTTAACAACCACCAGTTAGTTACCTTGGGGAACTCTCTCTTATGGTCACCATTTCCTCTGTGAGGGTGTTCACTACCTGATGATTTCATTTTCCACCTCACCAAGGGGAGAAATGCTTTGAAACTCACAGACAGACCCAAGCAGAGGAGTTGGTGCCCTGTTCGGATGGCTTTTGAAATGTCTGAATAAAACGGGAAAAAAGGTGGGGCAGAAGGAGTGTGGAAGTCTGGCCAAAGCCAAGGCGTTGGGTGTAGGAAACGTTTAGTGGAGAGAAATGTTTTGTACCATATGGCTGTAATAATCATAGTACTGTACTGTAACCACGAGTTCCAGAAGGTGCTGGGGTTGGGTTAGCTGCAGGGAGGAGTGGAGGAAGGAGGAAAGGAAGAACATTAATAGCTCATAACACACTGTGTTGAAGCCAGAGCACAGAGGAAAACAAGAACCTGGACAGGAGGAGGAGACTCCAAAGATGCCACGGTAGTGGACCACAGTTTTGTTTAAGGGACCTGGGAGAAAAAGTTATGACATATGTGAACCCGCTCCATTTGAAATGCACAGGATTATCGGGTATCTTCTGGACTTTCAGATATCAAGGATGGGGAGAGAGCTGTTAGCCACTGAGAATCTGGTGGGAGGTAGGACTCAGAGAACCAAGCTGGAGGGGGAACTCAGAGTGGAGGAGATTCAGGTGAGGAGAGTGAGCAAAGAGTGGGGTAGAAGGAGCTCAGAGTGGAGGAGAATCACGTGGAGCTCAGAAAATTCTGCTCACCTCTGGTGTGATGGCCAAGGGTGGGGAAGGCTAAGGAAGGTGATCTTTAAAAGTGGATGGGGCAAAGGGAAAGGGTGATCTTTAAAAGGGGATGGGGCAAAGGAAAAGGGAGAGAGGAACAGGGATAGAGAGCCGGGGAGGAAGATGAGAGTATGGAAAATGTGTAGAAGGGAGAGAAGGGGAAGTAAGATGAAAAGTGGGATGGGAGAAGATTCTTCTGCTGCTCCCATTGCTTGTTGTCCTTTCCTACTGCTGCACTGACCACCTCAGTGTGGGTAGCAAAGGCGTCTTGCTAAGGATGAGTCTGTTGAACTGGACCCGGAGCCACCTCTGCCTAGCCAGTACTTACTGATGAAGGAGAGTGATTTTCTTTTTTATGGTATTTGTTAAGCGCTTGCTATGTGCCAGACACTGTATTAAGCTCTGCACTAAATACAAACAAACCAGGTTGGTCATAGTCCATGTCTTGCATGGGGCTCACAGTCTTATCCCCCGAGGCACAGAGAAGTGAAGTGACTTGCCCAAGGTCACACAGCAGAAAAGTAGCAGAGCCAGGACGAGAACCCAGGTCCTTTTGATTCCCAGACCCACACTCTATCCATTAGCTCATGCTGATTTTGATCTATGCCCAAATCGCCTTGGGGCCTGGGACCCAGGAGTTCTTTATAATCTGTTTGTTAACATCTACCTAAATGGTGAGTTCTAAACCAAAAATTGATAAGAATTTTTGTGCAAACATCTACCTGGGCAAGGCTACAGCAAGGGGATTGATTGACTGGTCACTGGGCTCGTTAAGCGTTTACTCTGAGTCAAGCACTGTACTAAGTGGTCGGTAGTTATAAATTAATCAGGTCGGACACAGTCCCTATTCCACATGGGGCTCAGAGTCTAAGTAATTGGATGCAGTGATGAAACTAAAGATGGTTCACTTTATATGAGCATCAAAGGCTACACTTGTGAGGGAACAGTGAGGATCACAAGTCTCTGGCTTCATAATTGCGTTATTTGTTAAGTGCTTATGTAGGTGGATACAAGATAAGCAGGTTGGACACAGTCCCTGTCCTACATCGTGCTCACAGTCTTAATCCTCATTTTACAGATGAGGACTTTGCCCAAAGTCACACAGCAGACAAGTGGCAGAGTTAAGATTAGGACCCACGTCCTTCTGCCTCCCAGGCCTGTGCTCCAACCTCTAGACCACACTGCCTCTCTGGTTCTCTGATGGTCTTGGGATGGTCTCAGTGGTCATACCTGAAAGGGGGGCTGTTTGATCAAACTACAGGTCTTGATGGCTCAGGCCCTTTGATTCTGCTAAAGATGGAAGTTGGGAGAGAGCCTCATTTCCTGAGCTGAGCCGGACATGTGAAGCTAAAGGAGCTGTTCCTCCGTGGGGCATCTCCCAGAGGGAACAAAATCGCTTGTCACTCAGAATAAGCCACGGGATATAGATAGGTTGGAGCAGCTTTAAATAATGGTCGCGACCTCAGAGGCTGAGGGTTCTTGGAACAGCAGCTGAGAGGAGGTGACGCCTGTGACATAGGGTGAGTTCAGACTCAGAGGAGGGGGCTGGGTCGGCCGCCCGATGGATTTGCCTTTCATCTTTAGACATTATTTACTGGCAGTGAAATCCAGTTTGCCATCACCTACTTTGCAGATCGTGCTGTCACAGTCACAAACAACCACCCGGAAATTGCAGCTGTAATTATTCTAGTAGACTTAGCATGGTTAAAAACAAACAAAAAAAAACCCCATACTCAAAAAAGCACACAGATATCTCTGAACTGGCCTGTCTGGATATCATTTTTGCTTAAGATCTACGAATGGAGATTAGAAGGAAGAGCAGCTCTGATGGGGGGGACTGGGATGGTGTCCAATCTGATTATCTTGTATCTACTCCAGCATTTAGTACAGTGTTTGGCACACAGTAAGCTCTTATCAAATACTACTGTTATTATCAGAAAGTACTTATCTATGAAATAGTGAAGGGATCCCTTCAGCCTTGGTATTATCCGGCAGGAAATTAAGACTGTTTAATGGGAACAAAGTTGAGATTTGAAATTGAAGCCCCTTTATCTTTTCTGCTAACTTGAGTCTAACGAAAAACTCCCAAAAAACACCAACCTCCTGGGCTGTGTTCAAAATGAAATCCTCTCTTGGTAGGGAAGTCCCAAGCAGAAAACCTAGAGCCCAAATTCAATTTGTTTTCAAACGTGGAGTCTGGGGGTGGGTCAAAAATAATTCTTAATATATTAAATGCAGTCAGTCAATCATATTTAATGAGTGCTTACTATGTGCAGAGCATTGTACACAAGCTTCTCTGCCCACGAGGTACTACCAGCCTAATGGCGGGGGTTGGGGGGGAGAATAATGAAATCAGAAATCTCTGAGTGGGAGCAAACGTCCTTAAGCATGGCCTAGTGGAAAGAATATGGACCTAGGAGTCAGGTGACCTGGGTTCTAATCCCAGCTCTGCTAATTGCTTGCTGTGTGACCTTGGAAAACTCATTCCATTTTTCTGTTCCTCAGTTTCCTCAACTGTAAAATGGGGATTCAATCCTACTCCCTTCTACTTAGACTGAGAGCCCCAAGTGGGATGGGGACTGTACCCATTCTGATAAACTTGTATCTATCCCAGCGCTAAAAACAGTGCTTGACCATAGTAAGTGCTTAACAAATCCATAATAATAATAGTAAATGATAAAGAGAGAACTTGATGAAGGTGAAATGAAGGGTGTTAAGCTCATTTCTTTCCAAGAGTTTTCCAGAGGACATGCTCAGCTTGAGGGTTCTTTTTTAGCAAGTAGGAAATCGGTGTCGTGCGCATCTCCCGTGGTGGAATTCTGAAGAGAACCGAGAACCATCATACTGCCGGTTTGCTGTAGTCCTTGCTGCCTATTCCTTCACCAGCCATAAAGTGCACATGATAACCCATAGCTCAGCGTGGCTTTGGTGGGTGATGACTGGAAGTAGAAGAGTGCCTATGGCATCATTGGCCTAAAAGCAGCGTGGCCTAGTGGAAAAAGCACAGGCCGAGGAGTCAGAAGACCTGAGTTCTAATCCCTGCTCCACCAATTGCCTGATGTGGACCTTGGGCAATTCATTTAACTTCTCCGTACCTCAGTTCCCTCATCAGTACCCGTTCTCCCTCTTAGGCTGTGAGACCCATGTGGAACAGAGACTGTGTCTGACCTGATGATGAAACCCCGGCGTCTAGAACAGTGCTTGACACATAGAGCTAAACAAACACCATCATTGAGTATTATTCTCAGTAGTTAATATTTTTGTTCGAAACCTAGTAGAGTGCTCTGCACACCGTAAGCCCTCAATAAATGCGATTGACTGACTGACATTCCAAGGCGTCTATCTTGCTGCATGTGTGTATGGTGGGCTGCACA
Organism: Ornithorhynchus anatinus; assembly: GCF_004115215.2. Taxonomy (NCBI): domain Eukaryota; kingdom Metazoa; phylum Chordata; class Mammalia; order Monotremata; family Ornithorhynchidae; genus Ornithorhynchus; species Ornithorhynchus anatinus. The sequence continues at coordinate 7,202,616 of NC_041737.1, forward strand.
CAGCAAGTGCTCATTAGATACTTATTAGTATTTATTGAGTGCTGCCTGTGTGCAAAGCACTGTACTAAGCATTTGAGAGAGTACAATATAACAGAGTTGGAAGACAAGTTCCTTGTCCACAATTGAGAAGCGGTGGGGCTTAGTGGATCCGGCGAGGACCTGGGAGTCAGAAGGATCTGGATTCGAATCCCGACTCCATCGCTTGTCTGCTGTGTGACCTTGGGCAAGTCACTTCTCTTCTCTGAGCCTTAGTTCCCTCATCTGTAAAATGAGGATTAAGATTGGGAGCGCTATGGGTCCAACCGGATTACCTTGTATCTACCCCAGTGCTTAGAGCAGTGCCTGGCACATAGTAAACGCTGAACAAATACCATTTTAAAAAAGATCTTACAATCTTGGGGACTGGTTGATATGCCTGAAAGAAAAACCCAGGACTCTCTAGACCAAATTAGGATGTATGGAAATCTGTCCATATCAATACCCTTCAAGAGGACGGATGATGAATAATTTGGGTTGTTAGCAAATTTTGTCCTTGTTTATTTCCTTTTTACTATATCCCAGATGTCCAATTTGCTCCTAGAAGCCTGAGTTCTGGAGATAGAATACTAGATTAGCTCTGTTATCAAATCAGATCTAATTTATAATCACCTTGGATGGCTTAGCTAGCTATCCTATTACAAGGAATTCAATCAATCAAATAGTAATTTTAATGAGGCCCTCTGGAGTGTGAAGCACTGTACTAAGTGCTTGGGAGAATAAAATAGAAGCAAGATAATATCAATAACTGTGGTATTTATTAAGCATTTACTTTGTGTCATGCACCATGCTGGACCCCGGGATAGAGACAAAATTATCTGATTGGACACAGTCCCTATCCTGGCTGGGACTCACTGCCTGAGGGAAGGAGACAACGTAGTTTGCTCCCATTTTACAGATAAGGTTCCCTGCCCTCAATGAGTTTGCAATCTTAAAGAGGAGTCAACCAACAGAGGTTAGGTTGGGAAGTGTAATTACTATTATTGAACAGTGCTTGGCATGTAGTAAGCGCTTAACAAATGCCATCATGATTATCATTATCATTACATTTAAGTACTTTCTGTGCATCATGTACTGTTCTAAACACCGGGGTAGATCCAAATTAATCAGGTCAGACACAGTCCCTGTCCCACATGGGGCTCACAGTCTAATCGGGAAGGGGAACAGCTATTTAATCTTCATTTTACAGTATGGGAAACTGAGGCACAGAGCAGTTAAGTGACAGTGAGTCCCATGTGGGACCTGATTATTTTGTAGCTACCCCAAAGCTTAGTTCAGTGCTCGGCATATAGTAAGCACTTAACAAATAGCACAATGATTATTATTATGACGCAAATTCAGTCTCACCATCAGTAGAGTCATCTTCAAACTTGAAGTGCTAAGGAAGTTGGAATCAAGAAGACTCAGAGAAAGTGGAGCTGCGCTTGTAGTCTGATCTTTCCAAAAAAGAACTAGGGCACTCATAATGCACTTTCAGAAACTTCTCCATTTATTTTTCACTGTACTCTCCCAAATGCTTAGAATGGTGCTCTGCACACGGTAAGTGCTCAGTAAATGCCACTGATAGATTGTTTTACGGGAGATTAGATTTTGAGCAAATTACACTAGATGCTTGGTGTTAATAACTTCCAAAAAGGTGGGTGGGCTTCATTGCTTTGGTGACTTTATATTCTTTATATTCTTCAGGCAAGGAATGTGTCTACTAACTCTTTGAAACTGTACTCTTCCAAGCTCTAAATACAGTGCTCTGCGCACAATAAGAGCTCAATAACTGCTTTTTCAAGCACTTAGTAGAGTGCTAGAATTCTATTTATTTATATTGTTGCTATTGATGCCTGCTTACTTGTTTTGAAGTCTGTCTCTCCTCTTTTAGACTGTGAGCCCATTATGGGCAGGGATTGTCTCTCTTTGTTGCTGAATTGTACTTTCCAAGCGCTTAGTACAGTGCTTTGCACACAGTAAGCTCTCAATAAATATGATTGAATGAGTGAATGAGTGAATGCTCTGCACACATTAAAGGCTCAATCAGGACTCAAAAGAAGCAATATGGCCTAGTGGAAAGAGTACAGTCCTGGGACTCAGAGGACCTGTTTCTAATCCCAGCTCTGACATTATCCTGTCGTGTGACCTTGAGCAAGTAACTTTACTTCTCTGGGCCTCAGTTCTCTCATTTGTGAAATGAGGATTGAGACTGAAAGCCCTGTGTGGACTCTCAATCATCTTGTATCTACCCCAGCGCTTAGAACAGTGCCGGGCAAATAGTACGTGTTTAACAAATATGACAATTATTATTATCGCTAATAATAATCATGACTATGATTGATTAAGTTGAATGGAGATGACTAGCAAGGGTTCTGAACAGTTTTGAGTGAAGGCGTCACAATGAGAGCTCAGGTTTGGTGCCAGCTTCATTGATATTGTGCTCTCCTGAAGAAGAGATGTTGGTGTTGGATGAAATCTGTTGGGTTTTTTTTTTTTTAGAATCTCTTTTTTATGTTATTTGCTAAGCGTTAACTATGTTCCAGGCACTGTAGTAAGCACCGAAGTAGATACAAGGTAATCAGGTTGGACACAGTCCTTGTCCTACACTGGGCTCACAGTCTGAAATCTCATTTTATGGATGAGGTCACTGAGGCACAGAAAAATTAAGTGACTCAACCAAGGTCCACAGCAGACAAATGGCGGATCTGGGTTTAGAACCCAGGTCCTTCCGACTCCCAGACCTGAACTCCCTCCACTAGGTCAAGCTACTTCTTGAATCTGGTTCAGTCAATCGATTTATGGTATTCACTGAACAATTACTGTTGCAGAACACTGTACTAAGCACTTGGGAGAGTGCAGTATAACAGAGCTTGTAGACTCAATACCTTCCCAGAACAAGCTCACAGACTAGAGGGTTCTATTGAGAGCTTTTATTGCCAAAGCACCTTATATTATTTATCTCAATTTATAAATTGCTTTAATGACTGGTTGGAGTTAAGCTTGGAGAAAATGCTGATGTGTTCGCTCTTAGAGCGTCTCATCATATAAACCTTTGTATAGACAGCTCCTTTGGAATAAAGAGAAGTGAAGGAGGAAAAATGAAGGTTAAACGAAAATTGATGCGGTCTGCAATTTGTCATGTGGGTGGATCTGAGAGTTTTAGTGCCCAGAAAAAAAGTGTTTCTGCGAGGCTTCGAACTACTACTTTGATTCATTTCTGTCCAGCAAGATAGAAACCAAGGCAGATAAAAGATTATGCCTTTTAATCAATCAATCAATCAGTGGTATTTATTGAGCACTTACTGTGCAAATCACTTGTAATGATGGTATTTGTGAAGTGCTTACTATGTGCCAAGCACTGTTCTAAGCGCTGGGGTAGATACAAGCTAATCAGGTTGTCCCACGTGGGGCTTACAAGTCTTAATCCCCATTTTACAGATGTGGTAACGGAGTCACAGAGAAGTGAAGCGACTTGCCCAAAATCACACAGCTGACAAGTAGCAGAGCCGGGATTAGAACCCACGACTTCTGACTCCCAACCCTGGGCTCTTTCCACTAAGCCACACTGCTTCTCTGGGAGACTACGTTACAACAGAGGTGGTAGACATGTTTCCTGCCAACAACGAACTTACAGTCTAGAGGGGGAGACAGACATTAATGTAAAATAATTTACATATGTGTATATTAGTGCTGTGGGGTTGAGGGTGGGGTGAATACCAAATGCTCAAAGGGTTCGGATCCAAATATCGTGGCAATCCATCTGGTTGGATCTCGGCTGAGGAGGAAAATCTCTGGGATCGATCCAAAGCAAGTGTTGGGCTTGTACTGACTGGAGCTGACAGGAGTTGCGTCCCAGCTAGGAGAGTAATAATAATAATATTAATAATAATAACTGTGGTATTTGTTAAGCTCTTACAGTGTGTCAGGCACTGTTCTAAGCGCTGGGGTGGATACAAGCAAATGAGTTGAAAAGTCCCTGTCCCACATAGGGCTCGCAGTCTCAATCCCCATTTTATAGATGAAGAAACTGAGGCTCATGACCTTCTGACTCCCAGATTCGTTCTCTATGCACTCCGTCATGGCAAGGGAGAGGGTGTATGTGGGTGCGCATATGCACGCGTTTGAAGGTCAAACTCTATGGGGTCCTTTGTTTTGTGCAGGTTAATTGTCTCCAGTGTGGCTTGGCTAACTTGGATTCCCATTTTGTACCTATACCTTCCTCTCTTTATATGAACCAAGAGAGCCAGATCCCACAACTAGCCGCTGAGAGCATCACATCCCACAGAAGGGATGGAAGGAGATTCTGCACCTTACTCTATTTAAATGCAGCCAAGAGGAAGTGGGTTCTAATCTCGGCTCCGCCACTTGTCTGCTGTGTGACCTTGGGCAAGTCTCCGTTACCTCTCCTCTGGCTGGGGACCTTCTGAGGGAGTTGTGAAGGAAGAACTGACAGGATTTGGTGACAGATTGGTCATGTGGGTTGAATGAGGAATAAGTAGAGGATAAGGCCAAGGTGACAGGGAGACAGGGAGGAGAGTGGTGTCATCTTACGTTGCTGTCATTATCCCTCAGAACCTTCCAGTGAGGTCGATCCTGAGCCGATGTCATTCCATCCATTTTAGAGGTGCAAAAACCAAACCAGAGCCCTGCCAGGTGACCAACCCCAGGTTTCTTGGAAAAGCACAAATGCCATTCAAGCCTCCTGAGGGTCCACCCACTCCTTTAACCCTAAATGCCTTTCTTTTCCATTCCTCTTCTAACTCAGCATCAAAGCAATTCCCCTGCTCCCATCTAAGTCAGTTTTGCAGCACTCTGAATCTGTTCACACCGTTAGGGATGTTGACTCTATTAGGAAGGGCAATCCTTTTCATTCATTCATTCAATAGTATTTATTGAGCGCTTACTATGTGCAGAGCACTGTACTAAGCGCTTGGAATGAACACGTCGGCAACAGATAGAGACAGTCCCTGCCCTTTGACGGGCTTACGGTCTAATCGGGGGAGACGGACAGACAAGAACGATGGCAATAAATAGAGTCAAGGGGAAGAACATCTCGTAAGGTCGTTGTTGTAACTGACAGCTTTCCTTGAGTGGGAGCTAATTAATATTGAAGGACAATTTAAATTATTCACCTAAGTACTGATTTTGCTATTTTATCTAATTTGAAAAAGAAAAATGAACCATCTAATGCTTCTTATCTGTCAGAGTGTCATCTTCAAATGATTCCCCTTCTCCTGGAAGGTTAAAGGGAAGCGGACGTGGAGGCAGGGCAGGGACTAGGAGATTCCCCAGAGAATGAATTGAATTGATTGATTGTTGCGGAGTGAATATCAAAGTGCTTAAGGGGTGCAAACTCAAGTGTGTAGGTGACACGGAAGGGAAGGTGAAGAGGGGAAATGTGGGAAGCCCTCTTGGAATGGATTTGATTTTTAGGAGGCTTTTGAAGGTGGGGAGAGTGGTGATCTGTTGGATATCAATAAGAGGGCATTCCAAGCCTGAAGCAGGACGTGGGCAAGAGGTCGACGGCAAGTCAGATGAGATTGAGGTACCGTGAGTAGGTTGGCGTTAGAGTAGAATGTGCGGGCTGGGTCGTTGTAGGTGATCAGCAAGGTAAAGAAGAAGGGTGCAAGTTAATGATAATTTTGGTATTAAGTGCTTACTATGTGCCGAGCACTGTTCTAAGCGCTGGGTTAGATACAAGGTAATTAGGTTGTCCCACAGAGGCTCTCAGTCTTAATCCCCATTTTACAGATGAGGTAACTGAGGCACCAAGAAGTGAAGTGACTTGCCCAAAGTCACACAGCAGACAAGTGGCGGAGCCGGGATTAGAACCCATGTCCTCTGACTCCTAAGCCCGGGCTCTTTCCACTGGGCTTGATTGAGTGCTTTAAAGCCTATGGTAAGGACTTTCTGTTTGATGCAGAGGTGAATGGACAACCAGTGGAGGTTCTTGAGGAGTGGGGAAATGTGGACTGCATAGATTTTTAGCAAAATTATCCAGTCAGCAGAGTGAAATTTAGACTGGAGTGGGGAGAGACAGGAGGCAAGGAAGTCAGTTAGGAGGTTGATGTAGTGATCGAGTGCTTATGTTAATGTAGTAACAGTTTGGATGGAAAGGAAAGGGTGGATTTTAGCCATGTTGTGAAAGTACAACTGACAGAATTTGGTGACAGATTGTATATATGGGTTGAATGAGAGAGATGAGTTGAGGCCATTGCTAAGGATGTGGCCTTGTGGTACAGGAGGATGGTGCTGTTGTCTAACAATAATTAATAATTCTGGCATTTAAGTGCTTTCTATGTGCCAGGCACTGTACTAAGCGCTGGGGTGGATACAAGCAAATCGGGTTGGACATAGTCCCTGTCCCATGTAGGGCTCCCAGTGTCAACCCTCATTTCACAGATGAGGTAACTGAGGCTCAGAGAATAATAATAATAATAATAATGTTGGTATTTATTAAGCGCTTACTATGTGCAGGGCACTGTTCTAAGCGCTGGGGTAGATACAGGGTAATCAGGCTGTCGCACGTGAAGCTCAGTCTTAATCCCCATTTTACAGATGAGGTAACTGAGGCTCAGAGAAGTCAAGTGACTTGCCCAAGACCACATAGCAGACAAGTGGCAGAGCTGGGATTAGAACCCATGACCTTCAGAAACCCATGACCTTCAGACTCCCAGGCCTGCTCTCTATCCACTGGGAAAGTGAGGGGAAGGACAGGGTTTAGGTGGGAAGATGAGAAGTTCTGTTTTCAAGATGTTAGGTTTGAGGTGTCCACCTGATATCCCAAAAGAGATGTCCTGAAGGCTGGAGGAAAGGTGATACTGCAGATAAGGAGAGTGGTCAGGGTTGGAGATGTAGATTTGAGAATCATCTGCATAGAGGTGGTAGTTGAAGCCATGGGAGTGAATGAGTTCTCCAAGGGAGTGGATGTAAATGGAGAACAGAAAGGGCCCCAGGACTAAACCTTGAGGGATTCCTGAAGTTATGGGGTGGGAGGCAAAAGAGGAGCTGGAGAAGTAGCCTGGTGTCTTCAGATCACAGAGTATCTTTCTTTAAGCCTTTAATAATCACATCTCTAACCACATCAGTCTCTGACTTATGTACATTGTTTAACTTCGATATTTACCGATAGTGCTGAATGGGAGTTTTGATATTTTAGAGAAATACTCTAATCTTATGCAGAATTGGTGATAGAAAGATCATTATTTGGTTAAAGAGAAATGAACCAAGTCACAGAAAAGCAGAATTCTGGAATTTGAAGGTCAAAGGAACCAGACAGTATCATCTAGTCTATTTAGATGGGAGAGGTTCCCTCCTCTTTTAGAAGGACACTTTATGGTCTCCCTCTGTTATTTTTTCCCCCTGGTTAGAAGTCTTCACTTTCAGGAAAAGATTTCTAATGGCTAACTGGCATTCTTCATGCTGCAAGTTCAACACATTCCCTCTTCTTCTCCTTGGGGAAACCATCATCATCATTATAGTCATTATCACCGTTGTAATCGTTATCATCAACAATCACTAAATTGTCTTGTCTAAAGGTGACAGACATCATTTTTCCCTCCTTTCCTCTTCCTCCTTTTCTTCACCTCCACTTCCACTTTCTATTTCAACCCAGAATGACTTTGAGGTTGTCTCTTTATGGGGATCCTCCTGGCAGGCAGGGTAGGGCCAGTTTGGAATACTTTAATGGGAGCAATTTGGCTGTGTTCCAGGAGCCAATTGGATCCCAGATTATTATTATTATTATTATTATTATTATTATTTCATGCCGTGGGGGTGGGCAGGGTGATATGTGTTGAGAGGGAGGTAGGTGTCTCTTTTTCTCTCTCTCCAAATACCACCTCTAAATTATGGTATTAAGTACTTATTTATGCATCAAGCCCTGTTCTAAGCACTGGGGTAAATACAAGTTAATCAGGTTGGACACAGTCCCTGTTCCACGGGGGGTTCACAATCTAAGTACATATGGAGAGAGAGAGAAAAGAATATATATAGAAGACGTCTGTGCCTGACTTGGCATTCTGAAGAAGTGGCCATTTTCATGGATTCTGGCTTCTACCTGGTGCCTGAGAGAATGGAGATAAGAAGATGAGCAAAGGAAGGGATTTTACTAGAACTGCCAGTGAGCCGGTTAAGACTCTAAAGTTCCATTTGTCCAAAAAAGTGGATTCTTCAAGGCTGGTGGTTGATAATGCTGGGGGCTTCCAGTTAGGATGCTATTGTCAGAGATTCCTCAGAAGCAGCGAGCCTCATTTAAAGAAGTGAAGATATCAAAGTCCAGAGGTTGAGGGCTTCCAGACACCGGGAGGCCTTTGTGGAAATTGTTCAAACTTGCACCAAAGGTGAGGAGGAAGTTGGACTCCATGTGGCTCTCTCCTGAAGGGGTGAAGAGAAGCGGTGCCCTCCCTCTGAGGAAGTTAGGGAGTAAAGAGCCAAGGTTAGCGTTTCAAGAAACCCACAGTCCTTCCTGCTAAAAAAAGCCAACCGTACAGACTTTCAGGATCTGTTCAGGACACTAGCCACAGTAGAGGATGAACTTGTGAATGTTTCTCTTCAGGTCCTCAAGGGCCCCAAAGGTCGGAAATGGGTCTTAAGGAAACCGAGGGTTTTCCTTCCTCAGAACTCCTAGGTGCTGAATCACAAGTGACAGGTGCTGTGCTTGTCATTTTCTTGAAACTCACCTCTACTCTTCCCAACTATTTTCGAAGAAGTGCAATTTCCAGGGTGTCTACTCCAAAATTCCCAGGAGTTTGCTTATTTCAGAGAGCAAAGAAAGTGGACAGCTGACATTTCAGGACTGGATTTTCAGATTGAGAGCGAATGTTTCTGCATTATCGCACTAACTATATCCCCACCAGCAGGCTAGGTTTTGCCTTAGTGGGCTGAAAGGGCACCGGCCATTCTGCGGAAAAGTTTGTCAGACCATCCCGGCCTTCTGTAAGCAAAAGTCTTCACCTCAGCCCTGGGACCCAAGGAGAATTTCAGTTAATTTTTCATTACACGATTTCCAGGGGAAGGGGGTCAAAAGGAGCAAGTAGGGCATTCAATTATGTGCTCGAGCATGGTGGGAAATGGGTTTTCTTTGACTCAGGTGTACAATATTTTACTGGGGCTTGTTTTCCAAGTGCACTGAGGCCTGACTAAACATTTAGGGGCACTGCCTTCCTTTAAAGAAGGGGCCGGCTTTTGTTAAATATTCCTTTCTCAACCGTGTGCTAGCCAGTTGTGGGCCGCCACCAGCCAGCGGGAGCAGGGGTCTTGGGCCCAGGACAGAGGGAGGAGGAAATTTTCTGAGACGGATCCCATTCTGCCCCTCCCACTTACGTCTGCTGAAGGGATTGGCTCAAACCTTGTTCGGATCGAAGAATTACAAAAAAAACCCCAACAAATGAAGGAGGGGTGGGGGTAGAGGGTGGGTGTGTTGGTGAAACTCAGCTGACCAGGGGCTAAAGGTCTCCGTTCACATATCACATAGAACATATTGGTTGGAAGCTGGGTACCCTTCTCGCACCCAGGGCTGGTGGACTTTTGTGATGTAGCCCCACAACAAGGAGGGCTTCAATTTTTCTTTTCTTTTACTCTAACCTGAGGTAGCAGCTTGAAGAGTACAGTAAGTAGGAGAGGAAGCGGAAGAAGAAAGGTTTAGGGAGTAGTGAGGAAGAGGGGAGTGAAGATGTCCAGTGGAAGCCAGGAAGGAAAGCCCGACAAGCTGGGGGAGACGGGGGAAGAGAGACCTCCTAGGCCGCCGGGAGCCTCCTTCACTGTTCACCGCAGTATTTTCCCCTCCGCAGTCTCTCCCGCGGCCGAACGTATCCGCTTCATCTTGGGCGAGGAAGATGACAACCCCACTCCGCCCCAGCTCTTCACCGAACTGGACGAACTGTTGGCCGTGGACGGGCAGGAGATGGAGTGGAAGGAGACAGCCAGGTGAGCCCAAAGGACTGGGGGATCTGGCCACCAAAACCCAGGTGGAGGGGGACAGATGGGAAGGTGATGAGTAGGTGACCCTTCCAGAGCCTCTTTCTCTCCCATAGTAGTAAAAATTGTGATATTTGGTAAGCGCTTGCTATAATAAAAATAATAATTATAGTATTTGTTAAGTGCTTACTATATGCCAAGCACTGTCCTAAGCGCTGGGGTAGATGCAAGCTTATCAGGTTGTCCCATGTCACAGTCTTAATCCCCATTTTCCAAATGAGGTAACTGAGGCCCAGAGAAGTGAAGTGGCTTGCTCAAGGCCACACAACAGGTGGCGGAGCCGGGATTAGCCGGGAATGTCCTCTGACTCCCAAGCCCATGCTCTTTCCACTGAGCCACGCTACTTCTCATAGGCTTCTCATAGATGGGACACTATGTGCCAAACACTGTTGTAAAGCGCCTGGGTTAGATAGGAGGGTGATGAATAAAGGGAACAAGTCAGGGCAACACAGAAGGGAGTAGAAAAAGAGCAACGGAGGGCTTAGTCAGGGAAGGCCTCTTGGAGGAGATGTGCCTTCAACAAGGCTTTGAAGGGGTGGATAGCAATTATCTGTCGGATATGAGGAGGGAGGGAGTTTCAGGCCAGAGACAGGACATGAGTGAGAGGTTGGTGGTGAGAGAGACGAGATAGGGAACAGTGAGAAGGAGGTGTCAGGTTGTCCCCATTTTGGAACGCTGACCAATGCTGCTTTCCCAGCCCCTCTGCCTCTGTTTCCACCCCAAGAAAAGATCAAGGTCCTTCACTGGCTTCTTGGGAAATGCTGCTCCAGTTGAGCCCTGCTGTAAAATTCCATCAGTCAGTTCCTGAGCTCTTGCTTTGGGAAGAGCAGTGTACAGAATAATTGGGTTGGTAGACACATTCCCTGCCCACAAGGAGCTTACAATCTAGATGGGGAGAGAGACATTAATGTAAGTAAATAAATTACAGATAGATACATGAATGCTGTGGGGCTGAGGGTGGGTTGAATAAAGGATACAAATCCAAGTTCAAACGAGACTGTAAGCTCCTCAAGATTGTAAGCTTATTGAGGGCAGGGAATTTGTTATACTGTTATATTGTAGTCTGCTACGCGCTTAGTATAGTGCTCTGCACGCAGTAAGTGCTCAATTCATATGACCGATAGATAAGGAAGATGTGAGAGGGAGAGACATTAAAATATATTACTTATAAGGGAAATGTCAGGGTAAAGGATATTTATATAAGTGCTGTGGGGCTAGGGTGAATGTCAGAGTGTTTAAGGTGGTCATGGTCAAATTCAAGGTAACTTAGAGGGCAGGGCTGTTAGCAGAAATGAGGCCTTAATTGGGGAGGGCTTCTTGGAGGAAGAAGGTTGATAGGAGGGTTTTGAAGGTGGGGAGAGTTGTGGACTGTTGGTTATGAAGGGGTGGGGTATTCCAAGTTAAAGGGAGGGTACGGACAAGGGGTTAGAGGCAAGATAGTCGAGATCGAGATCCAGGTATTAGAGGGTAGGTTGTAACTTGGACAGTGAGAATCGTTATTCCACTTCCTGTGGACTGGATGAGCTTCGCCCGGAGACTGGTAGTTTCCTTACTGATGGCTGTAATGGCGATAACTCCTATTTCTGTAATTTTGTTAGCCTAAGGACTCACAGCATGTCATAAACAGCATGTTCCAAACAGCCACTTCTGCTCCAGAGCCAATGGGAGGTTATTCCTGTTTTGAAGAGAGGGAGAAGAAAGTTAACAGTTTGCAGCTGACTTGCCCCTCTCTCCGCTTCACACACTAAGTCGAGGTTGGTGTAGAGAAGAGGACCCAGGATTCTTGGCTCCCCTCACCCTCTTATTCATAGATCAGCCACTTTTCCCTAGAGTCCGAAGGGGTTCCACGTCATGATAGGCTGGCAAACAACAAAGGAGTGATGTTAAGAAAGGTTGTTCTCACTGAAGGCACCCCTACTTTCACATCGGAAGACCTCTATGCTCCCCATCTTCAAAGCCCTTTTAAAGTTCCATCTCCTCCAGGAGGCCTTCTCTGATTAATCTCTCATCTCACCACACTCTCCCTCTTACTACTGCATCACCTTGAGTCCTCATCCGCTAAGCCCCCATCTCCTCCCCACAAAGCACTATGTCCTTATCTTTAGGCTCTGTTTCTTCCCCTACCTGCAATATATCTAAACATTTATCTCCCTCACTAGATTTTAAGGTCCTCAAGGGCTTGGGTCAGGTCTACCGACTTCCAAGCACTTAGTATAGTGGTCCAAACCCAGTAAATACCCATTAAATATGATTGATTGATTCAGTGATTGGCCCAGTCCGCTCGTCATCTTAGTTGTCATCAACATTTTATCATCACCCTCATCCTTCCCATTCTCAGCCGCATTGATTATTGTGCTCTCATATTTTGGATTCTAGTTTCTTTCCAGTAAGGGACAGTAGTCAGGTCTTTCAGAATTTCAGTGGTCAAAATGATTCTCCCTCAGACCTCATCTCTGGGGTAAGTGACAGTAGCCCCATTTGTTCCGGATTATTTTTCTTTCCTCCTTGAACGTTCCTTGACCGGGATCAATCTTCAAGGTGCGTGTGCACCTAGGTTTAAAACTCTTTACTTTAGTCTCCTGGCCATTTGAACATCCAGTGAGAGAAGGAAAATCACAGAGAATATATATTTTTTTCATTTTCCACTTTCACATTTCCATTCTTCTTTTGCCGGTGGAAGAGGTAGTGCCCACTTTGGATTTGTCCCAGTTGATTGTTTCTTCCCTTACCTGCAATTTATCGATTCTTTAGTCAGATCTTCTTTCTGACTTCCTGATCTATCCATACTGTTTCTTCACTCGCTTCAATTTTTCTGCTCTTCAGCATTCTTTAAGCAGCCTGGAAAAATGCTATTTTGGGGCTTTAATGCTTTCATTTTTAGTTCATTGATTTTTCTCTTTTTGCTTTTTTCCTCTTTTGGATTTCCTAAATGTCCTCAGGGTTTGGTCTCTTTCCTCTGCCCTGCCTGGGTCCCCTGCATTCTGTGGTTTCAGTTGCCCAAGTTTATTTCCATAAATCATTACACTCACAGTAATATCATAATAATAATAATTCAGTCCATCAATGGTATTCCTTGAGCTCTCACTCTGCAGAACACTGTACTAAGAACTTGGGAAAGTACAGTACAATAATGATACTTTTTAAATCCTGGTTCTGTGCCAAGCACTATGCTCTTTGCAGAGATAGATCCTAGATATATAGGATGGGATAGATAGGAGGAGGAAAGCTGATTGAGGATTGAAAGCCCCTGTGAGCCGGGAACCTGTCTGCTAATTCTTTTGTATGGTACACTCCCAAGCGCTTAGTACACTGCTCTGCACATAGTAAGCAGTCTATAAATACCACCGATCGATTTAAAGCCGACGGTAAGGAGTATCTGCCGAGGTAGGTGGGCAACCACTGGAGGTTCTAACGATCAATCACTCAATCGTTCAGTGGTATTCACTGAGAGTTTAGTGTGTGCGGAGGACTGGACTAAGCGCTTTGGAGAGTACAATGCAACCGAGCTGGTAGAAACCTTCCCTGCTCACATCGACCTTACTGTCTAGAGATGGGAATAAATAAATGCGTGAGTTTTAGAAGTGGCAGACCGATAAAAGTCGGAGTGTTGGGAAGTGGTCAAGGGACAGGTTTTTGGAGGAGGAGGAAGAGTTGAGGTAAGTGAGCTTTGAAGGAGGGGAGGACTGGGTTCTGGCTTGCATTCCCTGGATTTGCAGCTGGCTGAGAAGTAGAGAGGTTAAAAGGTGGGTATCAGGTTACCCAAAGAGTCGGGGACATGCTTGCAACAGAATTCCGGTCTAAAGGTTATTCAACAAGCCAATGACAACCAAAAACCTCAGCCTGTGGCTGGGTCTGAACAACTCTGGAAGAGTGTGAAGTGATTGACTCTACCTAAGGAAAATCCCTATTTCCCCATGTTAATCGAGGAGTAATTGCTTTAGGTCTCTCTGACAACTAATTTCTACACAAAATGCCCGCTCTTTTAATATGGGGACCACAGGTCTTCGATCCTGGCAGCCTTTTTGCTAAATGTCTAGTCTCCAACCAGTTCCAAATGTCTGATGCCTTTCCACAAGAAGCTTGTACAAAAAAGGTCTGCGAGCTGGAGGGCTTGCTTCTCCACAGGGTTAATCCTCCAGGCAGACACTCCAATTCAATTAATAGTCAATGCAATTCCAGCTCATTTGATTCACTCAGTACTGAGGGGCTGGAGGGTGCCTGGCTCAGTTGGAGGTGGGGAAAAGATGCTGAGTTTTTTCATTTGGGTTTCGGAGAGATCCAGTCCTGCCAGAAGAAGGCTACATTAGGCCATGATGTGACTGCTTTTTGGGGGATGCCCCAGTTAGATCTGGCTAGATCAGTGCTCCAGCAATTGGAGAGGCCCAAGGACCTGTTTCCATCCCATCTTTGTGGGAAATAAAGATTAAGAAAAGAGCCAGAGGCAAGTTTCTATGTCTGAGATTCCGCCAATGTTCTCCCTTTAATACTGGAGGCATAAGGAGCCTGAATCTCGCCACAGCACCCTACGATTTGCTTTTATTTTCTCTACTTAATGATAATTATGGTACTTGTTAAGCACTTACTTTGTGCCAAGCAGTGTTCTAAGCACTGGGGTAGATACAAGTTAATCAGATTGGACACATTTTACAGATGAGGTGACAGAGGCCCAGTGAAGTGACTTACTGATAACAGTAATAGTCACGGTGGTAGATGGTAAGCGCTTACTTTGTCCTAAGCACCGTACCAAGAAAAGTACCTAGAAGTTAGTCAGATCCCACAGGGGTTTCATGATCTAAGTAGGAGGAAAAAAACATATTGAATTCCCACTGACTGATGAAGACACTGGAGTACAGAGAGGTTGTGACTTGCCTAAGGTCACACAGCAGACAAATGGTGGAGCTAAGATTAGAATCCAGGTCCTCTGGCTCCCAGGCTCATTCTCTCTCCACTGGGCTATGATACTCGTCCTTGTCTTTGATTCTTTTTCTTTTGTTGTTTTTTTATTTTTTATTTCTCCTTTTGCGCTTGTTGCCAGTTCCCAAATCCCTCTTGAATTGTGAGCCTTTAAGGGCCAGGACAAGGTCTAATTCACACCCATGTATTCCTTCCCAGAATTTAGCAAAGTGATCTGTAAAACAAACACACACACCCCCACACACACACCCCCCCACACACCCCCAGTTAATTAATTAGATGACTATTACTACTACTGATATGCTGTTGGGAGGGACTTTAGTCTCCTAAATTCTCAAGATCTGAAGCTGTTTGTGGATAAATAAATACTATTGAATGAATAAAAAGCCTCTTCTCAGAGACAGCATTCCTCAACATGTCCACCTTCCTAAAGAGAAAGGTAAGGTGGAAAAGTTGGGCCCAAGGAGCTTTACCCAAACTCATCTCTGGGCCACCAAAGTGACCTGGCACTCATAGGGAAGCATGGTCTCATGGAAAGAACACGGGTCTGGGGGCCAGAAGACCTGTGTTCTAGTCCTGACTCTGCCACTTGTCTGCTGTGTGACCGTGGGCAAGTCATTTATCTTCTCAGTGCCTCAGTTCCCTTATCAGCTTAATGGGAATTCAAAATCTGTTCTCCCTCCTACTTAGACTGTGAGCTCCATGTGGGGCCTTATTATTATTGTGTTTACTCCAGAGCTTAGTACAGTTCTTGGCGCATAGTAAGCACTTAACAAATATCACAGTTATTACTGTTGTGCACCCACTTTTTATGGTACTTTTAAGCACTTACTATGTGCCAGGTGCTTTACTAAGCTCCGGAGTAGATCCAAGCTAATCAAATTGGACACTGTCCCTGTCTCATGTGGGGGTCACAATCTCCCCAGATGAAGTACAGATAGGGTAAGTGAATCACAGAGAAGTAGAATGACTTGCCCAAGGTTACACAGCAGACGAGTGGCAGAGCCAGGATTAGAAACCAGGTCATTCTGACTCTCTGGCCCATGCTCTAACCACTAGGAATCCTAATTCTCTTGTTATTGATTAATACCTCTGGACCTCTGAAAGGATTTTTCAGCAGCTCAGCAGTCAGCAGAGGGCAAGGCAAGGAAATGGGGAGACAGGCCAACAGGAATCCAGCGCCGGGGGTTCCCAGACTATGAGGTGGGCATGGTAGTCAATCAATCAATCAATCCATGGATGCTGTTTCTATCCTTTCTTTGGCTTTGATAATGCCCTTTCTTGATGCTCATGTCCAAATGGGCGTGAGGTTTTCATTTCCTCCTAAAGACTCCTCTGCTGGGAGAGTCCACTATAACAGGGTTGGTAGACATGTTTCTTGCCCACAGTGAGCTTATGGTCTAGAAGGGGAGACGTACATCAACATAAGTAAGTAAGGATATATACTTAATTGCTGTGGGTCTGAGGGAGGGATGATTAAAACATGCAAATCTGAGTACAAGGAAATGAGAGCTTAGACTGGAAAGGTCTCTTGGAGTGGGCTTTGAAGGTGGGGAGAGGGACTGTCTGTTGGATACTAAGTAGGAGGGCGTTCCACGCCAGAGGCAGGGTGTGGGCGAGGGGTCGGCAGCGAGACAGATGAGATCAAGGTACGGTGAGGAGGCTGGCATTAGAGGAGCGAAGTGTGCAGGCTGGGTTGTAGTAGGAAATCAGGGAGATAAAGGTAGGAGGGGGCAAGGTGATTGAGTGCTTTAAAGCCGACGGTGAGGAGTTTCTGTTTGATGTGGAGGTGGATGGACAAACACTGGAGGTTCTTGAGGAGTGGAAAAACATGAAATGAACCTTTTGTTTGGGGTTTCTTTTTAGAAAAGTGCTCCAGGCAGCAGAGTGAAGTATAACTAAAGTGGGAGAGACAGAAGGCGGGAGGTCAGCAATGAGGAATATGCTTACTACTCTCATCCCAGAAATGTTCTGCCTACCCCAGCAGCCAATCACCAGCCGGGACTGCCTCCCAGCCAATCCTAGGCAGTGACCCACACAGTAACAGGCCTTTTTTCAGATTGGTGTATAAAGCTACTTATTTTCTGCACCACAAAGTGTGGAAATATATTAAGCACGTGGTCCAGAGGATGTGCAGAACTCAGCAAATTTGGCTTAGCTCACCAGGGAAACAAAAACAGCACTCCAGGTTCTGAGGATACCAAGACCCCGGGCCCAGGATTTAGCCAGGCAGGGATTACTTAGGTTTAGCTCTAGACTGTAAGCTCACCGTGGGCAGAGAATATGTCTGTGTTTTGTACACTCCCACGCACCTAGGACAGTGCTCTGCATGTAGCGGTCATTAAGAATAATGGTGGTATTTGTTAAGCACCTACTGTATACCAGGCACTGTACTAAAGGCTGGGGTGGATACAAGCAAATGGGGTTGGACACAGTCCCTGTCCTACGTGGGGCTCACAATCTCACTCCCCATTTTACAGATGAGGCACAGAGAAGTGAAGTCACTTGCCCAAGGTCACACAGCAGATAAACGGCAGAGCCGGGATTAGAACCCATGACCTTTTGACTCCCAAGCCTGTGCTCTACCCCCTAGGCTCCACCCCTTCTCTATAAATACCACTGATTGATCGATTAATACAGTGAGCACGACTTCAGGATTTTCCCTGGAGAGGTTGTCCCTCTGGAGAAAACCCTACAGACACAACACTTGTACTCCCTTAAATCAAAGCAAGCCTTTCCTTCTGCTCCCCCTCCACAACCCCAAGTTTCCTCTGGGCTCAGAGATAAAGGGGTGTAGGGCTTCATATACTTGGAGTTCTATGCTTTTGGCTTTGGGTGCTGACTTTGGGGTTAAATGGGTGTTGATCTATGCGTTTTTTAATTTTTGCTCTATTTTATGGTGTTTGCTAAGCACTTACTATGTGCCAGGCATGCATGGCGTAGTGGATAGAACATGGGCCTGAGAGTCAGAAGGTCATGGACTCATCTGTAAAATGGGGATTGAGACTGTGAGTCCCACATGGGACAGAGGCTGTGTCCAACCCGATTTGCTTGTATCCACCCCGGCGTTCAGTACAGTGCCTGGAACATAATTAAATGCTTTACAAATGCCATAATAATATTAATAGTACTAAGGGCTTGGGTAGATAGGAGGTGATACCTACCTGGTGCAAATGTATCCCTCTGAAGAAAGGGGTGCGTGGGTGATGGAGATGCACATAATTAGCTACATACATAATTACATGTTGTTAGGTGGAGAATTTCTCTGTGTTTTTCTCTGGGCTAAACTGCGAACTCATAAATTCTCCTTGCAAACAACACTTGTCTGAAGTGCAAACTCACCATCGACTTCCAGGGTGTACGGGAAGCATTACCATAATTAGCAAGCAGAACGTGGTAAGGGTCTTGTTATGTAGGGGGCAAGGACATGCCAGTGCAAAGCTCAAGGCTGATGGACAATGTAGCCTTTAACCTCAGTTTTACCTCACGGTGGAGGTCACATTCTTGATGGACTCCATGTTAAGGAGGAAATGGGAAACATGGGTCTTAACCTCCTGCGTTGTGTCTTTTTGCCTCCACACCGTGTCCTATTCAGGCAGATGCTTTATATATAAAATATATTATGTATAAAGCATCTAATATAATATATATTATAGTATTTGTTAAGTGGTTACTATGTGTCAGGCACTGTACTAAGAGCTAGGGAAGATACAAGCTAAACAGGTTGGACCCAGTTTCAGTCCCACATGGAGCTCACAGTCTTAATTCCCATTTTATAGTTAGGGGAACTGAGGCCCAGAAAAGTGAAGTGACTTGCCTAAGGTCACACAGCAGATAAGTGTCAGTGCTGAGATTAGAACCCAGATCCTTCTGACTCCCAGGCCCGTGCACTATCCACTAGGTCACGCTGCTTCTCTTATCTGAAGAACATTCCTAATTCCCCAGAGGAGCTCTACCCCAAATAATATAGCTAAAAATATGCTTTATGGGAGAACGGAGTATATTTGCCAGGTAGAATTCTTGACTCTCCTTGATGGCATTTAGTTCTACATTTCGAAATTGGCATAATCCAGTCATTTCCAATGGGACTATGGAGTGGAATTCTCCTATAGTGGCAAACTCTTGAAATGCTCCAAAATTGAGCACCTCTTGAAAGGAATCTTTTGGTTTGTCCCATTCAGTTATCTCTCCAAGTCCAGACGGTTTTGCAGGTACCAGAAGATGCTGAGAGGCTTCCCTGGAGAAAGCAGTGTGGTCTAATGGGCAGAACACGAGCCTTGGAGTCAGAAGGACCTGGATTCTAATCCCGGGTCCACCACCTGCCTGCCCAGTGACCTTGGGCTAGTCACTTCCTTCTCGGTGCCTCAGTTAGCTCATCTGTCAAATCGGAATTAAGATTGTGAGCCCCATGGGGTATTGGACTGTGTCCATCTGATTACCTCATATCTACTCCAGGGCTTAGTACAGAGTCTGGTACATAGTTTGTGCTTAACAAATACCATTTAAAAAAAGGACACATGAACAGTCATCTCAATTCATTGCAGTTTTACAAGAGGGAGGGTAAATTGATAGGCTGGTCTTCAATAGCTCGGTCTCAGCCTTCCCTCTGTCAGATTTCAAAGTTCCTAGTACAGTGCACTGCACCCAGAAGGCGTTGGATAAATGCCTTTTATACATCGTAGTGGATAGAATACGGGTTTAGGACTCAGAAGGACTCGGGTTGTAATCCAGCTCTGCCACTTGCCTGCTGTGTGACCCTGAGCGAGTCACTTCACTTCTCTGTATCTCAGTTACCTCATCTGTAAAATGGGGATTGAGACTGTGAGCCTCACGTGGGACAAGGACTGTGTCTAACCCGATTTGCTTGTGTCCACCCCAGCGCTGAATACGTTGCCTGACCCATTGTAAGCGCTTTACAAATACCATTATTATTATTATTACTACTGTGAATCAGTCATATTTATTGAGCGCTGATTGTGTACAGAACCCTGTACTAAGCCTTTGGGGGACTGCAATAGAACAGAGTTGGTAGACATATGGTTCCCTGCCCATACATGGTAAAGAACATGGTAAAGTCTAGAAGGGGAGCCAGACGTTAAAATAAATTACCTATATGACATAAGTGCTATGGGGTCAAGGGTCGGGTGAATAACAATTCCTTAATGGGTACAGATTTGAGGGCAGAGTTAATGCAGAGATTAAAATTCTGAACTCGATGTGGGAAGGGGATTGTGTCCAACATGATTTGCTTGTATTCCCCCGCCCCCCCAGCGCTTAGTACAGTGCCAGGCACACAGTATGTGCTTAACAAATACTATTATTATTAGTCAATCATATTTATTGAGCGCTTACTGTGTGTACATCACTGTTCTGCTGTGTGATCTCGGGCAAGTCACTTCACTTCTCTGTGCTCCTCAATTTCCTCATCTGTGAAATGGGGATTCAATGCCTGTTCTCCCTCCTACTTAGACTGTGAGCCCCACGTGGGCCAGAGACTTTATCTGGCCTGATTATCATGTCTCTACCGCAGTGCTTAGGACAGAGCTCGGTACAGAGTAAGCGCTTAACAAAAGCAATTAGAAAAAAATGAATTCTCGACTCAGAGACTGGCCGGCCGGTATGGAATGACTCGCCTCTCTGTCCTTGTCTTCCCCGGACGGTGTGCCTCGATCAACAAAGAACCCATTCTAACCAAAGCTTGACCGGGTACGGTTTTCCCCGTATCTTTATGTGGTCTATGGCCCAATAAATTATACTGTCTAGGTAAGGCCAATTCATTCTGCAGCAATTACTAGTCTGAAAGATCTCACATTTTATGGACAAATCTGGAAGGAGGACACACCTCAAATTTATGACCGAAACACACTCCCTCCAAACCTTGCAAACTTCCGTGATCTGGGTCTGAACTTCAGTGTTCCAAAATATAGAATCCACCGCGCAGAGCCGACCCGTCTCCCTCTGTTTGGAACTTGTCGGTGAAGTTGGAATAAATCTCCCCTTGGGCAGTTGTGACTAAGCAAAAATCCAAACCCAATTTCCTTTCTCCAGACCTCTTGCCGTGGGCCCGAAAGCAAGAGTTGAGATATTGCGGATTCACTGAAAGCTCTGAGCGAGGCGGCAGGGGAATTCTCCTCGGGAAAACTTTCTACAAGCCTCGTGCCTTATACTGGCTGGGGGAATTGTTACCCAGACCAACCTTTCTTATGTAGTATTTTCCCTAGCGCTTAGTACAGTCCTTGGTACATAGTAAGCCCTTAATGAATACCACACATTATTATTATTATTTTCATTCAAGGAGAAAACAGGAGCTCAGGACAACATGGAGAGTTTAACCTCTTTTCCCTCTTATTCCTAAAGACCTTTAGCCTTTGTCCACCCACTGACCTGTTAAGGACGTCAATGGTCACGCAAGGGGCCGCGGGCAATATCGTGGGTACATTTTGCCTCGCCCTCTGCTCTAATGTCGGTAAGAATAGGGTTCTGATGCTGCCTCCGCCACCCGCTTGCTGGGTGACTTTGGGTAAGTCACTTCACTGCTCTGGGCCTCAGATTCCTCATCTGTAAAATGGGGATTCCATATCTGCTCACCTTGCCTAGTGGACTGTGAGTCCAGTTGGCACGGGGACTCTGTCCGACTCGATGAGTTTGTATCTACCCCAGCGCTTTAGTGCAGCGATTGGCACATAGTAAACCGATTAACAGAAATCTCTAGAGTTATTATTATAGCATTCATTGAGCACCCACCGGGTGCAGGACTCTGTCCTAGAGCTTAGGAAGAACAAAACAACGAGGTTGCACATTACCCTGCCCAAAGGGAGCTTCTACTCTAACAGGAATGGAGGGCCTGGTGGAGACCATTTCAATGGGGCAGCAAGCTGCGCACCTCTGAATTGAGATTCGTTGAGGAAAGGGGGACAGACACTGCAAAGGAAGATGTCTTTGCTGTCCCTAAATTGTTCATCATCATCAGTGGTACTTACTGAGCACCTAGTGTGTGCAGAGCACTATTCTAAGCATTTGAGAGAGTACAGTGCAACAGAGTCGGTAGACACGTTCCCCTACCCACAGCGAATTTACACGGAGTCAGGCTGGGAATGTCACTGCAGTGGTGATCTGGATGTGTGTGTCTGGCTTTAAAGGAGGTCCCTGCAGCCAATGTTGCTTGTATCAGGCTTTTACATCTATAAATAAGTCCAAATGCAGAGATTTCTCTGATCTCTGACCTTTGTTCTCGTGTCCAGAGATCGTGATGAGCTCTTAGTTTTTTCAAGAAAATGGCATTCAATCATTAAGCCCCTGAATAAAAAGAGGGCTGAAAAACAGGACTCCCTTCCTTTCCCCTTTTCTGGGTTTCACAGAAAGGCTAGGGGGAAGGAGGGAGAAGAAGCAGCCTGACCCAGTGGAAAGAGTGCGGGCCTAGGTATCAGAGGATCTGAATGAGTTCTAATCCCTGCTCTGCCATTTACCTGCTGCGTCATCTTGGGCGAGTCACTTCACTTCCCACTGACAGTTTCATCATCTATAAAATGGGGAATAAATTCCTGTTTTGGATTTTTTATTTTGGAAGGGAGAGTAGGGCAGGAACTGTCTCCAACCTAATTAAATAACTACCCCACTCTTTAGAACAGTGTTTTGACACAGAGTAAACATGGCATAGTGGATAGAGCATGGGCCTGGAAGTCAGAAGGATTCGAGTTCTAATCCTGACTCAGTCACTTGTCTGCTGCGTGACCTTGGGCAAGTCACTTCACTTCTCTGTATCTCATTTACTTCATCCGTAAAATGGGACTGATTGTGAGCCCCATGCGGGATATGGACTATGTTCAATCTGATTAACTTGTATCTACCCCAGCATTTAGTACAGTGCCCGGCACATAGAAAGCACTTAAGAAATACCATTTAAAAAATGCTATAAAAAAAGAAAGGGTCTCCCTCCGCCCTTACATTCCCTCGCTTCGAAGCACAAAGGGCAAGAACACCAGATCCGAAATCCCCAGATAATCGTCTCTGCCTCCGTTGTTGCAGTGTGGCCTAGTGGGTGGAGCATGGACCTGGAAATCAGGAGGACCTGGGTTCTAATCCCGGCTCCACAGCTTCTCTACTGTGCGATCTTGGGCAAGTCACTTCACTCTTCTGTGCCTCAATTCCCCCGCCTGTAAAATGGGGATTGAGACTGTGAGCCCCCTGTGGGACAGAGACCGTGTCCAACCTGATCAACTTGTATCTACCCCAGCACTTAGAACAGTGTTGAAACATGGTAAGCGCTTACCAAGTAGCATTATTATTAGTAGTAGTAATTATTATTATTCCGTCCTGGAGCCACCATCCGGGCACTGGGCCTCCCTCGGGGATCTGCGGCCGGCCAGGTGTCTGACCCTCCCTCTCAATGATGTTCCCTTTGCCAGGTGGATCAAGTTCGAGGAGAAGGTGGAGCAGGGTGGAGAGCGATGGAGCAAGCCCCACGTCGCCACGCTGTCGCTGCACAGCTTGTTCGAGCTGCGGACGTGCATGGAGAAAGGATCCATCATGTTGGACCGGGAGGCCGCTTCTCTCCCGCAGTTAGTGGGTCAGTACGCTTCCGGGAGGCCCGGCTCTGGGTATGGGCTGCGTGGGCGTCCATCAAGCACCTACTATGTGCAGAACACTGTGCCAGCCGGTCGCTTGGGAGAGTACAATTGAGAAAGAGACACAGTCCAGGCCCTTCAAGGAGCTCACTGCCTTCTTGGGGAGACTGACTGACACAAGGCATTCCATTCACAAAATACTCTAATAATTATAGAGATAATTGTGATATCAAACTCCTTACCATCAGCTTTAAAGCACACAATAACCATGCCCCCTTCTAATCTTTACTCACTGCTTTTCTACTACACCCAGCCCTCGCACTTCGCTCCTGTACCCCGATCCCATCTATCTCGCTGCTGACCTCTCGCCTACCTCCTGCCTCGGGCCTGGATCACCCTCCTTCTTCATATCAGACAGATGATGAGTCTCCACACTTTCAAAGCCTTACTGAAGGCACATCTCCTCCAAGAGGCCTTCCCTGACTAAGCTCTCATTTCTTCTCCTCCCACTCCTTTTTGCTTTGCTCTTGCATTTGCATCTGTTCCCTTTATTCTCCCTTCCCTCAGCCCCACGGTATTTATGCATCTACCCGTCATTTATTTATTTGTATGAATGCCTGTCTCCCACTCTAGACTGTAAGCCCACTGTGGACAGGAAATGTGCCTACCAACTCTGTTATAGTGTACTCTCCCAAGTGCTTAGTACAGTTCTCTGCACACAGTAAGCACTCAATAAATACGATTGATTGATTTAAAAGGATGGATGGAGAAGTACATAAATAGACAAAGAATAATAGAAGTCAAGAAGGGCCAAGGACAACTAGGGGTGACTGTTGGATGAACACAACTGGGTGCTGTTGAAAACAGGTAATTGCTCAACAAATAAGAAGGAATAAAAGGGATAAAAAGGCCAGTATCCCTGGGATCCGTGTGTGTGTCAGTCAATCGTATTTATTATGTGCGGAACACTGTACTAAACGCTTGGGAGAGTAAGCACACCAATAAACAGACGCAACCCCTGACCACAATGAGCTTACAGTCTAGAAGGGGAGACGGACATTAATATAAATGAATAAATTGCAGATATGTACCTAAATGCTGTGAGGGGAGGTTCTAGAAGAGGAGGCAGTGAGTTTACATTTCCTCTCAGCAGCATACAACTCCCGAGTCCACAACTGTGGATGTGGACCAAATGTAACTGGATGGAAAGTTTCTCATAGTTGACAAGGCTGATGAGGCTGAAAATTGAAATTTGATTCATGAGGAGATCACTTGGAGCACGAGGTAGGGGAAAGGTTGGGCTTTCTCCAAAGGAAATGGAAGGTAAAAGTTTCTGGGGGCTCACACCATCGGCTGTCTCCATAGCCAAGAACGGCAGAGAGGTGGTTACCCAAGAGCCTGGGGGTTGTTGTAAAGTTGACAGATGGGTTTTTGAGTCAGGATGACGGGATTTATGTTCAAATTGGGACCCAGGAATCAGTTTGGAAATAAATTCTCCCCAAAGAGCTAGCTGGAGAAAGGAGAGGGATTCAGATGCATAGTAAGGAGGTGGTGGGGTTGGGGAGGGAGAGGGCAGGACTCCTGTAACAAAGGTTTTAAACAGTCTAGAGTATTGCAAGTCACTTATTTTGATCCAGTCCCTGCCCTGTCAAAGCTTTTCCCCCCAGGGAGTCACCCACTCCTATCTCAAAGTCCCACCCCAACCTCACCTGCACTCAAGATGAAAAGCAGGCCATCTGGTTTATCATATTCTCCAGATAATTTTTTTGTTTTGTTTTCCACTGTACATGGTCAGTGTAAACACTACTGTAGAACCCCATACCCTAGAGGACAATGCTTCAGAATTCTGGGAATCAACTGGCCTGCTGACCCTGGACAAGTAATGACTCTGTGCCTCAGTTTCCTCCTCTATAAAATAGCGATAAAATATCTGCTCTCTCTCCTTAGACTTTGACCCCCTCCTCTGTGGGTTAAGATCAGATTATTTTATCTCTACCGTGGCACTTGGCAGAATGCTTGGCCCATAGAGGGCACTTAATAAATACCATTATTATCATCTGTGAATTCTGATATCACTGTCTGACGGAACGACGGGAAGTGGGAAGGGAGGAGGCTGGAGATTAATTCATTCAGTCGTATTTATTGAGCGCTTACTGTGTGCAGAGCACTGTATTAAGCTCTTGGAAAGTACAATTTGGCAACAAATGACTCTGCTTGGAAAGCAAGTGCGAGCCATGAGATCTCACGTACAAAAAGCGACAAAATGTGGGGAGGGAGTAGGAGAGCAAGTCGTTCCACATATTTGCCCACCAGTGGTGTCTTGAGAAGAATATATTTTTCCCCGGCACCTTAAGCGCTGGTAAATTCTGTGCCCCCAGTTGACTTAAAGTGGGATTTCCTGACTAACTGATCCTTTGTCCATGGGCTTAGCTCCCGTTGAGGTAATTCACTCAGATTTAATGGCCTAAGAAAGAACGTGAGCACAACCGGACTGATGGCTCTTTGTAATCGCCACGATAATTGTTCCTGCGGATGGCCATTCAAATCACACCTGTAATCGGTCCAGTGGGGTTTGAATTCCTCTTTCACATAGAAAGGCAATGCCCTTCAAGTGCATTCCAAAGATTTCTTTGCGTCAAAGAGGCTCTGGGAATCAAGGTTCTCTCTTTGGAGAGGGGAAAAGGTCTTATTCCCGGCCTGCCCTTCATGGAGTCGGTCTTTCTGAACTGGGCAGGTTGATCAGACCATTCCTCATTCTGTTTCCTATTTCCTCAAATGCTTTCTGTCTTTTCTTCTCTTGTCTCCTCCTTCCTTTCCTTCTCCTTTTTTCATTAAGACAGGAGAAGTTGTAGAGAAAGAATTCAGCACCATCTTACTGAAATAGAAACAGCTGAATTTATAAAACCCAAGATTTAATTTCAGCTTAGCCATAAAATAAAAGCATCTGTGATAAATGTGAACCCCCCCCACCCCTCCCACACACAAACACATACACACACTTCCCTCCATCCCTGCCTCTAATTGGAAAGGATTTGCAACGAGTGACTGGGGAGATTTCGATCTGGATCCTGTCCTTTTTATGGACCCTTAATTAAGAACAAAAGCCACACAGGTGTTAATAATAATAATAATAATAATGATGATGGCATTTGGGTTAAGAAGTACCTGTTGTAACCAGAAGTTTCTGGCCGGGGGAGAGAGGACAAGCACTGAGGTAGAATGGTTAGGGAAATGAAAGGAGGGTGGTGCGAGGGAGAAGAAAGTCCTCTGGGAATAAGACAGAGGAAATTCTCAAGTCCAGAGGTTGGAAATGATGCAAAGCTCTCATAAAATTGATGGTGGAATTGCTTTGACTGAGTCTGCACTTCAACTATGAGGTGGACTTTCTATTAGGATCCAAAGGGTATCAAAGAGTGGATTTTTGCCTTCACAGACCCTTTGACACCCCTCTCTCACCTCACCAGTGGCATCAAATCACTCAATCAGTTCGCTTAATCCTACTTCACCTCACTGATTTCCTACAACAGCCCAGACAGTAACCTTAATCTAGTGATGGTATTAAGGGTTTATTATTAAGTGCTCATTACGTGCCATACACTGTAGTACGTTCAAGATAGATTGGACACAGTCCTTCTATCATATGGGGCTCACAGTCTAAGAGGGAGGGATGACAGGCATTCTATCCCCATTTTACAGATGAGAAAACTGAGGCAAAGAGAGAGGTTAAGTGACTTGCCCAAGGTCATGTAGTAACTGGGGAATCCCAGGTCGCCCGACTCCCAGTCTCATGCTGTTTTCTGCAAGGCCACACTGGCCCTCTGATTTTTTTTCTTTTTCTTTTTTTGTACCAGACATGATAGTGGAGAACCAGATCGAGACAGGACTGTTGAGGGCCGACTTGAAGGATAAAGTGACGTACACCCTGCTCCGGAAACACCGGCACCAAACCAAGAAATCCAACCTCCGCTCCCTGGCAGACATCGGGAAGACGGTCTCTAGTGCAAGTAGGATGTTTAGCGGCACCGATAATGGTAATGTGGGGCCAGCTGGCTCCTGCCTTTTCTTCTCCCTGATCTCTTTCCTCTCCAACTTTCTTTCTATGTTCTTCCCTCCCCACTTCCTTGTCCAGTTCTGAGGTTCCTCAGTCGTCTTTCTCGGTTTCTTTCCTTTCTCTCGAGTCCTGGCTCCATCGCCATTTCATGACTTTCTCTTTGCAGCCTTCCAGCTTCTGCCCTGCTCTTGGCATCCAGTGGGATGGCCTAGCAGGGGAGCGGGCACTGTTTGGTCACGGAGGCTGCGGCCTACCCGTTGATCCACTGCCCTCCTGACTCACGTGGGCAGACGCAGCCACCCACAGAGAGGGGACCCAGGGCACCCTCCTCAACAGACGTGGTCGGGCAGACTGTCAGGCAATGAGTCTGCCGTGATCCAGGGTGCATGTTGGGTCTCAGAACATATCGCTGAGGTAATTAAAGTTCTCTCGAGGGGGTTTACCTAAGGCGCTGTCCCTTCAATCAGGTCTTCAAACTAAGGCTTAGCATTATCCTGGGCCACTTTCCACGACAAGGGGCTTTTTCCATTTGCTATAATTAGAGTCAAATGTGGGTGTGTTTAATCTAGATGGATTCTTACTCCGCTGGGATTGGGACAAGAGAGAGAGAAGACTTTGGTGGTTTCTGTATATTCCCTTCCTGGAGGTACTTTCCTCATAGATTTGACCATAGAGGGACAAGCTTCTGGGTTCTTGAATCTTGTTTTTCAAATACATCGCTGGATTGGCTGAAGTCTGAGGCAGGAAACAGCTCAGTAACCATTAAAAAGAAAAGCAGGGTGCTGGAGGTTAGGTGTTCAGCAAGGAGTTAGTGGAGGTTTTCCAATCTTTTGGGCTTGAAGAGAAATGTGCACATTAGCCAGGCTTCGGGAGCGTTGGACTGAGCTTGCGGAATAACACATAAAATATTGCTGTGACTCAGGGGGTTTGAATAAATTGCAGTGAAATAAAATTCCATGCTACACAACCAACCCCTCTGGGGCAAATGGGGTTTCATCACTCAACATCAAGTTTGACTTTGTCTAGGGGAGAGCACCATATTAGGATGCTTTCACAGCTTTGTTTTAGGATTCACCCATTCTCTCAGGCTCTTGGTGTGTTTGTAGGTACGGGAGAGGGTGAAACGCTCACTGTTATCTGATGAATTGTTGATAATAGATAATTGGAAAAAAAAGGGAGCTCTGCACCGGAGCACTCCCATTTAATTTGCCAATTCTTCTGCATTCTCACTACTGGTCAGAAAGGCTTCCATTTTCTCGCCTTCCCTAAGATGTTTTGAAAATCAGTGACCACTCTGGGCCAGAAGGCTAATTGGTGTTTGACCAGTCAGATGTGGGGGATGGTGGCACTCGCTGCGGGTAAGGTTGTCATGGGATGAGGAAGCGGATGGGGTAAAACCACAGCTCCTGTGGGGGTTCAGATTAGCTTGATGTACCATGCCGTGCCTCCCACCCTCTTGAGAAAATCAAATTGTTTCATAAAGGAGGCGTGGAGGGGACAGGGGGAGTGGGAGAGTTTGCTCAACGGACCAGGAGACCTTCTCTAGACTGTAAGCTCATTGTGGGCAGGGAATTGTGTCAGTTATATTGTTATACTGTACTCTCTCAAGTGCTAAGTACAGTGCTCTATACGATAAATAAATACTCAATAAATACTCTCAATAAATTCGATTTACTGACTGGTCTCTCTGGTGGAACCTTAATCAGTCAGTTGTATTTATTATGAGCTTACTGTAAGCAGAGCCTTGAACTAAGCGCTTGGGAGACCACAATATAACAGAGTTGGTGGACACGTTCCCGGCCCACAAGGAGCTTACAGTCGACAGGAATCCTCGGTTTCAGAGTTACTGGGAGAAAGGGGGCTGATTTTAAGAGCAGTTAGTCCAACAGTCCATGCTCCAGTGGAATTGGATCTCAAATATGAATACCAAGGTGCACAAATCTCCTGCACAAATATTTCATTAGGTAATTGTCATCTCCTCTTGTGCTCTAGTGTACTGTACTTTCCCAAATGCTTAGTACAGTGCTCTGCCCACAGTAAGCACTCAGTACATATCACTGATTGATTGCAGATTCCTACATGCAGGACAGAAGAGGTGGATCAGAATACCGGACTTTTCCTTCCTGCGTCTTGAGGCAAACTACTTCCACCAGCTCTCTCTAGTGGAGAGAGCGCAGACCCGGGGTCAGAGGAGCTGGATTCTAATCCTGGCTCTCCCCCATGTCTGCCGTGTGACCTTGGACAAGTCACTTCACTGTGCATCAGTGACTTCATCTGTAAAATGGGGATTAAGACTGTGAGCCCCATGTGGAAAATGGATTGTGTCCAACCTGATTAGCTTGTATCTACCCCTATGCTTAGTACGGTGCCTGCACATAATAAATGCTAAACAAATATCATTTAAAAAAAAAAGAATGCTTGGACTAAGGCTAAGTTTAGATTATCCCTGAGATTCACATTTCCTGACTCTTTTTAAATATCCAGAGAAGAGGTCAAGACCCAAGAACTCTCAGTGTTATGGATTTCTCAGACCTACGAGTTATGTTAGACGAAACTTTCGGGTGTTAGGTTCCTTTCGTTTTCCATATGACTACTGCAGCTAGTTTTCTTGCTCTCAGAAACCTATGTGGGTGAATCTCTTCTTGAGACACTTCAGCATTCATTATTAATTCATTATATAAATTAATTCCAGATTGCGTAACCACTTTATATAATCTTGGAAGGGAATTTCTCAGTAGAAAATGCTATAGAGTCGTCCATTAAAATAGGAATAATAATGCCTTCCCATAATAGCCTTCGGTGATAGTAGTCATTTTGATAGTGCAAGCATTCTGATCGATCAATCAATTGCATCGTGTGAAGAGCACTGTACTAAGCACTTGGGGGAGTACAGTATAACAGAGTTAATAGACACATTTCCTGCCCACAGTGAGTTTACAGTCTAGAGAGGGAGGCAGAAATTAATATAAATAAAAAATTTGGGATATATGCATAAGTGTTGTAAGTCTGAGGGAGGGGACAATAAAAGGTGCCATCCCAGGGAGAAGAGGAAATGAGGACTTAGTCAGGGAAGGCTTCTTGGAGGAGATGTGCTTTAAATAAGGTTTTGAAGTTGTGAAGCGTGATTGTCAGATATGAAGAGGGAGGGCATTCCAGTCCAGAGGCAGGACACGGGCGAGAGGTTGGTGGCGAGATTGACAAGATCAAGAACAGTGAATAGGTTGGCATTAAAGGAGCAAAGCATGCGGGCTGGGTTCTAGTAGGAGAGCAATGAGTAAGATAGATGGGGGCAAGATGATTGCTTTAAAGCTGATGGCAACAATAATAAGTTGCTTCATTAAGGACAAAACCTTATAAACCTTACACAAACCTTACAAAACTCATCCTTTAGAGGGGTGAGTGATTTGTTTTCTCTAAAAATCCCCTCGGTCCAGGATGAACTGTGTGCTTTTAGCACCCCAGTATGGGTGGGATCCCAACTGGTTAGAATATAATTGGAGGGATGCTTAAAATGACACAATTCACCCCCATCCCAAGATACCTTATTAACTTGGTGTCACTAATCCAAAAGGTCTGTGAGCTATGATGGGCATTCCTCCCAGGTAGTAAATTTCAATCAAGTGTTATAATTTCTCTTTATTTTAATGGATGCATTCATACGGTATTAATGTTGTGTAAAGAGGTTAATGAGGTGTGCAGTCTGAAAGTGTCAGATTTATGCCCTGCTGACTTCCCATCTCTCGGCATTAGGTTTATGGCCTCGTAATACTTGGGACTTCCTGGCTTATACCTGACTCCCATTGGCTCAGAGTTTTGCCAGGAAAAGCGTTAGCCATCTCTCCCGTTATTTGAAGCATTTAGACTTTAAGGTCCTTGTAGGCAAGGAGCACGTCTACCGACTCTGTTATATCGTACTCTCCCAAGTGCTTACGCCGTGCTCTGCACACAGTAAACATTCAGTAAATACCATTGATCGGTTGATTGATTGGATGATTTAGAGTCACTCATAGGAGAGTCGCAGAGAGAAGTTGAGAGGTGTTAATTCACAAGCGAACTTCCCAACAGGAGCACTTCCATGCTGTCCGCGGTGGTCAAAAATCTAATTTTGGATCATCTTCATTTTTATGGTTGTTAAAAAATGGGCTATACCTTGTCTGGTCCGTGGTTCAGTGGGGCTTTAGATGACTCCACTGAGAGGATTGGAATGGGGTGGAGAAGGGAAATTGAAGAGGAAAAAGGGAATTAATATTGGAGATCCAAAGCCCCTCCCTCCATTTCCCAGCTTTCCCTCTCCATCGATGTCTTCACAAAGTTTCAGGGATGGCTTTATCAGCTCCGTCCCTGGCCTTCCTTTCTTTGCCTCACCCACTGAGGCTTTTCCTTTACACTCTCCTCTACTCCCTCCTCACTGAGACAGAGGATGAGTGCTCACCCCCCTGCACTTGACCTAGGGTAGAACTGTGGGTTGGGGACCACATGCTTTCTATCTTGCTCTAGAACCAGCGTGTGGGGTTTTTTTTTCCAAAAGGGAAACAGCGTACCCTAGTGCAAAGAGCATGGGTCTGGGAGTCAGAGGACCTGGGTTCTAATCCCTGCTCTGCCATTTGTCTGCAGTGTGACCTTGGGCAAGTCACTTAACTTCTCTGTGCCTCACTTCCCTCATCTTTAAAATGGGGATCGTGAGACCTATATGGGATGTGGATTTTGTCCAACCTGATTAGTTTGTATCTAATCCAGTGCTGAATAACATGCCTGGCACATACTATGTAACTAATAAATACCATTAAAAAAAGAGAGAAGTCTAAGGAGAGTAACTACTCTTCAGGTAAAGGTGATGGAGAAACACAATTACATGTTAAACAGTCAGTTAAACAGTAATCCAGCTGACTAACAGTTTATTCCCTTTTGACATTGGTGAGTGATTCATAGGTTAAGAGGTGAATCTGTCTTCAAGTAATTGAAAATTTATTCTGTGGGTGTCAGAACGTCTCCATCTTCAGAGAAGAATGAAAATAAAACAGAAACAAATTGCAGGGGGAGAAGTTTGGGTTAGATAGAAGGAAACTATTCTTGACCACTGGGGTGAATCAAGACTGGAAAGAGATTCTGTGGCTCTGCCACCCCTGAAAATCTTTTAAAATGGAATAAACCTTCTGCTCTGACATTCCTCTGACTAGAGGCTGAGGGATATACCGAATGACTTGTGGAAGTAATCAACATCTCCTTTAAGA
This sequence comes from Ornithorhynchus anatinus, assembly GCF_004115215.2. Classification (NCBI taxonomy): domain Eukaryota; kingdom Metazoa; phylum Chordata; class Mammalia; order Monotremata; family Ornithorhynchidae; genus Ornithorhynchus; species Ornithorhynchus anatinus. The sequence goes on from NC_041737.1 coordinate 7,235,372, forward strand.
CATGGTGGTCTATTTAGTCACCCGCTATTAAAAGGAATAGTTGAATTTTATAACAGTTCACTTGCTTTATCGGCTATGTATCTGCTCTGGACTCTTTATCACCTCCTTTTTTTGGGGGGGTATCTCATGCTAAATGTTAATGTGGATTTTGATGCCTTCATTTTTTTCTATCCCTAAAGGAGTAAAAAGAAGATTTTTAGGACTTTGAGTTTTACAGCCCCTTTTCTATATCTCATCTTCAGGCATGTCAGAAAAAATAGTCTGTACGTAGCGAGTATCTTAACGAATGGACATCTCTCTCAAGAGCATGGGAACTGGGTAATAAACCTGAGCAGAGATGATGGCCAGAGTAATATTTGCAGCCAAATGTTAATGGGACATCCTAGTGTTTCATTATTCTCTGCATTTCATTCTCTGTTTTTGCTCCTAGTCACTGTTCTTGCAATTCTTGCTATTCCGGTTATATAAGACGGCCTTTGAAATCATTCAAGTGAAAGCCATTACTTGAAAGTTGAAGAAAACCTCCATAAACTGCATTTTAAAAAATGGGATTCCTTGCTATTGCAACTGGGAATGCATTGAATTATGCAAAGTAGGGATTGAAGTGATCCATTTCATCTAGTTCCCAAACAAAATTTACAGCTTGAGGAAGTCTTCTTTCTTCCCAGAAAGCGGCTGCCTCACACATCACTTGTGATGCTCAGCTGCTGGTTCGGTGACTGGCTCTTAAGAGTCATTCTCTTGAGTTTGTCCCCCAAAACGCACCGCCTTACCTGCAGATTCTGGCCTGTCTGCTAGAAAATCTCCTTTGAAACAAAAAAATGTAGTGGAATTACTTTGATAAATCATGTTAATCTGAATTAGATTCCAAAATGTCTGCCTGAAGCCAGACTCTGGAAACAGGATTCCAAGCTGAATGGTTGTATAATAATAATAATAATAATGATGATAACTGTGGTATTTCTTAAGCACTTATTGAGTGCCAGGCATTGTATTAAGTACTGGGGTGGATACAAGCAAATCGGGTTGGAACAGTCCCTGTCTCACTTGGGGCTCTTGGTCTCCATCCCCATTTTACAGATGAGGTAACTGAAGGGCAGAGAAGTGAAGTGACTTGCCCAAGGTCACACTGCAGACAAGAGGCTTAAAGTGGGGAGATTATAGATAACTGGCAATATAGGTTTTAGTCATACCTGGTTGAGATTCGTTTAAACCAAAGACCCACTCCCAGTTTTTTTGCAGTGCTAAATCCTCCTTTTTGCCAGCCTTCCAGTTCATAAAATGGTAGCAGAATTAAGGAAGATTCTTAATCTTTCAAAAGTGAAAAAAACCCCACAGTACGAGGAACATATACCATAAATTATACCCCATTACCCTATTATCTCGCTCTAATTACAGCAAGGTTTGCTGCAGCTTTAGAAACAAGCTTTTCAAAATCTGAGCACAAGGGGCCTATAAGAGGAGCAAATTCGGTGCAGTGCACGAAAAGAAAGGAAACTTTCAGGAGTTGAAATCAACATGGGTGAAACAAACATGAGTCCTTCAGTCACCCCTGGGGATCGAGCAGAGCCTAGCAAAGGGAGGTGTAGCTTAAAAGAAGCACACAGAGTTCAGGAGGACATCATGACAGCAGAGCCCTAGCAGTGCTTGAAAGAGATTGCTGTTGGCTATCTCATAGGTGCCAGCCTCTATCCCTTATGCTTGGTACAGTTGCCATTCCACTGCCCCGACCAGATTAGCCGGTGAAAATGCTGAGGTGATTGATCTGGTCCGCGGGTTTCCTGCGGCCACCTGACTTTCCAGCCCCTTCTGGGTGCAATCTGGGATGCAATCTGTTTGATGAGTCAAATGGTGAACATGAATGTCACCTAAGGACCAGCTCTAGGAGGGTTTGGGCTGCGTCTCTCTATATCCAGATTTGCCACGGTCCTTTCTTAGAGGTCCTGTGCCCCCCGAGCACCTACCCCACTGATCCTGGAGGGCTTTAAGCATGAAATCAGCAAGGAAGCATTTTCCAGGGCTTCTGAATGCACGTCTTCCTCTTGGCATGAAACCATTCTGGAAGTAACTCAAGAAGATCAAATTCCCCCCTTTTAGTTACTCAGAACCCTGAAAGCTTGCAGAGGTACAGTTATATAAAAGAAGTGAAAAAATAAAAAAGCATCAGACTCAAGACAGAAGACATCACTTACTGCTCTTTAAATGCATCGTAACCCACATTTCTGGAATGTACCGTTTGGTGTGTGCCCAAGTTTGCCATACGCGTTCTCATTCTGAAATGGTTCTGGGTTAGAAATCGGACTACCCGCGTCAGCAGGTTTTGCAAGCTCTTTCCCCGGTGATTGGAACCGCCTCAGTTTCTTTTGGTTCCTACTTTAACCCCCATCGCAGGCAAAGATGCCCATCAGCTGATGCCCATCAGCTTGGAGATGTGCTTATTAGTTGGTTTTGGGGTCTTCCGAAATCCCTGATCTTTTTTCTTCCTAAGTAGGGATGTCAGAAGGTGAGCGATAATTCTATCCAGAATTTTACTGATGAATCAGTAATCAATTCATATATTTAACGGGCTGTAGGACAGTCATTATCCTTGTATACAATTATATAATATATAATGGTGGTGTTTGTTAAGCACTTACTATATGCCGGGCACTGTATTAAGCTCTGGGGTAGATAACAAGATAATCAGTTTAGACATAGTCCCTGTCCCACATAGGGCTCACAGTCCTAGTCCCCATTTGACAGATGAGGTAACTGAGGCACAGAGAAATGATGAGACTTGCCCAAGGTCACACGGCAGACATGTGGTGGAGCTGGGATGAGACCCAGGTTCTTCTGATTCTCAGGCCCATGCTCTATCCACCAAACCACACTGCTTCTCTGTCTTCTTCTACCTTATGGGGGATAACACTTCTTCTTCCTCCCTGACCTATTTCACTGTGCAGTAAATAACAAAAATAGTCCAGTCACAGATAGAGTTTGATGACTCTAGCCATTTGACAACTAATTTTAAGTTGGAGGATGGAACCTCACTTTCAAAATGCCTCGTGATGACTGTCGGTGCTTGAAAGTCACTGGATAGCTGTTCATCCAGTCAATAATCAAATTATCTTAAACCCAGTCACAGTCAAATTTGCGGATTGATCTATATTCAGAGATAAATCTTTGTCGTGGGATGTGTTTGTCTATACTGAGAAGCAGCATGGAGTCGTGGATAGAGCACGGGCCTGAGTGTCCGAAGATCGTGAGTTCTAATCCCGGCTCCGCCACTTGTCTGCTGTGTGACCTTGGACAAGTCACTTCACATCTCTGTTACCTCATCTGTTACCTCATCTGTAAAACAGGGATCGAGACTGTGAGCCCCATGTGTCCAACCTGATTTGCTTGTATCCACTCTAGCGCTTAATACAGTGCCTGGCACATAGTAAGCACTTAACAAATGCCATAATTATTCATTAATATTTGTATTATTGTAGCTGAAGGATTGAGAATGAGGAGATGGTTGTCTCTGGGAGTTGATTCTTCCCTGAGCACCATGAAAAATATTTACCCATGCAGAAGGAGGGTGTATCACGTTATCATTCATTTTGTGGGATACGAATCCTTCAGAATTCAGCACGAGGAATCGATTTCCGAATAGGTTTTCATTCTTTTTGCTTAAGTTTCCGAAGTTCTCTCCATGTACATATATGTAATGCAAATCAACCTCCAATTCTAAAGACGTTTCTACATCCACATTTGCTTCCTTTGTTGTTGTGATGATAAAGTTTATGTCTTGTGGGGCCTAATCCGTGTCTTCCCTGATGGAGTTCGAGATGAGCCCTGAGTCGGAGGCAGAGCGTATAATCACGTATTTGTTGAGTTGTATTGTGTTGTGTTTGTGTGTTCGTGTTGTAGGGTCTGTGTCGATGTTTGAATGTGTCGGTGTTCTCGCCACTCGCTCATGTGATTTGTTTGAGATTTTTTTTTTCCTTCTTAACTTCATGCTTCCACCCTTTCCTTGCTGCCGCGTCCACGGCTGCTTGTGTGTCCTCCTCCTCCTCCTCTTCCTCCTCCGCCTCCTGTCTCCTGCTTCTGACACTAAAGCGCGCAGCCCGCTTGAGAACTCAGTGCCCTGCCTAGCAACCCGCACGCTGGATGATTCCCTCCGAGTGCAGCGAAGCCCCAGCGTAGGATGGCTGAGTAAGTCCACCGCAGGGCCCGGGAGGGGACCGGGAGGTGGGAAGTGGGCGACTGTTGGGGGCGCGGGGGCGTGGGAGGGAGGATGGCCTGGGTGGCCGACAGCCAGAGGAAGGGATTCACCGGAAAGCTCCCGGCTCGTGAAAACACACTGGAGGAGAAGGAGCGGTGTGGGTGTCAGGGAGACGGGCGGCGCAGAGAAACAGTCTGTTCTTAGAAAGAGCTCCACTTGGTCGGCCCTGTGGGGAGAATGGACGGAGTGAAAGTTCCCATTTGGTTTGCATTCCTAGATGGCTGAAGAGAGACTCTCTTTTCCACCGTCCAATACAGAGTTGTTTTTTGCACTTGAATTAGATCCCTCTGATGAGGACATTCACTTATGACTGTGTGTATGGTTGAACAGGCCAGAGGGAGACTAACTGTGGGTCCCTGGACACATGGGTAACCCGGGAACACTCTCCTTTGTTGGGCTGTTGGGTTTGTAATGGCAACTTCTGGGCTGTTTCCAATTTGTCTCCTTGTCTCAAGAAGTTTCAGCTCAACTTTTCCCTCGAAACACCGAACAAAACCAACCTAACACCATTAGTGACAAACCTCTCCGCTTCTCGAGTGTCTGCCTTATCCATGTGAAATCATTGTTTGTCTTCCATTTCCTCTGCCTTCCTTTTCTCGTGTGCCCCCACCTGCTTGAGATTCTTGTGGTTTTGAGAGTGAAAAGTGGCCCTTTCCCAGGGGCCCGACCTGCAGAGGCCTCCCCGAGAGGATGTCGAGAGCATCGTTGTCGGAATGAGGCCCCATTCTTAGTTTCTGACCCCTCGGGAGCTCATCTGTAAGAACCTGTGAATTCCTTTAATTTCTGTCTGCCCTGCTAGACTGTAAGATCACTGAGTCCGGGGATTGTGTTTGTGACTACTAACTGTGTTAGTTAAGTGCTTATTATTTGGCAAATACTGTACTGAATGCTGGAATAGATACAATACAAGCAAAGCAGACCCAACCCCTGTCCCACATGGCGTTCAGAGTCCAAATGGGAGGGAGAACAGGTATAATAATAATATATATAATAATAATATATAATAATTAACAATTGTGGTATTTGTTAAGCAATTTCGATGTGCCAGGTACTCTACAAGTGCTACGGTGGATACAAGCCAATTGGGTTGGACACCGTCCCTGTCCCTCGTGGGGCTCACAGTCTCAATCCCCATTTTATAGATGAGCTAAGTAAGGCCCAGAGAAGTGAAGGGACTTGCCCCAGGTCACACAACAGGCAAGCAGCAGAGCGGGATTAGAACCCGTGACCTTCTTAATCTCAGTGCCATGCTCTAGCCACTTTTTCATCCTCCACTTCGTAGGTGAGGAAACAACAGGCAAGGGACAGAACTGAAATTCTCAGGTTTCCTGACTTCCAGGATCCTATGCTGTCTCCACTAGTCCATGTTGCCCCTAATTCTACTGTACTCTCCCAAATGCTTAGCACATTGAAGCCAGCAAGTGCTTAATAAAATGCAGTGATTGGTGGAAGAACACAGATTCCAAGGACTCACTACCCTCCTGGGAGAAAACAATCATTAGACATCAACTAGGGGTCTTCCGCTGGGGTCTTTTCCAGTTGAAGCAGGGGGAATGGAAATCAGGGTTTCGTAGCAGGGGGAACGGAAATCATTGTTTTGAGAACACTTCTCTAGGGATGGTGAAGAGAATCACCATCTCCTGCTGTGACACATCCCTGCAGGAAGAGTGGTTTCTTTATAGATCCAAAAATGATTTATAGAACCAAAAACCATTTATATAGTCACCAAATATTGATTTATATCAATGGCAGTTTCCCCTCTAGGCTGTCAGCCTATTGGGGGCAGGGAATGTGTCTACCAACTCTGTTGTACTCTGCACTTCCAAGCCTTTGGTACAGTGCTCTGCACACAATAACCGTTCAGTAAATGCCACTGATTGATACCCCTTTATAACCTGCTCAGAAAAAAAAAATCAACTCAACCTTCTGTCTTCGATGAACCTTGAAAAGTGATGCTAATAAGACCAGCGTTAATTGAATATTTTAAGGAAAGAAATCCCCCTCCCCACACGGCAGAAATGATCAGGGTTTAGAGTCCAAGTGAAGCAGTCCCTTTGGGTGTTTTCTGGATAATTTTCAAAGAAAGAGCCAGTCTGTAGAGGTGTTTGATTGTAGATTTAATATGAATTCGGCATTGCTCTTCCCACCTTTGGGTCTTTTGGGTCTCAAACATCAGGTGCAGTGTCTAGAGCCAGCAGGTTCTGGGTTCCTCTGGCAACCATCTTGAGAAACCATCTTTAGTCATGAAGAGGGTGGCCATTCCTCCAGATAGATACTGGACAGTCAGCTATTTTTATTATCCAGTGCTCAGTTATGAATGATTTGTTAATTTCCACCAAGAACCTCTGCATGTGTGTGTGTGTGTGTGTGTGTGTGAAAGAGAGAGAGAGATATGTTGGCTGGACACAAGACTACCAATTCTGTTGCACTGTACTCTCTCAAGCACTTAATACAGTGCTCTGCACACAGTAAGCACCCAATTAATACCACTTATTGATGACGTGCTTAGTTTGGTAATATAGCATGTTTGGTTACTACCGCTGCTTACGTTGCAATGAAGCAGAGAGTGGTTCTCTTCTTAGTTTCAAAACAAAACCCCAATAAACACTACCAGGACTAGACAAAAGCATACACACTAGTCATTCCCAAACTGTAAAGCCATGCTGGTAAGCTCGTTGTGGGCCGGGATCATCCCTACCAACTCTGTTGTCTCCTACTCTCCCAAGTGCTTAGTACAGTGCTCTGCACCCAAGAAGCATTCCATGAATATCCTTGATGATGGGAGGTGCCAGGGAGATATTAGATATTAGATGCCCCCTATTCCTCTCCACCCCACGGTGGCCAGAGCAGAGCCAGTAACTTGAAAAATGTGGCCAGGAACCAGGCAGCGTGGCCCAGTGCAGAGAACTGGGGACGGGACATTGGAAGATTGCCGAGTGATTTCCGGCAAATCCCGTGAACTCTCTAAGCTCCAGTTTCTTCATCTGTGAAACGGAGATGCGCCCAGGCTTCACGGAAAGCACACTGGCTGCCTTTCCAGTTGCGTTCAAATGTCCAGATGTTTTCCTCTCCTCGATCCAAATTTAGCAGTTTTGGATTACTCCCGTTTAGGCCAGTTGGATTGAATGGTCGAGGACTGAAATGTTCTCTGCTAGCTTCTTCCTGTTATGGCCATCCTTTCTCTCCAGTAAATTCCCGTTCTCTCCTTGTTTCCACTGGGCCTCTCTCTCTGGCTGTTGAGTTTGTAAACTATGTCGTGCGTAGTTCTGTGGGCACGGAGGCCATGCTCGCTGTTACCCCTATCGCAACTGATTACTGGCCCTTTTTGCGAGACCACGGTTAATGAAGAGGCGTGGTCTAGTGGATGAAATCCGGGCCTGGGAATCAGAAGACCTGGGTTCTAATCCCAACTCCACCACTTGTCCGTTGTGTGACGTTGGCCAAGTAGCTTCACTTCTCTGGGCCTCAGTAACCTCATCCGGAAATGGGGATTAAGACTGTGACCGTCACATGGGACATGGACGGTGTCCAACCTGATTAGCTTGTATTAGCTTAATGCTTGACACATAGTAAACACTTTACAAATACCCCTAAAATATAATTGAAATGAAGGAGCAACAGCGATCCTACCCAGTTGCCCAGTGCCCAGGTGGGATTTGGATGGATGGAGGGACAGATGGAAGGCCCAGTTGGCTTCTTATCTTCAACGAGGCCTTTTTCCTCAAGCATTTAGCCATCTCACCCCCTCCTCCCTCACTTTACTGATCTCCTACTCCAGCCCAGCCTGAACACTCTTTTCCTCTAGCAACCAGGTTACTCACTGTGCCCGGATCTCGTCTATCTCATCGCCCGCCATTTTTGCACATCCTCTTCTTAGGCTGGAACTCCCTTCCCCTCCATGTACTCCAGACCACCACTCTTCCCTCCTTCAAAACATTATTAAGGTCACATCTCCTCCAATAGGTCTTCCCCAATTAAGCGCTCATTTCCCCAGTTCGCTTTCCCTTCTATGTCATCTAGGCACCTGGATCGGGGACCTCTGGGCATTTGATATTCATCCCATCCCCATGGCATTTATGTACATATCTTTAAAGTATTTATTATAAATTATTTATTGATATCAATGTCTATCTGCCCCTCTAGACTGTATGCTCATTATGGGCAGGGGACATGTCTGCTAATTCCATCGTACTATACTCTCCTAAGATCTTAGTACAGTTCTCTGCACATAGTAAGTGCTCAATAAATACCACTGATTTATTGATTGATTCATCAGTGAGTTCACTGAGTAATCTGTGGGAATTAATGCCACAAGAGGCTTGAATTCTGGCTTTCTTTCTTCATTTCACCAAGATACACCACCTCTAAAATGGCTTTACTACTCACAGGTAGACAGCAGCCCAAATTGAGGACGGTTTATCCTCACAGGGCCTGTGGTGACCTTGAGGACTTGTTTTACACTATGTGAATTTAAGGAACTAATTGGTCCATGCAGAAGGGCTCCATATCTACTTTGTCTGACAAAGGTTCATTTCTAGTTCCTTGAAACCTACAATCTGAGATTATTACAACTTTCTGCTCTCATAGTGGGTGGTCTTATCACCTAAGCCTATCTTGGTGATTTTAAATCTCCTTCTTTTATTCTCCTCTCCTTTCTCTTCCATTACCCGTTCTTCTTCAAATTCCAGTTTTGATTCGGGGCTTCATTTGGGGCTGGGGGTGTTTTGTGGACCGTCTGGCACCCTGTAGAGTAGATTGTACTCATTAGATTCTCACTGATTCCATTCCTACTCTACTCTCCCATTCCTTGCTTACATTCTTAACATTTCCACAGGCAGAAGCAAATCCAAAGACAATTTTAAGAGTTCCGGAATAGGGCCTTTCCTAGATTTACCTTGCGAAAACAACCGGCAGGAAATCAGATCTCCTAGCTCTCTGATGTTTATACACGGAGTTACAGGTTTATTTAAGAGATCCCCAAAATGAACCTGGCATCCAAGGAGGAGCTGTTGGAATAGTCTAATTCAGACATTCCGAGCCACTTTGGAAAAGGAAATAATGACGTTGAGCTCCGAAGCTCCGGGATGTCGAAATTTTCCCTTAGTTGCTTCTTTGCTAAGAATGCCAGTGAACTAAAATTCCTGCCAGGAATTGAAGCCCCTAGATGCTTTTTTAAATTTCACTGGACTGGGAGAGATATTGGGAGGGGCAGACAGAGAAGATGAACAAAGTGGTGATCAGTCAATCAGTGGTATTTATTGATCACCCATTGTGGGTAGAGCACTGTATTAAGTACATGAGAGAGTATGATAAAATTGATAGATATGACCCCTGCCTTCAAGGAGCTTACAATCTAGTGGATCATTACAATTTGATATCACAGAAGGAGGTGATGGAACTGGACAGGTCTGGTTTCCGGATCAAGAAGGATGGAAGGAAAAGATGGGAGAGGCTTGGCCTAGTGGCGAGACCATGCTGGGTCTGTGAGTTAGAGGACCTGGGTTCTACCCCATTTCCACCATTTTTGTCTCTTGTGTCACCTCGGGAAAGTCACTTAACTTCCTTGTGCTCCTTACCCCGTCTGTATAATGGGGATTAAATCCTTGTCCCTCTGACGTAGACTGTGAGCCCCGCCTGAGAAGGGGTGCATGTCCAACCCGATGATCTTGTATCACTTAGCCCGAGGTCCCACAGCAAGCAATTGACAGAGCTGAGATTAGAACTCAGGCCTACCAACTCCCAGGCCTGTGCTCTTTCCATTAGGCCACTCTGCTCCCGTCTATGTGACGTTGCACAAGTCACTTTACTTCTCTGTGCCTCCGTTTCCTCAACTATAAAATGGGGATTCAGTACCTGTTCTCCTTCCTACTTAGACTGTGAGCCCCATGTTGAGCAGGGACTATATTTAGCCTGATTAACTCATACCTTCCCTAGCACTTAGAATAGTGCTTGACACTTAGTAAGCACTTAACCAATACCATAAAGGAATGGAAATGCATAGCCCAGCATGTATGTTCATCAGCTGAAGTAGTCTTACTGGGTTTCCATTTGTGAACCATAACCGGACTTCCAACACCGAGGATGATTGGAGCTCAGATAGCCTGGGTGTGACTGTATTTGTGTGAGATTGTGTGTGTGTGTGTTTGGGTATGTGTACACACACACACACATATTTAAATAGGACCGGCTAGCAACAGCCAGCTTCCTATAACAATTTTCAAATTAATAACAAAATCTGCTTTTGGCAGCAAACATAAATTTTACTTTGATGAAAATTGCTAAGAAATCATTGGCAGAGTCAGCACAAGTCGTAAAGGTGCTTTGTAAAATGTAGTTTGTCGAGCAGAGGAAAATTGAATTTTACAGACTTTTTCTGGCAGTAGGTAATAGGAAACACAGTAATCCACCTGGCTATCTGCAGACAGAATGCAGCCCTTCTGAAATGCGTGATGGATCTGGTAACCTAATCAACTTTACCCTCCCCTTCCTGGATCTGCTGGCTAGAGTCACACAGCTGATGCTAACGATAAGTTTTTTCTAATGGCCTTTGTTAGGTGCTCACTTTGTGCCCAGCGCTGTACTAAACACTGTTTAGGTACAAGGTAATCAGGTTGGACACAGTCCATGTCCCTCATGGGGCTCACAATCTTAATCCCCATTTTACAGATGAGGGGAACTGAGGCGCAGAGAAGTTGAGTGACTGAGATGTTGCCTATTTGTTTTGCTTTGCTGCCTGCCTCCCCCTTTTAGACTGTGAGCCTGTTGTTGGGCAGGGATTGTCTCTATCTGTTGCCGAATTGTATACTCCAAGCGCATAGTACAGCGCTCTGCACATAGTAAGTGCTCAATAAATGCGATTGAAAGAATGAATGAATGATTTGCCCAAAGTCACAGAACAGTCGAGTGGCGGAGGGGGATTAGAACACAGGTCCTCTGCCTCCCAGGTCCGTGCTCTTCCCATTAGGCCACACTGCTTCCCCTCTTGTGGGTTAACAGCAGAAGGGCCCAAACCGTTTGCTTTGAGGGCCAAATTGAGAATGTTTAATGGGTCCACAAGAAGGAAAAGGGGGCAAATTCGAGCTACAATCTGTTGGGCCAGGCAGCAGTGGTCAAACAATGGAACGATCATTCAATCAGTGATATTTATCAAGCGCTTACTATGTGCAAAGCACTGTACTAAGCTCGTGGGAGAATACAACAGAATGAGTCGACACATTTCCTGCCCATGACAAGCTTACAGTCTACGGTTGGGAGAAAATAGTACAATAGAGTTGGGAGACATGATCTCTTCCCTCAAGGAGGAAACAATCTATTGGCTAACGTGATAGTTCCAGCTTTAAATTGTTCCCCACCTCCAACAAGCGCCATGAGGCATTGGTTCAGCGAGCCCATTTGATCCAAGACTGAGTCGCTTGGTCTGTCATCGGGAAGAATCCCTGGTCACTGCTGGGTTGTACACTAGACAGGAATAGAGGAATATGTGGACAGGGATTGTGTCTGTTCTATTGTACCCTCCCAAGCGCTTAGTACGGTGCTCTGCACACATTAAGTGCTCAATCAATAAATACGATTGAAGAATGCCTACATTTTTACATTTTTCTCTATGCAGAACTTATCCAGCCACGCTCCACCCCCAACACAAACCACCTCCCCCCTTCCCCAAGGCTCTTTGGGGTGAGAAATTTTCTTCCGCCTGGAACTTTTTCCCTCCTGTTTCACATCTCCCCATCCTCAAGGCTCTTCTGAAATCCCACTCCTCCCCAACTCGGATCCCCCACAACTGTTATGTACATAACTCAGTGCTCTGTACCTTCCTCCTGTCTGGAATTGATTTTAGTGCATTAGTGTCTGTCTCCCCCATTATACTGAAAGCTCTTTGAGGGCAGGGATCATGTCTAGTACTTGTACTCTCTCGAGTGTTTAGTATAATGTTCTGCACACAGCCGGCACTCAATAAATATGACTGATTGATTGATCGATTGAGAGAGGGCCAATTGTTGGAAATCTGGCTCCCAGGGACCTGTCAGGTGGGGACTGGTGAGGGGGGAAGGGGTCCTCAATACAGTTGAGTGACATATCAGTCCAGACTGCAAATCTAGAATCCGAAGCAGGCCAACATTGGGATGGTTTTTGGGAACTTGGGTAACATTGGCTTTAAGTGGGCTTGTCAGAGCACGACCGAAAAGTGATTTGGGCTGATGTCCTTTTGAAGACCAGGCAAGGGGATCTCCAGATTGTCTCATTCCTGCTCCTCTCCGCTGCTGCTCTGTCCCGTGCCACCAGGCTTCCCCTTACAAGCAGAGACATGTGGAGTTCACTGCCCTTTTCCCGGCTGCCCCCTCATTTCCGTGAGCCACGGGGCACAAGGATACTGCTCTCTGCTGAGCACCGTTATTAAGCGCTTACTGTGTGCCAGGCACTGTACTAAGCATTGGGGTGAATACAAGCAAATCGGGTTGGACACAGTTCCTGTCCCACATGGGGCTCACAATCATGAGCCCCATTTTATAGATGAAGTGGCCCAACTAAATTCTCCAAGGGGATTTCCTGGACACTGTCCAATGGATACTTCCAATCAGTTCTGAAAGTTTACTCAGGAGTACACTGCTCTGAACATAATAATTCCTCAATAAATACCACTGATTGATTGAGAGGGTTTTAAAGTCTTCTTTCTGAGGTGAAAATTTGGGTGGCCCACCCCACGGTACTCGTTTCAGAAGCTAAGGACAACGATAATACTAATCGTAATAATTGCGGTATTTATTAAGAGCTTACTGCGTAATAAGCACTGTGTTAAGCACTGATGATTGATACAATCTAAGCGGGTTGGACACAACCCTTGTCCCACATGGGACTCGCAGTCTCAAGGCCAGCATCCAAATCTGATTTTAATTTTCTTAATTTTATTTTCAGTGCTGATCTAGTACCTACTGTGCAGAGCACTATGCTGAGCAATGTATCGGGCGCTAGGGAGCGAAGAGTAGAAGTAGAAGACCCATTTGCTGCCTTTGAGGAAACACAACTAAAAGAATGGAAAACTTTGAAAATTGGTTTTTAGTTTTTTTGTGGTTTACCAAAACTAGAGAAAGATTGGATAGCAAACGCAAAACCTAAATCAATACAATTAAGCATACGCTCTGTGTAGAACATTATATTCAGTGTTTGGGAGAGTACAAAAGAGGTAGAAGACACCATCGTAAATTTACGATCTAAAGAATTTATAATTGGATGACATTTAATTACCATTTATTTGTTCAAGCAAGATTATCTTATCTGGTCTCCCAGCTACCTTTCTTTACAAGGGCATTAACTTTGCATTCAAGATTTTCCAAAGAAAATTCTAATTGTTCCACAGCATTAATCAGGGTAAGAGTTGTTGTGGTGAACTTTACTTCAGGTAGCAGAGATGTTGCCAGGTTCAGCAGAAAGTCTAGGAAGCTGGCGAGCATCTGCAGTGGTGATCGCATCGGGGATTTCTACCGATTTTGCCCACCCGCATCCGGGATGCAGAAGGGCAGGATGTAGGGGGAACACCCGCCTGGAAAAAATAGGGGGAAAGAGTGAGACCTGGCTAAGGGACAGAGCAGTGGACCGGTCGGTTCTAATGGGCCGACGGAGACGGTGGTAGAACGAAGCTTGAGACAGCAGCCTGAGAAAGAAGAGCCGTCTTGGCAATCCGATCTCACTGGCCCATTTTTTTTAATGGTATTTAATAATGATGGCATTTGTTCAGCGCTTACTATGTGCCGGGCTGTACTTAGCAGTGGGGTGGATACAAGCAAATTTGGTTGGACAGAGTCCCTGTCCCACGTGGGGCTCAAAGTCTCAATTCCCATTTTCCAGATGAGATAACTGAGGCACGGAGAAATGAAGGGATTTGCGGAGGTCACAGAGCAGACAAGTGGCGGAACCGGGATTAGAACCCAGGTCCTTCTGACTCCCAGGCCCGTGCTTTAACTACTATGCCACACCATCTCTACTCAAAGCAGGGTTCACCGCCAGTTCTGCCTTCGTCCTGAGGGCAGAGCCAGACCGTGACAGAGGCCTGAGCCTCTCAGAGGATCCGTGGGGGGCTTGAACTCGAGTTTAACTTTGACAATTGCAGAGCCTCCCTGTCGTCTCATCCCTCCTTGCCAAACCCGTCCTGAGGAGCAGGAGAAGATGGCACGACCAGAGCCCTCCTGCATTGGAGAACAACGAGGCAACTTTCCCGAGGGGCCCCTTCACCCCCAGCAGTTGCCCTGATGCCAGCTTCCCATGGCTCGACCTCTGCTCCCTGTCAGCTTCTGCTCTTTACTGAAAAAGTCTGTCATCCCTTTATGGTTGCTCCTCTGTTAGGAATGATTTCAGTCATTGGCTTCCTTCCCAGTGTTTTGTTGCCCATCCCGGCCTTTTGATGTTTTCCACCCTTTTCAGAGCCGCTGAATCCTCCTGGCCCTCCAAGCCCGGCTGGGAGGTCTTTCTTCTCCCCAGTTCTCCAGTCTTCCCAATCGATCAATCCTTTCTACCAACTCTGTTGTATTGATCTCTCCCAGGCATTCAGTACAGTGATCTACACACAGTAAATGCTCAATAAATTCCACCTATTGATTGAGCGATTGCATCGGCTCCATTCCTTCCTCCCCGTACCTCCCCACCTCCTGAGTTCCTATCAGCATCTTCTTCTGTTAAGGTTCCAACTACTTTTTTTTTAAATGCAGTTTAAGCGCTTATTAGGCGTCAGACGTACTAAACACTAGGGTGGAGACAAGCTAATCAGGCTGGGGACTGTCCGTGTCTCATTTTGTGCTCAACCTTAGTAAAGGAGCCCCATTTATCAAAGCCACTCATGATTACCATTGATGATGATAGGGAATAGGATCTCAATAAATAACATTGATTGGCATATTGATTTAATCATAATTATACAGATGATAAAACTGAGGCCCAGAGAAGTGACTTGTCCAAGGTCACACAGCAGGCAAGTGGCAGAGCAGGCATTAAGAACCCAGATTCCCGGATTCCAGTGGCTGGGCTCTTCCCACTAGGCCACACTGTTTTCCTCTGTTGTCTTAGCCCAGTTCCCTCAGCCAGAGTGGTAGATTCTGTCCACTTCAGATGAGTTCAGCATTCTTCTCTTCTGGGCTCTGCGATGTCCTGACTTTAAGGTATCTAGTCTGAACTTCTCTCTTCCTCGGGGAATGAAATTTAAGCAATAGGATTAGTGGCCACCTTCATTTCTGGAGGCTAAATTTCCAAGCTGCTTCCACTTTAAACTCCTTCGTGACGCTTCCCAGATTGCTCCTCTGGGGCTGAACTTATCTGCCTGTTCCTCAGGACAGAGCTGAATGATAAATTATGTTTTCATTTTTTTGGTGGATTTGGGACAACTTGGCCTGAGTCACTTATGTAAGATTTGGGGGGGAAAAGAGTCAGTTTGATGTGATTTTACTCTTTGCCTCTGCCTTTTTAAGCCAGGAGCTGTAGTTTTCTGTGGTGTCTGCAACGGATGCCTCACTATGGTTCCCTGTAAGTGATACAAGGAGAAAATAAGTGTTACGTGTAATGAGGAGAACAGCCTTTTGTTTAGCCACCTGGTTGTTATCCCAGGGCAGGGAGTGCAGCAGGGAGCTGAAATTCAAGGACAATCCAAAGACCTATCATTAATTCTCCTTGGGTTTCATCCACTCCCCAAACCAACTCTTTTCCAGACCTGCACACGTGTACCAAAACCGACCACTGTGAGAGTGGCCTTTAGGCATCCCTGCCAACTCTCCACTGGAGGTGTGGATGGTCACTGGGGTAGCCATAAAATAGGCAGGCCGGCCTGATGGCAGGCAGGTGGCCGGTTCAGGAAGGAGGAGTCAGGCTACCAGTCTATAAATTGGAATGATTAAGACTCGCCTGTACGTACAGCGTGAAATTTCCCAAGCACTGGAGATGGCCTGAGACTGGCTTTGGGGTAAGCTCCTTGTAGGCAGGGAACGTGTCCACCACCTCTGTTAATACTGTAGTCTCCCAAGCACGTGGTACGGTGCTCCGCACACGGTAAGCGCTCAATAAATCCGATTGAATGAATCCGGGAAGCTTGTCGTGTTGGCACTGTGTAACTACATAGCTGTGGCTTTCGGTACTCATGTTCCACAGACACAAAGCTGTGGTTTGAGGGTTGTTTAACCAGGGGGATAACAGTGATAGATTGGATAGCAAATATAAGCTCTGTGTGGGGTGGGGGAGGACTCTCCCCCCGGCCACCCCTTCTTTTGGTTGTAGAGAGAAATCACTTGCATCTGGGTCTTTTGGGGACTTGGTATTCACCCCACCCTCAACCCCACAGCATTTATTTCCTCATCAGTCATCCTCATTAGACTCTAAGCTTGTTTTGAGCAGGAAAGCTTTTTGCCAACTCTGTTCAGTGCTTTGCATACAGTAAGCACTCAATAAACACCAATCATAAATCCCCTTGCATTAGAAGTATAACTAAGAAGGTATTTAAAACCCTCGGAGAACCACGAGCTCACCCTTTTTCTTTTCCCCTAATAGGAATTTAAAGCGAATTTGTTGTCTAAAGTTGGTAAGCAGCATGGCGTTGCGGAAAGAGCCCGGGCCTGGGAGTCATAAGGTCATGGGTTCTAATCCCAGCTCTGCCACTTGTCTGCTGTGTGACCTTGGGCAAGTCACTTCAGTTCTCTGGGTCTCAGTTACCTCATCTGTAAAATGGGGATTAAGACTGTGAGCCCCATGTGGGACAGGCAGGGTGTCCAACCTGATTGGGCTTTGAGAAGCAGCATGGTTTAGTGGATAGAGCTGAGGCCCGGGAGTCAGAAGACCCTGGGTTCTAATCCCGGTTCTGCCACATGTCTGCTGAATGACCTTGGGCAAGTCACTGAAATATGAATTAAGAATGTGAGCCTCACATGGGACAGGCACCGTGTCCAACCTGATTAACTTGTATCTGCCCCAGTGCTTAGAACAGTGCTTGGCAGATAGTAAGTGCTAAATGAGTACCATAGTTATTAATTGTTATTATTAGAGGAAGACATATAGCCACGCATTACTTGAGGAGGCAGAGTAGCCTAGTGGGAAGAGCATGGAACAGGGAGTCATGAGACCAGGGATCTAGCCACCAACTTCCTACATGACCTTGGGCAGATCACTTAACTTCTCTAGACCTTAGTTTCTCCAACTGTAAAAACTTTCCTTGTCCATAAACCTGACAGGTGAAAGAGATGAATCCCTGCTTTGTAACGGCATCATTCTAGGGAAAAATGATGTGTTTTACGATACCCTTTCTTCCTTCTCCTCAGACTGGGAGCCCAATACAGAATAGGGACTGTCCAGTCTGAATACCTACTCCAGGCATATTGACTGTTAATAAATGGTATTATTATTACTGTTATTATTATTAACTGAGTCAATCCCCTCCATGCACATGCAGCTTGTTTGTGCATTTACTGGTGGCTAGATTTGGGAGGGGTTTTTCATTTGAATTTTCTAGTTTCTTTGTAAAGAGATATATCTATTCCAGTGTTTCCTCACTGAAATCACAACAAAAAGTCTTTCATTTGCCAAGAGAGGGTAAGCTCCATGAGGGCAGGGTAAGTGTCTTCCTCCTGTTGGACTCTCCCAAGCACTTACTATCATCCATAGCATTCACTGAGTACCTACGGTGTGCAGAGCCCTACGCAAAGTGTTTGGGAGAGCACAATGGAGTTAGAAGACACAATCGATCAAACCCTGCCCTTAAGGAGCTTTCAATGTCTATGGTTCAGTAGGTGTTCAATAAATGCCACTGACTGACTGATGGATTGATGGAATTGTCCACTGAGGCGCTTGGTGGGTGTCTGGTCTCCATCCCATTCGCATTGGCATTTGCAAGGAAACTTTCTGCCCAACCTCACTCATTTCTGATGCATCTGGTGGGAACGACTGCAGAGGACTCTGTAAATATATGAACTACACAACGTTTGCCGAAGAAAGATTGTCATTTTTGGACTTCACACAGCAAGCAATCCTCACAAAAGACGAGCTGTACCTGCCAACTCGGTACTTTGAAAATGAAACTGTTTTTAAGCTATCTAAATGCTACTTGGAAACTGTTTTCAAGCCCAAAAGCTGTTCTTTCATTTGGCGATTTAACTCTGACAGTGAAATGCATTAGGCTGATATGTTGGGTGCTTCTTAAATTGTTTTTATAACAAATTTGGAAAAAAAAAATAATTTCTTTTACGCCAAGAATCATCCTGAGAACTTTATTATCAGTAGGATACTTGGAGGGAGGAGAGTTAGTAAATGGAGCCTTAGAAGGGACAGAGGAGTAGACTTGGGAAGTGGTATCTTAGAACACATCCTTCGTCTCTAGAAGGATGCTGCTACAAGGCAGGGGTGAGTCTTTTTCACCTGTCAGGTTTATGGACAAGGAAAGGATTTTGTTTTGTAAAGAGCCCAGTTCCAAAAAAACATTTCAGAGAGAAGCCAACGAGAATTTCTATTCTTCAGGAATCTTGTTCCTTCCAAGCACATTGAAATTCCCAACCCCAGAACTCTGTGAGTATCTTTTGGGTAGGGGGGCCTTCGCAAAGTGGGTTGAAATGTCAATCTCTTAATCTGATTTTGGTTCGTGTCAGGATTCTCCATGGATCTCGGTCCTCTGATATGCTTCTGGAAGAGGGCCATCAGAGAGTGGGCTTCAAACAAGACTCTCAGAGGGCTATTTTTTCAGCGCAGGGAAGGCACGATCAGAGGGTTCAAATAACTGACTCACTTTAGGAAACCATTTCTACACTGGGGACCTACTTTAATAACAAAATCCACCTCTTTGAGGCAATGTATTCTAGCATAAAGAGCTCAGGGCAAGAAAGCAGTTGTCCTGGGGCTTAACCCCTGCTTGGAGATGAATGGGTAAATTGGTTGTCATTTAATATCTTCCCACCTCAGTTTCCCCAACTCAGTATCCTTTCTTTTATGGGTCCCGCAAGGAGGATTGAGACTAAACCACATAGATAAAAGGACTCTGGTCCAAGACATGGAACAGCACAGTATTTTACAAGCCAGATTCTTCCTGGTTTCTCTTTTCTGCCCACTCTGCATGGAATTCCTTTAGTGGACTCTGGACGGCTTCATCGAGGATCCTAAAAACTCACCATGCAGGGAAAGGAGGAGAATATGCCTTTGACTATGTGTGGCCTAGTTTGAATTACATGTTTTGGCCTAGTGGAAAGAGCACGGGAGAGGCTGGGAGTCAGGAGACCTGGGTTCCAGGCCCAGCTCTGCCACTGGCCTGCTCTGTGTCCGTGATAAGTCACTTAACCTCTCTAAGCCACAGTTTTTTCATCTGTAAAACTGGGCTAAGATTCCTGCTCTTAGACCACGAACCCCATATGGGACAGGGACTGTGCCTGATTTTGTTGTGGCTTTTGAGCACTTTGCATCTAATTAATGCTTAAAAAATACTGTATATCTAATTATTATTTACTTATCAGCCTCCTATTCAATTTTTGCCCAACACTGAGCCCACTAGCAAATTTCCCTAGGGGTAGAGATGGAAAACAGGACTGAAGATCATTCTTGCTCTACGGAGTGGTCAGGTAGGAGAATCCTGGGGTTGGCTATAGGCTTCCAGGCCTGCTCTATGGAATTCTACCCAACATGTGGGGCTGTTAGGGGGCAGAAGAATTTCTCTGGAGGACTGTCGAGGCTTCCAGAGAACTGATGTGTAGGCACAGCCGAAAGGAATCTTCACCAGACAGGCAGGGTCGTCTGAGATATCCCCTCCGTAAAGTATTGTAGCATCTATCTCCCCCATTAAACTGTAGGCTCCTAGACGGCAGGGATCGTGTCGGCTTAATCTATAGCACTCTCCCATGCGCTTAGTACAATGCTCTATGACCGTAAGCTCTCAGTCGACATCCACGATCGCTGGAACCTCACAAACCTTAGAAGCAGCATGGCCTAGTGGATAGACCATGGACTTGGGTGTCAGAAGGCCCTGGTTTCAAATTCTGACTCCCCTATATGTCTCCTATGTTATCTTGGGCAAGTCAGTTAACTTCTCTGTGTCTTTGTTACCTCATCTGTAAAATGGATATTATGACTGTGAGCCCCATGTGGCACAGGAACCGTCCAGCTTGCATCCCCCCCAGTGCTTAGAACAGCTCCTGGAGCCTAGTAAGCACTTAACCGATGCCACAGTTACTATTACAATTATTTGGTTTTTCCCACTTTGACGACGAAGAGATAGAGCTGTGGACCCACCGGTAGAACTGGAACCCTGGACTTGAACAAGGTGGCCTTAACAAGCCATCACGACCCTGTCACGTCTTGTCGGACCGGCCTTCCGAGTCAGGCTGTCGAGGACCGATGATGAATGCGTTACTCAGCGCTTTCAGCTGAGGCGGGGGTGGGGGTTATGACCAAGTCACTCTTTTCCTTGGCAAGCCTCGATAATTTCCTCAGGTTCAGCCACATAATTGAAGTCCTATACTCTATTGATTTACACAGCTTGCATCCAGCACAGGCTGCCAGTAATCTTGGCTGTCCCCACCCCCCAAGTTATAAGCCTCTGAGCTGATTCAGCTGATGTACGGCATTGGACCGACTGACGGGGTCCCCCATCTTCCTCACACTGTTATCGGGAGCCCCATTGCTGTGAAGGAATCGGGATGGAACCTTTCGTCCTGATGGACATAGGCACTGGTGTCTGAGGCTGGAGGGAGGTGGGAGAGAATGGAAGTGAGGAGGAGTAGGGGAGGTTTGAAACGCTTCTCGTATGAAATCAACCCAAGAGCAAACTTTGAACATTCTCGGCCATTGGTTTGGAAGTGTCTTTGAAAAAAACACATCGCTTTGCAACAATTAGTAATACAAGCAGAAAGAGATTGAACAAGGGTTTTAGATTTACCAATGTGCCAGTTTCCCCCTCTCCCCAATGTCCCCTTGCTAAATATGAATCGGGCTCTCGGAGCTTTGAAAACGACCCTCTCCATCCCCAATGTGAATCTACGGTCAGCCCGATGTAGCTGCAGACATTATCGTTACCTCCACCACCGTCGCCATGCCCGCCATCTTCACTCCTCATGAAACAGTCCTTACTACGCGCTTGCGTGTGCCCGGGGCTGGTGCCTTTCTGCGCAGTTTGTACCAGGCTTTAACTGGGGCTCCATCTTGTCCTTCCAGGCAGCCCGGCCATGACCCATCGGAACCTGACCTCCTCCAGTTTGAATGACATTTCTGATAAACCAGAGAAGGACCAGGTAGGTTAGAAATTCTATCACCTTTGGGGATGATGTGCAAGGGTATTTGTGTGTGTGTGTGTGAGAGAGAGAGCAATGTTGGGGATCTTGTGCAGACAGGGAAGAGGGTAGCGATTGTGTGGCTCCTTTCTCTTCTAAGGGGCTCCAGTGACTGCTCCAAACCAGCTAAAATGGTAGACACAGTACTGACCAGGGAATACAGGTTGGGGTGTCTGAGAACTTTGTCAGAACTGGAGTGGCCCCCTTCAATGTGGGAGCCCGAGGCCTCTGGTAACACAAGTCCACAGCACAGCAACCCGGCCAATGAGCCTGTTCCGGTGTCCTGCCTATGTTGAAAGAGAGCAAGTAGATTTCGCTTGGCTTTTCTTCCCCATGAATGTTTGTCCTGAAACATGAAGGTGGTCCTAGCATCCTCATCATCGACATCGGTGGCTGACTGTAAGCTCCTCGAGGGCAGGCATCATATCTACCTACTCTATCGTATTCTCCCAAGGGCCTAGTGTATTGCACTGGACAAAGTAGATGATCAATAAATGCTGGTGCTTGATTGATTGACTATTGATTGGATGCCTGCTGAGGACTGAGCAAAGCATTAGGTATTTCTGAGTCAATGAGAAGTTTATCACTATTTCTACTGTGAAAAACCATGGGTCAGGGAGTCAGTTGGCAGACCTGGGTTCTAATCTTGGCTCCACCACCTGCCTGCTGAATGTCCCTTGGGCAAGTGACTTTACTTCTCTGTGCCTCAGTTTCCTCATCTGTAAAATAGGGATTAAAAATCGGGTCTTCCTACTTCTTTGTGAGCCCATGGAAGATGGGGAAATTGTTCTGATTGTATTGCATTCATCCCAGTGATTATATAGTGTTTGGTACATAGTAAGCACTAAATAAGTGTTATTATTATTATTATTATCTTGCAGTCTGTGACCAGTAGGCACGAACTGTGAAGTAGGAAATTGCGGGTAGTTACTCTGTGTTCAATTTGGAGAGGCCGAGTTTGAAGTGTCATCATGTGACTGGTTACCCATGTCCAAGGAAATGGGTGGCCGAACTGGGATTAGAACTCCACTCTCTTGATTCTGACGGTCCTGTCTCTTCCCTGGGATAAGTGAGCCCATGACCCTAGAGTTTTAAGGAAAGAGTAGGACTGCAAAGAGAAGAGCTAAAACCATATTTAAAAAATTATTTTGCCTTGCCCTTATCGGTGATGCTGATTTTTTTTTTCTGAGTAAAGATAGCTGCCAGGTTTGCATTTGTTTTGAAAGAACTTTTACAATTAATTAGCCAATGTCCCGGACATGATCTTGGCAACGAGGACGAACTCTGCCGGCATGTGTGTCCAAGTTGCCTGAAGGAACCTCGGCGGAGTCGGGCCCAAACTCCTCATTGACTGATTATTACGCCTAGATAGGATCTGAGCGATAATGGGGAAGCCCGGAGACTCTGTGGAACTGAGAAGAGAAGCAGCGTGGCTCAGTGGGAAGAGCCCGGGCTTTGGAGTCAGAGGTCATGGATTTGAATCCCGGCTCGGCCACTTGCCAGCTGTGTGACTGTGGGCAAGTCACTTCACTTCTCGGTGCCTCAGTTACCTCATCTGTAAAATAGGGATGAAGACTGTGAGCCCCACGTGGGACAACCTGATTCCCCTGTGTCTACCCCAGCGCTTAGAACAGTGCTCGGCACATAGTAAGCGCTTAACAAATACCAACATTATTATTAACTGCATGATTCCCCAGCAGCCCGAGGAGCAGAGAGGCCACAGTTAGGCAAGGAGAAAGGGATTCTTCATCCTGCCCTCTAGCCTTTAGAGTCGATGTGGGCAGGGAATGTCTGTTTCTTGTTATATTGTACTTTCCCAAGTGCTTAGTACAGTGCTCTGCACACAGTAAGCACTTAAGAAATAGGATTGAAAGAAAGAATGACCTTGGCAGAAAGGGGTGTCAAGGTGACGGCCGGCGGCAGTGTTTTAGGCCGAGATCCCATTTTTCAGAAAACAAGGGAAAACTGAGTGAAATGGCTGGGACCCTCCCAGGAGCAACCCCACCGGGGTTCCCGTGATTTCAGGAAAGGGAGCTCGTTGGGAAAGATGCCCGTGCAGGCAAAGCTCATCTCTGGACTGCAAGCTCAGGGCTGGGAGACAGGAGACCTGGGTTTAATCTCATCTCTGCTACTGGCCTGATGTGTGACCGTGGATGCTTTAACCTCTCTGGGCCTCAGTTTCCCCATCTGTTAAATGGGAATTAAGTCCCTTCTCTCTCCCCTACCTCGTGGATTGTGAGTCCCACGTGGGACAGAGACTGTGTCCAATCAGATTACTTAGCACATACAAAGCATTTCTTCTTCATATTATTACTACTATTACCATTAATAGTAAATTATAATAATTAGCAGCTATTATTCCTATCTCCTGCAGCACACTCCCCCCCGCCCCACAGTTTGCTCTTAGGCAATTGCTACCGTCACTTCCCATCAGAAGCCAGCCCTCGTTCCACTTCTGAGTCTCTCATCGGGAGAATTCAGAGATGGGTAAACCCAAACTTGAGATTCCACCGATCACCGCCGCGTCAATCACAACTTAGGATAACCCTTGTGAATTCCCTGACACCCTCTTCCTGCCCTTAGAGAACTGTAGGGACTTATTATCCGCTTATCTATGTTTGTGTTACTATAGTTGCTATCACCGTAGTAGCTTATCTCCGAATCCAACCCATCTGGTTCAGAGAGGAACTCGCCCTTGGGGTCTGTTTCTAAAACGATATCCGATTCATCATTAGTGCCAGCCGCTGCCTTGCTCGAGAGAGTTTGCTTGGACTTTCTTGTCTTCTATCTTTTGGCTTCTGCTTTTAAATGCCTGGGCCTTTAGCGGAAATCTGAGGACTCAGATGATTTTTCAAAAATTTCCTGTGAGCCAAAGGATGGGGGGAATACCCAGTGGCCAAAGTTTTAGCTGAAAGAGCAGTCAGACACCCTCCCCTTGTGGGTATCCTCCCTAAGAAACAGTCCTGGAGCACCAGGCAGCCACCGGGTCCATTCTTAATTTTGCTTGGTGGACAGTTACCGGTTGTCGCCTCAGACGCCGGTCTCCGGCTGGGCTCGTTTCCCTCTGTCCAGTCGGCCCACCAGGTCCCCACCCTGAGGACAGGCGGGAGACTCAGCCAACCGGCAAGGGTCATTCAGTCTGTGGGATTCTTCTGGGTTAATTAACTCTGAGGTGGGCTCAGAGGGTGCTGCATCAGGGGAGAGACTCACAGGGTCGATCCCGGGCCTCACTTCACCACAGGCCCCCGGCGTGAAAGAGCCAGCCGTGGGGGAGGGCTGGAGATCCGTGGTGGCGCTTTGGTGGACAGTAGGCTGCCAAGCATTCCTCTGGTTTTATGCAGAACAGCTTGGTTTACAGCTGATCTGTCCCTTGTCAAGAATGGTCTGACGCCTCGCTCCTTTATGTCAGTTATTTTGATTTTTGGGGGCCAGGCATCCCCCACCTTGGGTCCAGGCATAAGGGTCCCTGGGCTCGGAAGAGGCTCCCGGGTTCAGAGGGGCTCAGGAGGGACACAGGAGGCAGTGGTGTTGGCGAGTCCGGGGGCGCTGGATCCCTGCAAAGTGTTGTGCTTGACGTCATTAATTTCCGCTTCGTGCCGGTCCATCAGTTCTCCGTCCTCCCCATCCACAACAACCCCGGAAATGCCGGCCCAAGGATGCCGGCTCCGTTTGTGAATCCTTGCCTCCATCGATTCTGTACATTGGAGCGCTAGAAACCCAACCTACCTTTCCCAGAATGCCTTCAGGCCTAGACTGTAAGCTCGCTGTGAGTAGGGAATGTGTTATATTGCTATATTGTACTTTCCCAAGCACTTACTACACTGCTCTGCACACAGTAAATGTTCAATACGGATTAACTGACTGGATGACTAGACACACCCCTCCACCTTCAGCAATCATCCCCTTCTTGAATCTGCCCACCCCACACCTTCCATCTCTCCAGACGTTTCTTGTAAATGGCAAACCCCAGAGGAAATAATCAAAATTCAATCACCCTGGGGAGAACCAAAGAACAGACACACAAAGAGCCCATTATGAGGCCTCCAGCCTTTGTTGACTTTGCTACTCCTTGAACTGGGAAGTTTGAGAAACTGCTGTGAGCTTGTTAGTGACCAGAGCGAACCAGGTTTTTCAGGCGGCCAGTCGGCCCTTTAAGCTCCTTTTTTTATGGGATCCCTTATCTGCAGATAAACCCGGCTCTGAATGATCGTCATACCTTTTCCCTTTTAAAAATGATCCTATCGTTGGCCTTGTCCAGTTTCCTTTCCCTTCCACCCCTAGCCTTCCCTCCCTCCCTAAAATAAAGTTTCAATAATAGCAGGGAGCAGCTCACGTCAAAGCTTGGACGCTTTCTTTAAAAGGATCAGAAGGAGCATGCCGTAGTGGATAGAGCCACGGGTCTGGGAGTCAGAAGTCATGGATTCATCCATTCATTCATTCAATAGTATTTATTGAGCGCTTACAATGTGCAGAGCACTGTACTAAACGCTTGGAATGTACAAGTCGGCAACAGATAGAGACGGTCCCTGCCCTTTAGCGGGCTTACAGTCTAATCGGGGGATTCTAAGTCCGGCTCCCCTACTTGTCTGCTCTGAGACCTTGGGCCAGTCACTTCACTTCTCTGTGTCTCAGTTACCATCATCTATAAAATGGAGATTGAAACTGTGAGCCCCATGTGGCACAGGGACTACTTCCCACGCAATTTGCTTGTATCCACTGCTAGTACTGTGCTTGGCACATAGTAAGCACCTATCAAATATCATTATTATTAAAAGGATTCCCTTTGTCACACTGCCCGGCCAAGGACCCAGGATCACTTTTCCAAATTGGTTGTGGCTCAGCCATCAAAAACGAGTGGATGAACTTAAATCCGTAGTCACACAGAAGCCTCTAGCTCTGTTTCGTTCCAGTGAAGAAACTTCATATTGAAATTTCAGGTGTAGGCTTCTCTCTCAAAACAAAAATGTGGTATCCCTAAAAAATTTTTATTATTATTGTGATACTTAAGTGCTCATTATGTGTCAAACATTCTTCTGAGCACTGGAATACATAACTAGATAATCATGTTGGACAGCTGCCCCTCTTCCAAGTGGAGCTTACTTGTTTAAGTAGGAGGGAGGACAGCTATTGAATCACCATTTAGTAAGGGAAACAACTGTGACAAAGGGAGTTTAAGTGACTCGCCCAAAGTCACACAAGCAGGTAAATGGCAGAGCCACGCCAAAGCCGTAGACTTGTACGTATCTTACCTCCCTTATTTGGTAAGTTCTAACTCATGTACATGTCCTAGTTTCCCTCTTCCTCCTCTCTGTAAACAATTTACTGTCTCATCTGCTAGATCCTCAGCTCCTTGAGGCCGGGGATTGATTTTCTGAGTGGGTTTATCTTTCCCTCTCTCCGTCTTTTTCTCTCTATCTTTCTCTCTGTCCCTCTTCCTCTCTCTCACTCTCTCTGTGCGCCAAACAAGGATAAAATAGATGGGTTTGGCATTGCCTTGAATCAGCACTTTTCCCAACCAGGGCCCTGGCCCAATTAACGTTAGTTATTAATCATCTCTTGGGGTGGGAGAACATTGGTCCTGACAGGAATTAGCTTAGCTCCAGCTGGATCATCCTCCAGCACTCCAGACTTGCTCTCGCTGTTCCTCTTGTATTTTTCCAAGAGTTCAGTGCCTCATCTGGAGGTTTGGGTGAGATGGACAGGTTTCCTTGCTTCCTATGATGAATGCATCCACTGAACCTGACTCCCACAGACAGCTAATGGAAATACCGATACGTCTTAGGGGTCTGCTGTTCCTAGTTGGTTTTCTTATAAAGCGGGGAAGCCCACCTCTGTGGGGAGAAACAGCAGCAACAGCACGAGCCCTTCACGACTTTCAAATGTCGGATAGGTCTCGGGGCCTGGAGGGACGCTCTTCCATCATTTACACCCACAGAAGTTTGGAAGCGCTCTTTTGGGTGTCAGTCAGTTAGGCGGGTGGGTTGGAATCAAATTGCTGGAAAAATATCAAGGGCCTCGATGTCTGACAACAGCTCTTGTGAAACGAAAGGAGTGAAAGAACAGGAACAAATTCTTCTGCCTTAGGTTTCGCAGACGTTTCTACAGAGATGTTTAAATGTAACTGGTTTTTTTCTCAGTTCTTGCTTTGAGCTTTTCGTGCCCATTTCCTGAATGCTCATTTAGTGACTGCCAACTCTAGCACTGGGCAGGAAAAGAACTCAAACCTCTTAAGTTGATTTCTGAAGTCCAGGCAAAGCTTTGGTCAATCAATCAATCAATCAATCAATAGTATTTATTGGGTGCTTATTTTGTGCAGAGCACTGTTCTAAGCACTTGGGAGAGTACAACACAATAGAATCAGCAGGCACATCCTTGCCCATAATGAACCTATAGGCCAGAAGAAAATCCACAGTTCCTCAACCCTCCCATCAGTAACACCTTCTGTGGATCATCTAGTTGCTTATCTCCTCCTGTTGACTGTGAGCTCCTGTTTTTAATGATTTTTTGAAGCACTTATTATGTGCAATGCATTGTTCTAAGTACTGGGGTAGTTACGAGATTATCATCAGACAATTCCCACTGCCCCCTACATGGGACTTACAGTCTAAGTAGGCGGGAGAATGGGTATTTAATTCCCATTTTACAGGTGAGGCAACTGAGACCAAGACGAATGTGGGGCCTTAGCTCAGACCTGCTTCACAGATAAGGTAGGAGGATTCTAGTGAACGGAAGACCCCGGACAACTTATTTTCTCTCCTCCCTCGGGGCCGCAATTCCCAGCTCCGGGCTGAATCTTTCCAGCTTGCTTGGGATTTCCTTGGCAACTAGTTTCACCTGATTTCCAAGAGCCCTTCTTGGTGGTCGGCTATTGGAGTAAAAAGCAGAGTTAGAAGAAAAGCTGGATGAGCACCTCCCTCCGATGGCCTATTCAGAGCATTCAGGGTTTTGTTCCTCTGTTTCTCCGGCGGGGGAGTTAGAAGGGTGCTCCGATCTCGGACAGCCAAGATCGGGGAGGGACAAAAGCTGGATTTGCTCCCTCTGAGTTTCCATACCAACAGGGAAGCTCTAAGGGTGAGAATGGCACTAGAAGCAGGCCTCTGCTTCGGCTCCTTCTCACGGGGAGGGAGAGAGAGAGAGCCCAGCGCTGCTTTGAAACCTTCTGGAAGACCAGCCGAGCTCCGGCTTGATTCATTTGCCTCAGCGCCATTGTGTGCTCTTTCCAATGCCTGACTGAGTTCCCTCTCTCTTTTTTTATGGTATTTGTTAAGTGCTTACTATGGGCCAGGCACTGGTCTACGGGCTGGGGTAGATGCAAGGTAATCAGGTTGTGCCACGTGAGGCTCACAGTTAATCCCCATTTTACAGATGAGGTAACTGAGGCCCAGAGAAGTGAAGTGACTTGCCCACAGTCACACAGCTGACAAGTGGCAGAGCCGGGATTCCAACTCATGACCTCCGACTCCCAAGCCCTTGCTCTTTCCACTAGAGGCCCAGAGAGGTTAAGTGACTTGCCCAAAGTTACACAGCAGACAGGGGGCAGAGCCAGGACTAGAACTCAGGTCCTTCTGACTCCCAGGCCGGAGCACTGTGGGGCCAGCCGGAGCAAGGCGGTGGCCACAGGAGTGCGGAGCTGCACAGGCCTCCTCAGGCCAGCCCGCATGTCCCCTCAG
This sequence comes from Ornithorhynchus anatinus, assembly GCF_004115215.2. Lineage (NCBI taxonomy): Eukaryota > Metazoa > Chordata > Mammalia > Monotremata > Ornithorhynchidae > Ornithorhynchus > Ornithorhynchus anatinus. The sequence continues at coordinate 7,264,561 of NC_041737.1, forward strand.
CAGCCACCCGCTCCCTGCCCAACACCCAGTGGTCGGTTTCTGGGGTGGAAGTGGAACCGGCACTCTGGGTTTCTCCCTCTCCCTCCCTCTCATCCTCTCCCCCTCCTTTCCGCCACCACCACCCTAGCAGTGTGACATTCAGGGAGAAACGGGAAGAGGAGGGGGAGGAAAGAAGAGAAGGAAGAGGAGGCTGGAAACAAGTCCGGTGGAAGGGGTTGGCCCAGACCTAGAGCCCTACGCGTGTGTGTTCTGTCGAGAAAACCTTCCTCATCTGGGCCCTGGAAGACAGAGAGCCACTTTGCGGTGATGGAGTAACCGAGGTCCTTCTGTCGACCCGGGTCAGTGGCGTATTCTTTCTGACAGGAGGAGGAAGAGGAGAGGGTGAACAGGAGGGAGGCCTAGTGGAAAGAGACCGGCCTAGTAGTTGGAAGACCTGAGCTCTAATTCCAGTATCACCACTGGCTGCTGTATGACCTTGGGCAAGTCACTTTACTTGCCTGAGCCTGTTTCCTCATCTATAAAGTGGAGATAAGATAGACCTTGAGCCTCCTGGGGCACAGGAACTCTGTCCGATCTGATAGTCTTGTATCTACCCCAGGGCTTAGTACTTGCTAAATACTGGGTGAATGAGATAATGAATAAAGGATTACTTGGCAGGAAAAATGAGAGTAGAGCCAATGATTTTACTGGATTGCGGAGTTAGGAAATGCATAGGCTTTAGGGTTAGGGAGAAAGGCGTGGCCCTAATGGATAGAGGACAGGCCCGGGAGTCAGAATGACCTGGGTTCTAGTCCCGGTTCGGTCACTTGTCTGCGGTGTGACCTTAGGCAAGTCACTTCACTTCTCTGTGTCTCAGTTCCCTCATCTGTAAAATGGGGATTAAGACTGTGAGCCCCACATGGCACTTGGACTATGCCTGACCTGATTAGTTTGTATCTACCCAGCGCTTAGTACAGTGACATTGGCGTGTGCACAAGTATCATGATGATGGTATTTGTTAAGCGCTTACTATGTGCCAAGCACTATTCTAAGCACTAATAAAAACAAAAACCTGGGCCTACTTTTATCCTGGTCTCCCTTTACTGTAGACGCGTCAGACCCCTGGAGGGGAGCCTCATGACTCCTTTATTTTTGTTTAATAGCATCTGTTAAGAGCTTACTATGTGCCAGGCACTGTACTAAGTGCTAGGGTAGATACAAGCTAATTGGGTTGGACACAGTCCATGTCCCACCTGGGGTTCACAGACTTAATCCCCCTTGAAGCAGCGTGGCTCAGTGAAAAGAGCACGGGCTTTGGAGTCAGGGCTCATGAGTTTGAATCCCAGCTCTGCCACTTGTCAGCTGTGTGACTGTGGGCAAGTCACTTAACTTCTCTGTGCCTCAGTTCCCTCATCTGTAAAATGGGGATTAAGACTGTGAGCCCCACGTGGGACAACCTGATTCCCCTATGTCTACCCCAGCGCTTAGAACAGTGCTCGGCACATAGTAAGCGCTTAACAAATACCAACATTCATTCATTCTTTTACAGATGAGGGAACCGAGGCCTAGAGAAGATAAGTGACTTGCCCAAAGTCACACAGCAGACAAGTGGCAGAGCTAGGATTAGAACCCAGGTCCTCTGACTCTCAGGCCCTCGCTCTTTCCATTAGGCCACACTGCTTCTTTAACAAAGGACCAAAGTACTCTTCGCCGGCTCTTGGCCGGCGCGGCATCAGGAATGGGGAAGAAGGCAGCTTCAAGGTGGGATTCAGAAGCTGGAATGGTGCTGAGAAATCCTGGACCAGGCAGGGGGAATCTGCAGGCGAGACTCTTAACCCCTTAGGTTGTAAACTTCTTCAGGGCAGGGATCATGTCCATCAGCTCTGTTATACTAATATTCCCCTGAGCGTTTGGTACAGTGCTCTGCACACAGTAAACATTCAGTAAATACCACTGATTGATTGATCCATCCGTGTCTGACTTACTTAGACTGTGAGTCCCGTGTAGGATAGGGACAGTTGAGGATAGGGACAGTGTAGGAAAGGGAGTGTCCTACTTGATTATCTTGCACCCACCCCAGTGCTTGGCACCTAATCGGTGCTTAAGGAATACAGTGATCATGTCAGGTGTCAAAATGAGGGCTTGGGGCGTCGTGGGCAGAGCTGCGATCCATCTGCAGGCGCTTCAGCCTGTCGTTGGCATTCAATAACTGTTCCTGCTAAAAATAAGAAACAGCGGCTTTTCTCTTAGACGAGCAATAATGCTCCATCCCCGGGGGTTTAGCCAACCAGGCAGCCTCAGAGCGAGGGAAGGGATCGTTTTCTTTCCCTAGAGGCCTGAGGTTTGCGCTGCCGATTTTCCTACCTCGGCACAGACCCTGGGACCCTTCTGTCACCACCGTCCTGGGAGGGACATGGAAGGAATGGCAGAAGTTCCCCACTCAATCAGTGATATTTATTAAGTGCTTATTTTACTCGGAGGGTTGTATTAAGTACTAGTACGGTAGAGTAAACAGACATGATCTCTAACCTATAGGAGCTGACTATCTAGAGGGGGAGACGGACATTAAAATTAATTATAGCTACGGGTAATGGATATGTATATAAGTGCTGTGGGGTTGAGAGCGAGGTCGAGTATTGAAGTGCTGAAGGGGTAATAATAATTATGGTGTTTGTTATGTACTTACTGTGGGCCATGCACTGTACTAAACTCTGGGATAGATACAAGATAATGCGGTTGGACACAGTCCTTGTCCCGCATGGGGCTCACAGTCCGAACAGAGGGTGTAGGATTGAATCCCCATTTTACAGAGGAGAAAACCAAGGCACAGAGAAGTTTAGCGTCACACAGGAGACATACGACGGAGCCGGGATTAGGTCACGAGAAGCACTGTGTCCTAGTGGTTAGGGAATAGGCCTGGGAGTCAGAAGTACCTGAGAACTAAACCCGCCTCCCAGTTTGTCTGCTACATAACCCTGGGCAAGTCACTTTACTTCTCTGTGCCTCAGTTACTTCATCTGTAAAATGGGGATTAAGACTCTGAGCCCCATGTGGGGCACGGACTGTGTCCAACCCTATTGGCTTGTATCAACCCCAGCACTTGGTACAGTGCCTGGCACAATGGAAGCACTTAACAAATACCTCCCCCCTGCAAAAAATCAAAACAGGTCCTCTCAATCCCAGCCCTGTTCTCTTTACACTAGGCCAGGCAGCTTCCTCCGTGCAAAGGGCCGGTCTGAAGGCCCAGGGGTAGAAATGTTTATCTCTCCATCTGTCTTGGAGGAAAGCTCAAACTGAAGGAGGATCCTCAGGAAGTAGAACATGCTCAGGTCCATTGAAATGACTTGATTAATGCTGGGCATCCTAGAGAGAGCTTCAAGTAAGCTTAGTTCAGCCTTAGCCCTTTCTCCTTTTAGAAGCCCACCAGATGCTCAACTGGAAAATTTTGGAAAACCCATTTCCACTTCATTAGAGGGGCTCCCGGCTTAATAGCCCTCTCTTTCCTCTGATTTAGAGCCTGTCAGTGAGGAATGGCTCAGCATGAAGGACCCTTGGGTATTTGAGGAAGGCCACGAGATGAGAGGAAAAGGCATAAATGCAGCCAGGTTATGCAGATCTAGTGGAGAGAGCATGGGACTGGGAGTCCTGTTGGATGGATCTGAGCCACGCCGTGTTACTTTCCCCATCTGTCAAATGGGGATAATATCACTTGCCTCTTCCTCCCTCCCAGTAATGGTGGGAGTGTAAAATATGAGAGCTGTTGTGATCAGAGCACTTTGGAGAAAGAAAAACAGTGTGCAAATGCAGGAGGTTGGAAGAAAAAGGGACAAATGTGAAATGGGGGGGTCACTGGGAGCAAAAGGATGAGAAAAGAAGCATGGTCTAGTGGATTCAGCATGGTCCTGGGAGTCAAAAGAACCTGGATTGATTCATTCAATCATATTTATTGAGCACTTACCATGTGCAGTACATTGTACTAAGCACTTGGGAGAGTTCAATACAACAATAAACAGACACATTCCCTAACCACAGCGAGTTTTCAGTCTGGTTCTAACCCCGACTCTACCACTTTTCTGCTGTGTGACCTTGGGCAAGTTACTTCACTTCCCTGGGTCTCAATTACCTTATCTGTAAAATGGGGATAAAGACCTTGAGCCCTGTGTGGGCAGGGGCTGTATTCAACCCGATTAGCTTACCTCTATCCCAGCGTTCAGTATAGTGCATGGCACATAGTAAGTGCTGAACAAATACCACTAAAAAAAATAAAATTAACAGTGAGGAGGATGCATTAGCGAGAGAGAAGACGGAGGTGTCTTCTTTCTCCCTCTCTCCAGTGAGGTGGATTTAGAGTGGAAGTTTCTGGGGTGAAAGTGGGATAGCACCACCTCATTACAGCCTCCTCTTCCTTCTCTTCCTCCTCTTCCTCCTCTTCCAAGCTCGGGCAGCCCGTGAAGAGCAGCTGGGATTTTTCTTACAGTAGCTCCTTTCAGCACCACATAGCAAGAATACAACACAGCACTTAAGTACATATCTTTAAAATTAGGTATTATAAATTACTTATTCATATTAATGTCTGCCTCTCCCTCTACAATGTAAGCTCAGAATGGGCGGGGAACAGGTCTGCTAATCCTGCACTGTGCTCTCCCAAGAGCTTAGTACAGTGCTCTGCACACAGTGTGCATTCAATAAATATCACTGAGTGATTGAAACTATAGACTGTACAGTCGGCTCGCTTTTTAAAATGGTATTCGGTAAGTGCTTACTTTGTGTCGGGCACTGTTTTAAGCTCTGGGCTGGATACAAGATAATCAGGTTGGACACAGTTTCTGTCCCATGTGGGGTTCAACAGGCTAAGGCTAGATTGTGACCTTCTGAAAGGCGGGGGTCGTATCTCCCGATTATGTTATACTGTACTCTCCAAATGGCCCGCACACAGGAAGGGTTCAATAAATTGAGAAGCAGCTGGTCTAGTGGAAAGAGAACGGAATTGGCAGGTCTAAACCCAGCTCCACCTCTTGTCTGCTGTGTGACCTTGTGCAAGTCACCTAACTTCTCTGTGCTTCAGTTATCTGCCAAGTGAGAACTAAGACTATGAGTCCCAGGCGGGAAGGGACTGTGTCCAGCAATTAGTATGGTGCCTGGCACCTAATTAGTGCTTAACAAACATAAATAAATAAATGCCACTGATTAACTGATTGGACCGGAAAACCTCGAGGCTGTGCATTCTAACTTTACTTTTTGCTGTGTGTCTTTGGACAAGCTCTCAACCTCTCTGAGTCCCAGTGTCCTCCCCGGTGAACTGAAGGATGAATGGTTGCCCTGTCACAATCCGGGGTCCAACTAGCCGAGAAAAGGACCAGTGAGAGCAGATTCTAGAGAAGAGTTGCCTGTCTGTCTTTCAGATGCCCACCAATAACTTGATTTTTTCCCCCCATTCTCTATTGTTCTAATTTTGTACATGTTCTCAGAGGCCTCAGTGAAGGGTACATGAAAAAAAATCAGCTAAATAAATAATAGCATGACTACTACCGATTTAATTATAGCTGAGCAGCTGCTTGTTGGACGCGGCTGCTAGTGCCATATGGCCCTCGTCGAACCCAGGCCCGAGGTAGAGAAGCAGCGTGGCCTAGTGGAAAGAACATAGGCCTGGGAGTCAGAGGGCTGCTGAGTGACCTTGGGCAAGTCACTTCACCTCTCTGTGTCTCGGTTACCTCATCCCTAAAATGGGGATTAAAACTGTGAGCCCCAAGTGGGATGTCAACTGTGTCCAACATGATTAGCTTGTATCTACCCCAGAGCTTGGTAGAGGTCCCGGCACATAGTAAGCGCTTAACGAGTACCATTAAAAAACCAAAAAAAATGAATGGTCCTGCTCTAGAGTTTTCTCAGTCTATGATATTGGATTTCTCAAGGAGCGGCTGGCTGCCTGTGAGGAAGCAGAAGGTGGGAGATTTTATCTTGACCGAGAAAGTGGCGATGGGATTTTATCGAGTGATTCCAAGCATCCAGTTAGAGTCAGTCAATCATATTTATTGAGTGCTTACTATGTGCAGAACACTGTACTAAGCAATTGGGAGAGTACAATATAACAGACACATTCCCTGACCACAGTGAGCTTACAGTCTAGAGGGGGAGACAGACATGAATAAAAATGAATAAATTACATTAATTAATTATTATTTATTAATTGTGTACTGTATTAATTAAATGTGTGATTGATTTATGATTTATTAATTAAATGTGTACTGTGGGGCTTGGCGAGGGGATGAATAAAAGGGGTAAGTCAGGGTGATGCAGAAGAGAGTGGAAGAAAAGGAAAAGAGAGGAGGTTTTTCCGGAGAGTTGTAGCTCACGCCTTTTTTCAATCTTTCAATCAGTAGTATTTATTTAGCACTTACTGGGTGCAGAGTGTTGTATGAAGCACTTTTGAGAGTACAATATAACCTACACATTCCCTGCCCACAGTGAGCAGCTGGTTTCTCACCTCAGCCGTCTCTTTTGGCCAAGGGGCCTTGGGAATTAAACCTCTCTGCTCATCTGAAGGCTTTTTAAAATGATATTTGTTCATCCTTTACTGTGTATCAAACACCGTTCTAAGTCCCGGGGTTGATATGGGCAGGATGGGAACCGTGGCTTTTTTTTTCTTCCCACCCTGCTGCTTCTCCTTGCTCTTCTCTCACATCCCAGAGTACAAGCCTTCTCCTTCTGTATCCGTGTCCCGGATGCTTCTCCCCAGGAGTCTGAGGGTAAGGGCCTGGCGCTGCCCACCTGGCCCGATTCAGACCTGGGTTCTGCCTCTTCTGGGGGAAAGAAAGCAGAGATCCACTATTCTGGTGGCCCAAGACTGCATTCTCTCTCCTGACCGGGCCAATGCACGGCTTGACCGTAAACTCCTGGAGGACATGGTTTGCATCTTTTCACTGTTGTACCCTCCCAAGGTGTTGTACAGGGCTCTGCACACAGTAGGGAGTCAATTCATACCATCGATCAATTGACTGAGGGGGCATTAGGATGCAACAGCGACGGGATCGAGTCACCCGACGTGTGCAGCGGCCTCGACTCTGGAAGTAATAAAGGAGGAGGCCGAGGAGCGGGCTGGGTGGGGTGAGGGCGGCTGGTGTTTGCGGTGCCCTGCCGGCGGGCTAACCTGTCCTTCCTCACTCTCTGCCCCGCCTGCAGCTGAAGAATAAGTTCATGAAGAAGCTGCCCCGGGACGCGGAAGCCTCCAACGTGCTGGTCGGGGAGGTGGACTTCCTGGAGACCCCTTTCATCGCCTTTGTGAGGCTGCAGCAGGCCGTCATGCTGGGGGCCCTGACAGAGGTGCCGGTGCCCACCCGGTAAGATGCCCTGGCCCGCCGGCCGTGGTTGCCCACCGCCCACGGCCACCCATCCTCCCGGCCCCTGGCTCTTGTTTCGATGGAAGCAGCATGGAGTAGGGGATAGTGCACGGGCCTGGGAGTCAGAAGATCACGGGTTCGAATGTCGGCTCTGCCACTTGTCAGCTGTTTGACTATGGGCAAGTCACTTAACTTCTCTGTGCCTCAGTTACCTCATTGGTAAAATGAGGATTGAGACTGGGAGCCCCGGGTGGGACAAAGACTGTGTCCAACTGATTAGCTTGTATCTCCCGCGGTACTTGGAGCAATACTTGACATAAATGCCATCATTATTATTTTTATTATTATTAATAAATACATTGACCCCCATCCCCATCCTTCTTCCTCCCTCCCTCCTTCTTCTTCTGTGGGTCTCTGCCTCACGGCAGGTCTCCCTTCTCTATTCTCAATCACCTTCTCTCTCGGTCTCTAACTCTGTATCCGGGGGTGACATTGGAAGGGTGAAATACAGTGATATTTACCTTCCCAGTGGGAACCAACAAATTCAAGAGGATAATACTCAATACCGTTATGAAGCTATTCCAGAGAAATCATCGAAGTCCCGTTTCCTTGCGTGTGCTCATTTTTTCTGGGGTATATAACCTCATCCGACTCCTGGCCTCCGAGCAAGCCAACACTAGCAGTAGTTCTGGAGGAGGGGGTCTAATTAGCCGGCTTCTGCGAGCCATTCCGGTCCATTTGCAGTGTCTGCATCCAGGGAAATCCAATAAAGGAAATCCCACTGGAGTGTTATCTGGGAAGGACCACCTCATCAGTCCATCCCCTGCCCCCACAGCTCTTTCCCTCCATCCCCTCTCCTCCCTCCCACTTCACAGCTCTCACAGGGGACCTCAGAAGCAGCCCGACTCCCTCTGCCTTCCGCCCGTCGGATAAAGGAGGGCAGCGTGCATGCTCACAGTCAGTCAATCGATCGATCTTTCAGTCGTGTTCATCGATCTGCAGGTCCCTCCCAGCTCCGCCGCTTGTCTGCCGTATGACCCCGGGCAAGCCGCTTCACTTCACTGGGCCTCAGTTCCCTCATCTGTAAAATGGAGATTAATAATGCGAGCCCCATGTTCAATTGTTCATGGGATCATATTGATGGAGTGCTTAATCAATACTTTGTGTGTGGGACGGGAACCCCGTCCAACCTGATTAGCTTGGATCTACCCCAACACTTAATACAGAGCTTGGCGCATAGTAAGCTCTTACCGAATACCATTAAGAAAAAAATGCACCTCTGACGATCCCCTATCTTTTTCTTCTACTGTCCCCTGGCTGAGCTACTAGCATTCGTTACTGACAAGATATCTGTGGAAAACAGAAGGTTGAGGGTCCTTTCCAAAAAAAAAAAAAATCAGCCCAATAAATAACTAAACTATGGATAATTTCAGAATAAATATATGAGAAGAACTCAGTAACATAAACTGTGTGGTTTTTTTTCCATCGCTGTCAACGTGAGACGTGGGCTTCCAGGGCCGCAGAGCTCATGTTTATTCTAATTTGCTAATAAAACGAAAGCTTCTGGTTAAAAATAACATCTGCCCATTGACACACAACAGCTTGGGTTATGATGTGAGATACCATCTCCGAGAAAAGCAGGCTCCGGCAGGGTGTTTTACACGAGAGGCTCAGCCTGCTCCCTGGCCGTGCTCGGGGTTGGAGGGTGGGAAGGAGGTTTGTTCCCAACGGGGGTGAGCATCCCTACGACGCCTCAGCTCTGGGAGGGCTAGCGGGCTGGGAACCTGTCTACCGACTCTGTTATGCTGTAATGGTAATGATAATAATAGTATTTTTAAAGCGCTTACTATGAGGCAAGCAACGTTCTAAGCGTTGGGGTAGATGCTAGTTGAGCACTTAGTGCAAGGCTCTGCACAGAGTAAGCACTCATTAAATACCACTGATTGAAGTGAATCAGGCGGGAGCCCTGTCCTGTTTGGGCTCACAGTCTAAGTAGGAGGAGGTCAGGTAATGAATTCCTATATTCCCATATGGGAAGCAGCGTGGCTCAGTGGAAAGAGCACGGGCTTTGGAGTCAGAGGTCACGAGTTCGATCCCAGCTCTGCCACTTGTCAGCTGGGTGACTGTGGGCAAGTCATTTCACTTCTCTGGCCCTCAGTTCCCTCATCTGTAAAATGGGGATGAAGACTGTGAGCCCCACGTGGGACGACCTGATTCCCCTGTGGCTACCCCAGCGCTTAGAAAAGTGCTCGGCACCTAGTAAGCGCTTAACAAATACCAACATTATTATTATTATTTTACAGTTGAGGAAACTGAGGCACAGTTAAGTGACTTGCCCAAGGCCACACAGCAGTCGGCAGAGCCAGGATTAAAAAACCTAGGTCCAATTTTGGGCTTTTTCCCCTAGACCTCACTAGGCTCACAATGGGCAGGGAGCTTGTCTATCAACTCTGTTATATTGTACTTTCCCAAATGCTTAGTACAGTGCTCTGCCCACAGTGAGCACTCAATAAATACTATGTATTGATTGCTTCTGCTTCATGCAAAGTCCAGACACGCTACATGGCGAGGGCAAGGGACGACAGACACTTTTGTGAGTCAGTCAGTTGTATTTATTGAACGCTTACTGTGTACGGAGCACTGAGCTAAGCGCTTGGGGGGGAATACAGTACAGCAATATGACCGACCCTGCCCACAGTCAAGAGCTTACAGTCAAGAGGGTAAAGTTACAGTCATGAGCCCACCGGATGGTGGGATTTTGACCGGCTGGGAGGGAGGTGGTATTTTGGTAAACTCCCTCATCTGCAGACGTCTCCCGCATTGCCCTCCCTTGACTTGGCTGCCGCTACCAGCTCCCTAATCCTGGCGGCGTTGCCTGCCTGCCTGCTCTGCGCCAGACACTTCTGGGTAGAGATATTTCTGAAAAATCCGGAAAGGATCATTTGTCAACTGCCCTTATTGGGGAAAGAAAAGCAGAGAAATGTGCCGGAGATCTCAGCCTCACTGGGCACTCTGCCTTCCAAGATTTTCCCTCCGCAGGCTCTCCCGAGCCTCAAGGATCTGGAAAAGAGAGGCAAGCGGAGAAGTGGCGTGGCCGAGTGGATAGAGCACGGGCCTGGGAATCCGCGGGACCTGGGTTCTAATCCCAGCTCCACCAGTTGTCTGCTGTGTGACCTTGGGCAAGTCACTTCACTTCTCCGGGCCTCAGTTCCCTCATCTGTAAAATGGGGATTGAGACCGTGAGCCCCACTTGGGACAGGTACTGTGTCTAACCTGATTTGCTGGTCCAGTGCTTAGTAGAGTGCCTGGAACGCAGACAGGGCTCAATAAATACCATTATTATTATTATTAGCTTGTATTCACCCCAGCACTTAGAACAGTGCTTGACACATAGTAAGTGCTTAATAAATACTGTCATTATTATTATTATTATTACAGTATGTGGGGAGGAGGTCTGAAGTAGGGGCCTCAAGTGGGTGTTCTTAGGGAAAGTAGAAGCCCTTAGCAGATAGGAGAAAATTGTATTACTAGATAATAACCACGTCTCCTTTGATTTCCTTTTTGTAGGTTCCTCTTCATTCTCCTGGGTCCAAAGGGAAAAGCCAAGTCCTATCACGAGATCGGCAGAGCCATCGCCACCTTGATGTCTGACGAGGTAGGAAGTTCTCAGCCTTTTGTCTTTTTTAATGGTATTTGTGAAGGACTGCCTGTGTGTCAAGCACTATTCTAAGCACTGAGACCCTGTCCCACATGGAGCTCGAAGATCAAGTGGGAGGGAGGAGGATTTAATCCCCATCGACCAGATGAGATAACTGAGGCACAGAGAAGTTCCGTGACTTGCCCAAAACAAGCGAGTGGCAGAGCTGGAATAAGAACCCAGAGCCATGCTGCTTCTTTATTTTCATTCCAGAACCTCCTGGGAGGTGGGACAGGGTGATCTTTACCCCTTCACCTGCTTCGGGGAACCCTGTACAATTATTAATAATGTTGGTATTTGTTAAGCGCTTACTATGTGTAGAGCACTGTTCTAAGCGCTGGGGTAGATACAGGTAATCAGCTTGTCCCACTTGGAGCTCACAGTCTTCATCCCCATTTTACAGATGAGGTAAATGATGAGGCACAGAGAAGTTAAGTGACTTGCCCACAGGCACACAGCTGACAAGTGGCAGAGCTGGGATTCGAACCCATGACTTCTGACTCCCAAGCCCATGCTCTTTCCACTGAGCCACGCTGCTTCAGGCAATTCACCTGGGCTTTTGGCTCATCACAAGACTGCTGGCACTCCACGGGGTCAAAAGGAATTCCTCTTTCTTCATAATTCAGATTTCCCTTTCCTTACATTTCTTTAAAGTTTTAGAAAGTTTAGAAGCTGTTTGCCTGCCTTCGATCTTCTTCTTAGAGCAGGATTTTTATTTTATTTTTTCCAACAAACTAGATAAACTTTGATAACAGTCCCCTTCCAAGGATTACTGAGCTCCTCAAGTCCCATGGAGACCCCCCCCCCCTTTTCTTTTTCTTCTTGTGGTTTTTGTTAACCACTTACTATGTGCTGGGCCCTGTGCTAAGCACTGGGGTAGATACAAGCTAATCAGGTTGGACACAGTTCATGTCCCACACTGGGCTCACAGATCCCCATTTTACAGGCGGGGTAACTTTAGCATGATACCGAATTGGTGGGGAAAACATACATCTAAGGATACAGCACGTATCTTTAAGGTGTTTTGTTAGTAAAAGACCGAGCGTGTTTTTCTCACCAGATTATTGTACAGTAATCGCAATAGTGATTGTGGTATTTGTTAAGCCCTTGCTATGAACCAAGCACTACATTAGAGCTGGTATAAAATAAGATAGAATCAGATCAGACAAAGTCCCTGTCCTCCATTGCCCTGTCCTCCACTGAGCTTCCCAGTTTATGGGGAAGAAAGAGCAGGCATTTAATCCCCAGTTTACAGATGAGGAAACCGAAGCACAGAAATGTTAAGTGGTAGATCCAGGATTAGAACCCAGGTCCAGTGCTTCTTCCAATAAGCCATTTGGCAGCTCCTTATTTTATGAAAACAATGTGAAGAAATAAAAAAGTGACTCTGAAAGACAGAACAGCTGCCACTGTAGAATACTGAGAATTTTGGAAAAGTGATCTCATGAGTCTCACCACATTCCAATGGGATTGTTCCGGTGTAAAGAGATGGAAGAGGAGTGAATGTTCTGAGATCTCATAATAAGGTAACGGGGGCAGCTACATAAATCAATCGGTCAATCAATGGTATTTATTGAACACTTTGTGCAGAACACTGTACTAAGTGCTTGGGAGAGCATTAGAAGCAGCGAGACCTAGTGGGTAGAGCTTCATTTTGGAAGTCAGGAGGACCCGGGTTCACCACTTTTCTGCTGTGTGACCCTGGGCAAGTCACTTCGCTTTTCTGGGCCTCACTTCCCGCATCTGTTAAATGGAGATTGAGACGGTGAACCCCGTATGGGACATGGACTCTGTCCAACTTGATTACCTTGTATCTACTCCAGCACCTAGTACAGTGTCTGGCACATAATAAGGGCTTAACAGATACCATATAAAAAAGTGGTATAATACTTGCAGTGTTTTCAGAGATTTACAGACACCTGAAGCTCCCATGTCCAAAGGATATATTTTCCTTGTAATTTCTCTGGTTAGCTCTGGGATTGAGCTACTGGCTGCATATAACGCAATTTCGCATCTGGCCTAGCGGATAGAACATGGGCCTGGTAGTCAGAAGGACCTAGGTTCTAATCCCGGCGCTGCCATCTTCCTACTGTGTGACCTTGAGCGAGTCACTTCACGTCTCTGTGCCTCACTTATCTGTAAAATAGGGATGAAGACTGGGAGTCCCATGTGGGACGGGGATTGGGTCCAACCTTATTAGCTTGAATCCACCCAGCGCTTAGAACAGTGCTTGACCCATAGTAAGCACTGAACAGATACCATTATTATTATCATTATTGCCTGCATTCTACTCTCAGGCAGAATAGAGGGTCAGAGAAATTGAGGAACAATTTCTGCCGGGCAAAGATGGGTAACTGCCTGTGAGTATCCTCGAAAGAAATTTTTTTCAATGGTTTCATCAAGGGGACTAATCTCCCTAATCTCCCTGAGCTTAAACTGCCAGCTGGACATGGCCTGTGTGCCCAGAGCAAGGGGTGACCAGCTGGACTGTGTCTTAACCAGGGATAGAGAGACCCTCAAAGCTTCCAGTTTCGAATAGGGCTGGTCAGTTCCCTCAGAGGCAGAGGGAAGGGAGCTCAGCACTTAGCACAGTGCTCAGCACCCATTAAGCACTAGGAAAATGGCCTTACTATTACTACTGTTATTGCTAGCACTTTGCTTCCAGCCTGCCCTCTGCCTCGGCTGAGATCTTTCTTCCTCACTCGATCTCCCGTGCTGACTTGCGGGAGGGGGCTCTAACGCCCTCCCCGCCGCCCCACCTCCTCTGTGGAAATCTGGATGCCCTGCCCCTCCAGATTTCCCTTTGAGGACTTTCTAATCCATCCCCTCCATGGCACCAGGACCCATGTGCCCATGGGGCATCTCAGGCACTGGTTTTGAAGGATCTTCCTTCCCTCCCGTGGCCTTCTTTGAGCCCACAGACGGGTCCAGAGAAACGGATTCTGGTTCTTCACGCTCCCAGCACTTTTCTTCCAAAGGGAGAACTCAAACCTTATTCCTGTCTGGATGCAGCGGTGGAATTCGATAGGAAGAATTTTGCGGTTTCATCCCTTCTCGGAGCTTCCTGTTTACACTTTAGCTTCCCTAGTGGGAGAGACCCATTCGTGCTGAGGAGTCAGAGGAGTAGTTTGGGGATCTGGATAGGGGATCCAGGCGGCACAGCTGGGCTCCATGGGAGTGAGGCAGGTTCTTTGGCTTCACCTCTCCCTGGAAGCCAAGGAGAGAGCACGGCTCTAGCGGGGAAGCAAGCGTTGGGCTTAAGAGAGAGGCAGTGTGGCCTAGTGAAAAGAACACTCTCTGCGAGTCAGAAGACCCGTGTTCTAATCCTGACTCCACCACGTACCTGCTGGTTGACCCTGGGCAAGACTCTTCACTTCTCAGTTTGCTCAACCGTAAAACTAAGTTTCTCTTCTCATTCTTACTTAGACTGTGGGCCCCAGGTGGGATAGAGATTGTGCCCCACCTGATTATCTTGTATCTTCCCTAGCCCTAAGTAAAGTGCTTTGAACATAGTGAGCTCATAGCACTTTTTTTTTTTGGTGGGTTATGGCTCAAGCTTTCTAGAACAGATTCTCCTCTTCTTGGGGTAATTTATAGGAATATCTGTTTGGAAGCAGTGTGGCCTAGCAAAGAGAGCACGGGCCTGGGACTCAGAGGACCTGGGTTTTAATCCTGCCACTTATTTGCTGTGTGACATTGATCAAGTCATTTCACTTCTCTGGGCCTCAGTTTCCTCATCTGTAAGATGGGGGTTAAGACTGTGAGCCCCATGCGGACTTGGACTATTGCTCCACGTGGCCATGGACTATTTCCAACCTGACTGTTTCATATCTACCCCAGTGCTTAGGAGAGTGCCTGGAACATAGTAAACGCTTAACAAATACCATAAAAACAACAACACCCTGGCGTCAGCCTCCCTGACGGAGCTGGAGACCCTCACCCTGTGACTCCTCCTGCAGGTGTTCCACGACATTGCCTATAAGGCTAAAGACCGGCAGGACCTGATCGCTGGCATTGATGAGTTCCTGGATGAGGTCATCGTCCTCCCTCCCGGCGAGTGGGACCCCACCATCAGGATAGAACCCCCCAAGTCTCTCCCATCCTCGGACAAAAGGTAACAACCCCGGCCCAGGGGAGGAGGGTCGACACTGGCCGGTTGAGGGAGAGGGGAGAGTCTTGCCTCGGGATGACCAAGGCCCTTTCTCCTTCCTCTCCAATCTCAGTTGAGCCCACAGAGTTTTCCTGGACACAGCACCTAGTACCTCTGGGCTTCACCCCAGCTCTCCGATGGAGATGAGCGAGTGTTTGAGCTTTTATTGCCTCGTGGGAGGCGATGAGCCAGTGATAACGACCGCGGTCTGATTAGGGGCCCCGACACACGTCACCCGTGAGAACAAGAAGTGGTGTGTGAGTGGAGGGGCGACGCAGACAGGATCGGTTCCACGTAGGATGCGTGCGGGAGGAGGCGTGAGCCCTTCCGTGGAAATCTGTGGGGTAATTCTCCCGGCGGGAACTCCTTCCCAGCCCGCAGACGAAGTCAAACCCCTGGCTCGAGCCACAGGTCCCCGTAATAGAGATTGCGAGGCCTGCTCTTCCTGGTACATTAGGGGTAGATGCCAAAATAAGGGCCTTTCTCCATCAGTCAATTGATGGTGTTTATTGAGCGCTTACGGTGTGCAAAGCATAGGACTGAACACTTGGGAGAGTACACTACAGCAGAGGCAGCAGACCCATTTCCTGTCCACAGTGAGCGTTTCTCCTTGAGTTTTCTCCGTATCGGAGGCCACGTTGGAGTGGATGGACCAAACTAACTCTCCCTTGGGTCTATCTTGATGTGCAGGAAGAACATGTACTCAGGTGGAGAGAACGTGCAGATGAATGGCGACGCCCCTCATGACGGAGGCCACGGAGGTGGTGGCCATGGGGACTGTGAAGAGCTACAGCGAACAGGAAGGCAAGTTTAAACTCCTCTGCCATGTGTGAAGAGACCTGAACAGCCTTTTCCTTTCCTCTGAACCCTCTTTCCCTGAGAGAAACTTGAATTTCCCCACCAGATTGGCCCCGTGTGGAAAACACCCATCGTGCCCTGAGGCAGAACCTGTGGGCAGCCCCCATCGCTCCCTTCCCTCTGGCGCATCCTTTTCAGTGGCAGATCTGTCAGAAACATTCAACACTGTTCCGTTTTTGTTGCCCGACTGCCTCTCCCTCAGATTTTGCGGTGGGCTGATCAAAGATATCAAGAGGAAAGCGCCGTTTTTCGCCAGCGACTTTTACGACGCTTTAAACATCCAAGCCCTTTCGGCCATTCTCTTCATCTACCTGGGAACCGTCACCAACGCCATCACGTTCGGAGGACTGCTCGGGGATGCCACCGAAAACATGCAGGTGAGCGACAAATCACCGGAGTGCCGCTGGTTTCCCCCTCTCGAACTCTGCTTCGTGCCGGTGCCGTTCCTCACCTCAGCATGAGCTCTGCTTTGGGCCAGCCCTGTGCTTCGCCTCTAAGCCTGCTTCCGGGCTCTTGTCACCCAAAATAACTCTGGCAAATCAGGTTGGAGCCAAAAGGGGGAAGAAGGCAGGTGTGAGGAACCTGAAAATGGGGTCAGAGCAGGAAGCTTTAATCGGTACGTTGGGCCAGGGGTGGGTGGAATGGTTCACCTCTGTGAACTCCGTGGCCTGAAATGTTTGAACATGAAGGTGAGCTGAGGAACAGCAGGAGAAGAGCGTCAGTAGAAAAGTCTTGGGTCCAATAGCAAGAAACTCCTTACCGTCGGCTTTAAAGCACTCAATCAATTCTCTCCCTCCTAGCTTACCTCACCGAACTCCTACTTCAGACCAGCCCGCACACTTAGTTCCTCCAGTGCCAGCTTACTCGCTGGGCCCCGATCTCATCTACCTCTGCACCAACCCCTTTCTGACGACCTTCCCTTGTCCCGAAACCACCCCCTGCTTATATTCCAAACAACCACTCTCCCCACCTTCAAAGCCTTATTAAGATCCCATCTCCTCCAAGAGTACTTTCCCCAATTAAGCCCTCTTTTCCCCGGCTCTCTCTCCCTTCCATATTGTCTACGCACTTGGATCTGTGACCTTTGGGCATTTGATATTCAACCCCACGGCCCTTCATACATATCTTCAAACGACGTATTATAAATTATTTATATTAACGCTCGCCTCCCCTTCTAGACTGCGAGCTCGTTGAGGGCAGGGATTGTGTCTGCCAACTCTGTTGTGTCGGACTCTCCCAAGCTCTTAGTATAGTGCTCTCCCCATAGCAAGCCCTCAATAAATACCATTGATGTTGATGACGATGTTAAAGATGTCTAGCTTAGTGGATAGGACATGGGCCTGGGAGTCAGAAGGATCTGGGTTCTAATCCCAGCTCCACCACTTGTTTGTTGAGTGACCTTAAGCAAGTCACTTCACTTCTCTGGGCCTCAGTTCCTACTTGCTCCCTTTGCTCTACCCACCTCTCCCCCCCCGCCCACAGCACTTGTATATACTTACCTACCGGTAATTCTATTTATTTATATTGATGTCTGTTTACTTGTTTTGATGTCTGTCTCCCCCCTTCTAGACTGTAAGCCCGGTGTGGGAGGGATTGTCTCTCTTTATTGTTGAATCGCACTGTCTAAGCACTTAGCACAGTGCTCTGCACACAGTAAGCACTCAACAGATGCGATGGAATGAATGAATGAATGAGAACAGGTTTTGAATCCCCATTTTGCGGATGAGGGAACTGAGGCGCAGAGAAGTGAAGTGACTCGCCCAAGGTCACACGGCATGTACATGGCAGAAACGTGGTTAGAACCCAGGTCCTCCGACCCTCAGGCCCATGCTCTTTCCCATAGGCCACACTGCTTCTCTGTCTCTCTGTGTCAATTTCCTCATCTGTAAAATGGGGATTCAATACCTGTTCTCCCTCCCTGCTTAGACTGCGAGCTCTTAATGGGACAGGGACTGGGTCTGGCCTAACTATCTTCTATCTACTGCAGCTCTTACTACAGTGCTTGGCACATAGTAGGTGCTTAACACATACCACAATCATTAATATTATTGAAAAGATAGACTGCAATCAGAAAGATGGGGAGGGAGAGAGAAGAGAGAGGAGAGGCCAGAGAGAAGGATCAGTTGAAAGGAGGAAGGAGGGAGGAGAGTGAGTTAAACCCAGCTGGGAAGTAAATAGATGGGATGTAAGACAAGTAAGGAATTTCCCCGATAATCTGAAGAGATTTTCAAGCCCTTTATAGGCCCAAGAGGCAGACCGAGTGACCTGCTTTGACCACTTGCAGATTTGCCGGGCATCTAGAAGACAGGGAAGGCTCATGGCAGAGCCAGAGAAGCCAGCACAAGGAGCAGGTGCCACTGATCCTCCCAAAGGGCTTAACTCACTAGGCCCTTGACCCCCCTGGGGGAAGTAACTGGGCTCTGAATTTCTTCATTTCATTGAAACAGCCTTGGTAAAAACGCTATTGATGCCTCTTTACTGGTTTTGATGCTACTGATGCCTGTTTACTGGTTTAGATGTCTGTCTCCCCCCGTGTAAGCCCTTTGCGGGCAGGGATTGTCTCCCTTTATTGCTGAATTGTACTTTCCAAGTGCTTAGTACAGTGCTCTGCACACGCTAAGCACTCGATAAATACAATTGAATGAATGGATGAATAATAATAACGGTATCTGTTAAGCCCTTACTATGTGCCAAGCACTGGGGTATATACGAGGTAATCAGGTTGTCCCACGTGGAGCTCACAGTCTTAGTCTTTTTACAGAGGAGGTAACTGAGTCACAGAGAAGTTAAGTGACTTTCCCAAAGACACACAGCTGATAGTGGCAGAGTCAGGATTAGAACCCTCGACCTCTGACTCCCAAGCCCGGGCCCTCTCCCCTAAGGCACGATGTTTCTCAGGAAACGTGTCTACAGGCTCTGTTGCATTGGATTCTCCCAAGCGCTTAATTAATACAGTGCTCGGAACCCACTAAGTGCTCCGTAAATATCAGTAATCGATGCTTTCAGCGTGGGTATTATGATGCGCTCATTATCTGCCAAGCATTGTGCCGTGCACTGCAGGAGATACAAGGGGATCAGATCAGTCTCAGTCTGTCCCACCTGGAGATCACAGACTGAAAGGAAAGGAGAGAAGGGATCACATCCCCACTTGGCAGATGAGGTTAAGCGACTTGCCCAAAGACCCGGAGCAGGCCCGAGGCAGAGCCAGACCTAGAACACAGGTTTCCTGACTCTTGGCCCCATGCTCTTCCGCTAGGCCGTGCTGTCTATCAATCAGTCGATTGTATTTATTGAGCACTGTAGTAAACGCTTGGGAGAGTACAATATAACAGAGTCGATAGACACCTTTCCTGCCCATAACAAGCTTGGTCTAGAGGGCGGAGCTTACAGTCTACAGGGAAAAAAGATCCCAGAAGATTGTCAGAAGACCCCCCAGCTCCCGCATGGTAGGGAAGGGCTTTTAGGCAGAAGAAGGACAGTGAGTTCTGATCCCCTGATGCCAAACAACTCTGGATGCATTCAAACCGCAAAGCCAAATTATTCACATATAAACCCTGCATCTCCACAGCTATGTTTTTTTTTTCATTTTGGTACTTTTATGTTGTTAGAGATTGAAAGAAAGCAGCCATGAGGCTTCCGGGAAAATGACACTAGAAATGGTCTGTTGCTTTTCACTGCCCTGATACAGTCCCAGGCAGCACTGGTGTTTACACAAAGGTTTTTGGTCTGCTCCCTCTTTGTGAGGCACAGCGATTCTTATGGCAACTCGGGGAGAGCTTTCTTTCAACTTTAATGTGTTGCCTCCAGGGATTCTCTCTGAAGCCCATTTGAACCTCACAGAATCATATTTTTGTGGGCTTTCCTGAGCCCAAGACAAGGCTATCATTGTGTTTGTGTATGCACATCTCATCTTTAATAGCGCCATCTTCAAACTTTATTTACTACTTATCCTAGTTTTCAGGATGCTGTAGTCTGAATAATCAATCAACAATAAATGATATGTTATGAATTATTATTTATATTCATGTCTGTCTATCCCTTGTAGACTGTAAGTTCACAGTGGGCGGGGCACTTGTCTGACAACTCTGCTTTATTATATTCTCTCAAATACTTAGTACTCTGTACACAGTAAGCACTCAATAAATACAATTGATGATGGTGATAAATCAATAAACAGTATTTACTGAGTTCTTACCATGTACAGAACACTCTGCTAAGTGCCTGGGAGAATACAACAGAATTAGTAGGCAGCATCCATGCTTTCAAGGTGTGTACAATTCCTTGGGGGAGAGAGACAGTAAAATAAATTAGTGGGAAGCAACGTGGCTTAGTAGATAGAGCACAGACCTGGGAATCAGAAGGACCTGGGTTCTAAACCTGACTCCACCACCTGTCTGCTGTGTGACCTTGGGCAAGTCCCTTAACTTCTCTGTGACTCAGTTACCTAATCTGTAAAATGGGGATAAGAGTGTAAGTCCCATGTGGGACAGGGACTGTGTCCAACCCGATTAACTTGTATCCACCCCAGTGCTTAAAACAGTGCATGGCAAGTATATTTATTATCACTATTATTATTACAAATTACAAAAAGGAGGAATTAGCATATATAAGGTATGTATTTACGTGTTATGAAGGGTTGGAGCTCAGAGGCTTCCAAGTGCTAAAATGGCACTTGGGCGATTAGAAATATATCTGGGAAGGCCTCCTGGAGGAGATGTGTCTTCAGAAAGGGCTTTGAGGATGGCAGAAAGCTGTGGATGTCAGAGATGGAGGAGGAGGGAGTTCTAGACAGTTCCGGGCAGGGCGTGAGCATCCTTCTCTATTGTCACAGCTTGTAGTTCTGGTCCAGAATCTTGACTACAAGGTGACACCTGATGCAGTGAAGATTTGCTGGAGACCTTGCATGGAGGCTTTTTATTTCTTAGAGAGGTGCTATTCTTCGCTGCAGAGAGTTTAAGGAATGAGAAGGGAAAATACCTCAAGGCACACTGACACCCAAGCCTGGGTCTCATGAAAGGCTGTCAAGACTCTCTGTTGTGAAGAAGAAGGAGGAGAGAGGTCAGTGGAGTGAAGAGGGCATTTCCCCAGTTTCAAGGGAAAGAATGATACTGTTATGAATCCCCCAGGGAACAGGCAGACAGATGTTTAGGGGAGCTCGGAGCAAAAGTAAATCCCAGATGTGTTTGGTCTGGAACCGATTGTTTTTTGGAATCCTCCTAACAGATTCTTGGCAGAGTCCCATCTCGGCAAATTACCTGGATTAAAAAGACGTTGGTCTAAATTATCTGGTCTCTCTGAGCCCTTCCACCCCATCCACCGAAAATCACCAAATAATTCAGACTCCCTCCTCTTGGGGGTCTACACATCAGTTAGAAAAAACTTCTCAACGTTGGCTTTAAAGCAGTCCACCACCTTGCCCCCTCCTACCCAATCTTGTTGTTCTCCTGCTATAACCCAGCCCGCACATTTGGCTCCTCTAGTGCCAGCCTTCTCACTGTGCCTCAGTCTCTCCTACCTCACCGCCGACCCCTAGCCCATGTCCTGCCTCTGGCCTGAAACACCCTCTCTCTTCAAATCTGACAATTTCTCTTCCACCTTGAATGCCTTATTGAAGGCACATTTCTTCCAAGAGGGCTTCTCAGACTAATCCCCCGACTCCGAACCGCCTTCCTCTTCTCCCACTCCCTTCTGCTTAGCCCTGTCTTGCTCTCTTTGTTCTTCTCCCCTCCCAGCCCCACAGCCCTCATTTACATACCTGACATTTATCTATATGTATGGATGTCTGTCTCCTCCCATCTACACTGTAAATTGTGGGCAGGGAATGTGTCTGTTTATTGTTGTATTGTCCTCTCCCAAACCCTTAGTACGGTACTCTGCCCCCGGTAAGTGCTCAATAAATATGACTGACTGAATGAATGAATGAAATTTAGCCTCTTAGCAACAAGCCCTTCTCCTTTGGAATTAGGACTACAAGCATGTTTTCTTGAAAAACTGAGGCAAGAGGACCTTTATACTCGAAAACTAAGATTTCCTCACCTGTGATTTCATCCAAAGCCTCTTGAACCTGCTAATATTTTCAGCATTCAAAATTTCCCTCAGTATTTATGCTTATCACTACCGTGAAGACATATTACCTTGATTACCTTCACACCTCTGTAGATGGCCCTGCTGGGTATTGTATGATTCGATAGAGGAGAAATTCACTATTACTCTGTCCACCTCCTTCTTCAATAGTATTTATTGAGCGCTAACTATGTGCAGAGCACTGTCCTAAGCGCTTGGAATGTACAAATCGGTAACAGATAGAGACAGTCCCTGCCCTTTGACGGGCTTACGGTCTAATCGGGGGAGTCAGTCAGACAAGAACAATGGCAAGAAATAGAACTTCTTGACAGCGAGCTCTTTGTGGGCAGGGTAGATGAGTCTACCAATTCTATTGCACTTCTCTCCTAAGCGCTTAGTACAGTGGTCCGCACAGAGTAAACACTCGACAAATACCGTTGATTGAAAACTTCGGTCGTGCCCGTCTCATCCTTAAAGTCTTTACCTGCAGCTACCATTGAAGAGAGCTTCCCACAGATTGCCATTTAAGCTAAATGGGTCAAATTCAGAACCGCCGCAGGCAATGAAGAAAACTGTTTCCAGCGAAAGTTTCCTGTGGCCAACGCTTTGGCTCTGGAGAAAATTTCTTTTCAGCGTTTCCCATTTGAAATCATGAAAAATTCCTTTTCCTACCACTCAGCTAATTTAGCATAGGCTTTTCACTCCGGAAATGGGAGTCTGAAGTTCGGAACAACCTAGGTAAAATGAAGTGGAGAGCTGAGCTATTATCCCAGTGAATATAGTCGACGTACACAGCCAATCTGGATCATAATTACCATGAAAACCTCCTTTTCCTCGGTAATAGCTTTGCCTCGATTATTCAAATCATTGCTTCAGCCCACCATCTCCTTTTGGTCACGTAGACCTTTCTGGATAATTTCCCTGAGATGTCACTGGTACCCTCAGGTCAAGAAGACACATATCCCTTGTATCGTGACATCCTCAGAAACTCACGTAATTCTAGGTGAAACTATTTGAGCTAGAGCTCAGTAACGAAGCAGTGTGACCTCGTGAAAAGAACACAGGCCTGAGAGTCAGGGAACCTGGGCTCTGATCGCAATTCCACCACCTGTCTGCTGTGTGACCTTGGGCAAGTCACTTCACTTCTCTGGACCTCAGTTACCTCATCTGTAAAATGGAGATAAGACTCTGAGCCCCATGTGAGTATCTACCCCAGTGCTTAGTACAGTGCCTGGTCCCTAGTAAGCACTTAACAATATCATTAAAAAAGAAAGAAAGAACCATCCAATGCTCAGCTCCAGTGAGCACTCATTGAAGAGGTTTTTCACTTTGCTAAATACTTAGTACAGTGCTCTGCACGCAGTAAGTACTCAATAAATATGATTGAATGAATATGCACAAAGATTGTATCCGTTCCCTGTTTTTTCAAAAATTTAATGCTGCCATTTTGATCAATCGATCGGCGGTATTTATCGAGGGCTTCCTTTGGGCAGAACACTGTGCTAATATTTGGAAAAGTACAGTGCAATATAGCTGTCAGACATGATCCCTGCCCAGAAGGAGCATACAATCTACAGTCATTGACAGGTGTTAAAATATATTACGGATAGGTTAAATTGATCACCTTAGTAATGATCATCGAGCCCTCACTTGATGCAGTGCACTGTATTGGATGCTTGTGAAATTCAGAAAAATGAGATGAAACATTCCCTGATCACAAGGAGCTTATGCTCGAATGAGAAGCTACACTCTAACATTGTGTGTGATGTATTTGTTTGGCTTAGAAGCACCAAATAGCATTTATGGGGCAGAAAACATGCCTTCTTACTCTAATATACTCTTCCAAGTGCCTAGAACAGCGGTCTGCCCACAGTAATGCTCAATCAATGTGGTCGATTATTCTTCTTATCATTATTATTATTTTTCATTATTATTGTTATTCAATGCTTACTATGTGCCAACCCTGTATTATGCAGTGGCATAGAGATGAAATAATCAGGAAGGGCACAGTCCCTGTTCCACAAGGGCCTCTCAGTCTAAGGAGAAGGGAGAAGAGGTATTTAATCCCCATTTTACAGGCAAGGAAATTTGCACATAGAGTAGTTAAATGACTTGCCCAAGGTCACGCAGCAGGCAAACGGCAGAACCGGGATTAAAACCTCCGTCCCACAGCAGGTAAATGGCAGAAACCGGGATTAAAACCTCCGTCCCGACTTCCAGGCCCCTGTTCCTTCTATTAGGCTGTGCTGTTACCCTGACGGGGACCTCACCTCATCTCTATTAAAAGTTTTGAGTATTTTCTTCCTGGATAATTTATTGCTTTCTCCACCCCACCTCCCAGTTTAGCTTCACTACGTCCAGAGCTATAGGGGATCCAGATGCCACAGTCTGGGAGGCTCCCACCCTTCTTCCTGACTCAGCATCCCCTCCGGGGACAGTGACATCAGCAAGTCGGTCTCACCGGCAGACTGCATTTTGAGATTTTCTTTCTTCATCCCTCTTTTTCTTTGTTCCCTACTGGATTTAGGCTTGGACTTCCTTGTGAGAACAGCACTCGTCTGTTATATTGTTACATGGTACTCTCCCCAGTGCTTATTACAGTGCAGTGCACAGAGCAAGCGCTCCATAAATATGACTGACTGGCTGGAATAGTGGCTACTATAATAGAGTGTAGTGTGGTATAGTGATGTGTATCCCAGCTGGTCACATCGGAGACAGGGGTTCAATTCATTCAAACGATGGTTAGTATTTATTGAGCGCAGATTTTCTGTGTGCGGAGCATTGTCCTAAGAACGTGGGAGAGTACAGTCTAGTGGGGGAGACAGAGGCAGGTTTAATTTTCTTTCTAGACTGTGAGCCCGTTGTGGGCAGGGATTGTCTCTATTGCTGTATTGTAGTTTCCAAACGCTTAGTACAGTGCTCTACACACGGTAAGCACTCAGTAAATACGATTGAATGAACGAATGAACTCTGTTGCATTGTAATAATAAGGTTGGTATTTGTTAAGCGCTTACCATGTGCAGGGCACTGTTCTAAGCGCTGGGGGAGATACAGGCTAATCAGGTTGCCTCCCGTGAGACTCACAGTTAATCCCCATTTTACAGAGGAGGGAACTGAGGCACAGAGAAGTGAAATGACTTGCCCACAGTCACACCTGACAAGTGGCAGAGCCAGGAGTCGAACCCATGACCTCTGACTCCGAAGCCCAGGCTCTTTCCACCGACCCACGCTGCTTCTCTCTCCCAAGTGCTTAGTACAGTGCTCCGCACACAGTAAACCCTCACTAAATACCATTGTTTGATTGGCTAACTCCCCCACCCCCTGTTTTGAAGCATCCACTGAAAGGTTGGTTTCGTTATTAGTGCCAAAATACCCTTAGTCATCTCTTTGAATCGATCGATGGAATTTCAGCATCTCAGGCTCTTCCTGCTGGTATTCCTCCCTACCTCATTTTTTGGATACAGCCCTAAGCCTCTTGTTTCTCATGCCAGTTTCAGGATGTACCTTCCAACAACGTTGAACCCTCCTAATGCCTCGTGGAACTGTACTGTTCCTCTTCTTCTGGAACAGCCTTGTTGATCATCACCTCTCTTCTGTTTTGATCTATTTCTATACCATCTGCCAAATTGTTCCCTCTGCCTTCAATTACCTCTTGATATCTATCTTCAGCATTCACACTACCCCCCCTTTTTAATTAATCAACCACTAAACAATGTGATTATAAGATCGCAAATTGTCACCCACATCTCCAGAACCACAAGAAATTCTACAGATTCTTGATAGTCAGTCAGTCTTATCATATTTATTGAGTGCTCAATACAAATAGAATAGAAATTCTATAAATTGTATCCGAGTACCTGTTGCTGAAACATCATTATCATTTCTGAGTATCATCTTTGAGTTGTCTAATTTAGATTTAATTTGTAAATTGCTAGTGTGATAATAAGTACATGGGTTTGAGAGTCGAGCAAAGGCTGTTTCCATTCCTTTCGATATTAGCTTCATACTGTGGTGTGGATAGTTTCCACCGGCTTTTCGAATTGCCTATTATGCTGGACTTTAAAAAGTCGCACCTGTGCTGAGTAGTGACTTCAGAAGCCTGGTTAAGATGGTGGCCACATCAGAGAGCAAGGAGACCGCATGACAATCTCTGGAGTCAGCTCTCTCCTTTCCTTCCATTTCTTTTATCGCCACGGTGATCATGGCGGTATCTTTGAGATCCTCGACAAATTGCTTGGGCAGAAATCTGAACAGAACATCTCCTCTCTACCGAGCGATCTTGGCAGGTAAATCGAAAGATCTGGGAGCCCTGCCATTCTTGATGGCTCCAATTGCTGTCGTGATTTCAAGCGTGAGCACGGAAACCATTTCTTCACATGTTTGGCAGGAAAACTGGTCTGCCCAGAGAATCGTGGTCGATGGTAGAAGGTGTTAAAGAGATCTGTAATGGAAGGTGGGTTGAGGAGTTGGCCGCTTCTCTATCGCTCTAAGACTCGTCTGCGATGAAGGGAGTCAACTCCATGCTTCGGTAGTTCTGTGGCAGTGAGTGATGGCGGCCCACAGACACAGTTTAGGGGTGCATGGAAATCCTCGGTTTGGTTTTGGTTAGGAAAATCTTGGGTCTGTTCCATCCTAGTGTTTCTTGTCATTCCCAGATTTGCTGTTTTTGCTACAGTGAAGGGTCTAATTAGGTCACTGTCTTCACAGCAGTCCTGGTTCCACATGGAGGTAGTCAGTCAGTCTATCATATTTATTGAGTGCTCAATAAATACAACTGACTGACTAGCTTACTGTGAGCAGAGCACCATACTAAGCATTTGGGGGAGTACAATATAACAGACACATTCTTTGACCACAGTGAGTTTACAGTCTAGTCGGGGAGATAGACATTAATATAAATAAATGATAGCTATGTACATAAGTACCGTCGGGCTGGGCAGGGTGAAAAATAAAGGGAGCAAGTCAGGGTGGTGCAGAAGTGGGTGGGAGAAGAGGAGCGGGGGGGTCTTAGTCAGGGAAGGCCTCTTGGAGGAGTTGTGCCTTCAGTAAGACTTTGAAGGTGGGGAGAGTGAGCGTCTGTGGGAAATGAGGAAACATGGCCTTCTAGGCCAGAGGCGGGTTGTGGGCGAGAGATCGGTGGATAGATGAGATCCAGGTCCAGTGAGAAGCAGTATCTACAATCTTAATGGCTACCTTGGAGACAAGTCAGTGTAGTTACTGGCTTCAGTAGGACGGTTACGATGTTGTCTCAGAGTCGTTTGCAAGTGTCTTTGTTCTTTTGGAGTTTGACACTCAACCAACTGCATGGTCCTTGGCACTTTGTGGAAGTTTGAAACCTATCAAACAATGGCCACCTATCAGTCAGTTTCCAGTCACATGGCATGGAAGCCAAATGGAATCCAGCAGATCTTGTTGTTGAAGCATAGGATAATCAATCAGATGCCAGGGTTAGACCTACCCTACATTACTCTTGGAGAATCTATCTGCACACCAGCAGGCTAGTGGCAGAGCTGGGATTAGAACTGAGGTCCTCCAATTCCCAGGTCCCTGACTCTTTCCACTAGGCAATGCTGCTTCCTCAATTTGACCAAATTCTGATTAGCCTCTACATAGAACTCCGCATGAATAAGCTTCAGCTTCTTAAATACCATTCATTAATGGATTGATATATTATAATGGCCTTATTCAAATCCATTTTAACCGTTTCCTATAGATGTTTTTGAAAAAATCATCATTTCTTCTTCCAATCATTAGTGCTACGTGATGAAGGAACCATCAAGAGTTTTAAAATTGTAACTTGGAATTTATAAATCCATCCATCCATCCATCAATAGTGTTGATTGAGCACCTAATGTGTGCCGAGCACTACATTAAGGGTTTGGCAGAGAGTGATCAAATTAGTAGACATGATTCTTGTCAGCAAGGAACTTAGCATCTAGCAGGGGAGAGAGACACTATAATAAATTATTAGGAAGGGGAAGGGATTAACTAAAAAGATTTTTACACAAGTAGCACAGGGCTGTGGCGGGGGTGTGAATGCCCAAGTACTTAGCTGAAGCTAGATGGGTTAAAGGGGCGGTTGCAGGGGAGAGTGGCATAGAGGTGTAGAGAGGCAGCGTGGCCTAGTGGAAAGCGCACGGGCCTGGGAGTGGGTTCTAATCCCAGTTCTGTCGCTTTTGTACTGTGTGACTTTGGACAAGTCACTTCACTTCTCTTGCCTCATCTGTAAAATGGGGATTGAGACTGTGAATGTGTGTTTATTGTTGTATTGTACTGTCCCAAGCGCTTAGTACAGTGTTCTGCACACAGTACGTGCTCAATAAATACAATTGAATGAATGAATGAATCACCTGGACTGTGTCCAAGCTGATTATATCGTATACGCTCCAGTGCTTAGTTCAGTGCTTGGCACGTAGTAAGTGCTTAACAAATACCATTTAAAAAAAAAGGTAGATTCACCTTCTGCCTTTGCAATGCTCTGCACACAGTAAACACTCAATAAATACAGTTGAATTGAATGAAATGTGAATCTTTCACTCCTTCCACTGTCCTTTGGAAGAGAGCGGGCCTGAAATCTGTCCATTAACACTTGTAGTCACGGTATTTACTGAGCTCCCAGTGAGTGCAGTCGATTAACCTAAGAGCTTGGGAAAGTAATACAGTGAATCAATGCATCTCCTGACCCCAAGGTGCTTACACTTTTACAATTACTATTAGAAGATGATAAATTAAAGCCCACAGAGAGAAGAACTATCTGTGACCAGGTCTCCAGGGTCACTGATTGAGCGATAGTGCAAGCTCCTATTACATTCAGTGCTCACTTGAGTCAGGGTAGGCTGTTTCCATGACAGTCATCGGAAACAAGAATGGCTAACTCTAAAGAGTCACGGGAAGCAGCATGGCCAAGTAGGCAGAGCCCAGGCCTGGGAGTCAGAAGGCCCTGGGTTCTAGTCCCGGCTTCACCCCCCCGTCGGCTGAGTGACCTTGAGCGAGTCACTTCATTTCTTTGTGCCTCAGTTTATCTTTATCTTTATCTAGAAAATGAGGATTAAAACTGTGAGCTCCATGAGGGACATGGACTGTGTCCAATTTGATTACCTCCTATCTACCCCAGAGCTTAGAACAGAGCATGGCGCATAGTAAGCGCATAATAAATGCCACACACACACACAAAAAGGCAGATATCATATTTGGGATCATCTCCTGAAAGTCTGGAACTACCTCTTTGCCCTCAGACTGAATAAAGCCTGAAAACAAGTTTATTAAATAATCAGCTACAAATGGCCCCAAATTAACTTTGGTGAGCCCTTCCTTGCGTGAGAAGATTGAAAAACATTCCCATACTATGATTTGATGTGCATCATGTCGATGTGGGTTAAAATTGTTCTTTTCTGAGAAATCTTGGAAGCAGTGCTAAGCTTAAGAGACTTTCCAGGGCAGTGTTTGTAATAAATCAGCCATCTGTTTCAAAATTGTCATCAACACAATGGAAATTCTCGATCTTTAAATAATAAAATCCCGAAAAAAAACATTGGCCTAAACGCGGAGGCCTGCAGTAAATTAACTTCCTCTGAAGGAAGTTGGTTTGTGTCATTTCTGATAGGGGAGATGGCTGGCAGCCTTCGCAAAGGGGAGGGTCACCTCTCTGTCACCCCCACAGCACTTTCGTCCATATCTGTAATTTATTTTAACTTCGTGTCTCCGTCTCTATACTGTAAGCTATTTAGGGGTAGGAGACGTGACATGTCTACCAACCTTCTTCTGTTCTTCTCACCCAAGCAAGCAATGCAGTACTCTGCACGCAGTCGCTCTCAATAAACCCCATTAATTGATTGATTGATCGATAGGAACCGTGTTCCATCTTATCATCCGGTCTCTACCCCAGTCCTTAGCTCAGTGCTTGGCGTGTGGGAATCGTTATTATCCTGAACAACGGGGGACGTGACTCCTGCCATCAAGAGAGCTCATCTTGGATTAATTGATCACTCTAGAGGACATGAAGTTAAGACTGTGCTACTCTGAGTGCTTAGTACAGTGCTCTACACGTAGCACTCGATAAGTACTGTTGATGATGATGATGGCTGGGTTTTCCCATGACAACAGTGGAGGCTCAGTTCCCAGAAGTAACTGCATTTGGTCCAACTGTGATTGGCAAAGCTTAAAAGTCTGGTGGGACCAAGTGGATTTGGGACAAGCCAGCTAAAGTGCCACCAAGTGAAATTCTAGGAAACTTGCGGGGTGGGGCGGGTAAGGCAGTAGGGGGGCGGGTGTATGGTGTGTGTGTACGTGTGCTTGTGTATGAAGAAGGGAGCGAATCAGGAGGGAAGGAAGGGGAAGCATTCTAAACCAGTTGGCTAATTGTTCGGCATTGCAAGGTCCATCAGGGACTGTGACTGCTTTCATTCATTCAGTCGTATTTACTGAGCGTTTACTGTGTGCAGAGCGCTGCACAAAACGATTGGAAAGTATAATTCGGCTCACTGCATCCACAGAGGTGTATATAAGGGACTAGGGGATTCTGTCTTGAAATATTTGTTAAACACTTAGCATGTGCCAGACACTGCACTAATTACTGGGGTAGATATGAGCTAATCAGCTTGGACACAGTCCCCGTACCACATGGGACTCACAGCTTCAATCGCCATTTTGCAGATGAGCTAACTGAGGCACAGAGATGTGAAGTCACTTGCCCAAGGTCACCCAGCCGTTAAGTGGCGGAGCCAGGATTAGAACTCAGGTCCTTCTGACTGTACCCACTAGACCACGGTGCTTGTCTCGCATCCATGCCAGGGCTTGCTACACTGTTTGACAAATGTAAGCGCTTAATAAATTTCATGTGTGCATATACATAGATGTATACACATGTATGAGTGCTGTGGAGTTGGGACGGGAGAGGGTAATTACCTATAGGAATTGAGGACAGAGATGCACAGGTGAAGCAGTAGTGTGGAAGAGAATTATTTTCCGAAAAATAGCTCAGTCAGTTATATTTATTGAGTGTCTACTGTGTGCATAGTACTGCATTAAATGATTGGAAGACTGCAAGAAAATTAGTAGACGCAGTCCCTACCCTCATGATACTGACATAATAATCGTGAGGAAAGTGTCTACTGTGTGCAGAACATTGCATTAAGTGCTTGAAAGAGTACAGTACAAGTAATAGGCACAGTCCCTGCCCTGATAATAATACTACTAATAATAATGATGGCATTTGTTGAGTGCTTATTATGTTATTATTGAGTGCAAGACACTGTTCTAAGCACTGTTGGGGATACAGGTGATCAGGTTGAACCACGTGGGGCTCCCAGTCTTAATCCCCATTTTACAGATGAGGTAACTGAGGTACAGAGAAGTTAAGTGACTTGCCCAAAGTCACACAGCTGACAAGCAGGACCAGAACCCACGACCTCTGACTCCCAAACCCGTGCTCTTTCCACTGAGCCAGGCTGCTTCTCAGCGTGGGGGTGATAAGCCCCACCTAGGAACGAGGAGAGAGAAAACTGCCCTAAGGCAACTCCAAAATGGTAAGAAAAGAGAGAGAAAACCCAGCCCGCATCCAAGTGCAATGATTCAGCTCAGGTGGGAGAACGAGTTCCAGTGTGAGAATGCGCCGGGCCTCCTCATTTCCTTCCCACAGGATCTAGGCCAAGAGGCTCCGTGGCTGGTGAAGCGGCCTCCACCTGAAGGTTCCTTTGGAGAACGAGGGGGCAGGGACGGGTGGGGACTCTTGGCTGCAACTAACGTGTGTGTTTTGGGTCCCGCAGGGTGTTTTGGAGAGCTTCCTGGGCACAGCAGTTTCTGGAGCCATCTTCTGCCTTTTCGCCGGCCAACCCCTCACCATCCTCAGCAGCACAGGCCCCGTCCTGGTCTTCGAGAGGCTTCTATTTAATTTCAGCAAGTGAGTAGGGCGTGGGCGTTTCTCTGGTTCACCCCTGCGAGTGAACCATGGGGGTGGGATGACTGGGTGGCGGCTTCCCCTTCTGCAGAAACCAGAAAATAAGTGAGGCGGATTTTAAATTGAGAAGAAAAAATCTGTACCCTCTGAGATTCTGTGCTCAATCATAGAAGGGATTTTGCCAAGGTAAAGAGCTCAGTAGGACAGACAGGGAGAACACAGACGAGTCACTTGGTTGGGGTTAGGGCACTTAGCGGAAGAGAGCAGATTTGGTGTCCCTAATTCTCAAACTGCTGAGGGTGACCTCTGATTTAACTTCCGGACTCCAAGTGAAACCACACTGTGTATTCCCTAATAAATCCCAAGAAACCAGGAATTGAATGGCCACTAACACCAAAGAATATCCGGGGCATGATCCAGTCATATGATCGCAGGAGATTTAAAGGGTGTGGGTGGGCTATTTTAGAGCACAGGACCGTGAATTCAGTGACCTGCTCAAGACGTCGAAGCCCCCACATGGCAGCAGGGCCACGAATGAGGATTTTTGGCTCTCTATCCAAGCGCTCGATCTGCTCTGTGGCCTCTTCCTACTCCTGCCGTTCTCTGGTTCGAGGTGACGGCGTGAAGGCAGAGACTTAGCTTGATTATTTGTCCAGTGGAAAGAGCTCAGGCCTGGGAGTCATAGGGCCAAGGTTCTAATTCCGGCACGGCCACTTGCTCACTGTGTGGCCTTGGGCAAATCATTTACCTTCTCTGTGCCTCAGATTCCTCCTCTTCAATATGGGGATTCAATATCTGTTCTCCCTTCTACCTAGACTGTGAGCCCCATATGGATAAAAACTGCATCCAGCCTGATAATCTTGTATGAACTATTCCGGCGCTTAGTACAGTGCTTGACACTTAGTAAGTGCTTAACGAATACCACAGTTATTATCACGGTGGCATTTGGCAAAGTCCTATGAACCTAACATGTAGAAACCACTTCTGATTTTCAATCCATATTCTAAAAAATGTGTAATGGAATTAGTAGCCTGTCCAATTACTAAAGACTGATTATGATTGTTGTTACTGTGGGAAGCAACATTGCCTAGTGGGAAGAACGTAGACCTGGGAGTCAGAGGCCCTAGGCCCTAGTTCGAATTCTGCCACTTGGCTACTCTGTGTCCCTGGTCAAGTCGCTTAACCTCTCTGTGCTCCATCTACAAAATAGGGATTTAATCCCTGTTCTCCCTCCTACTTAGACCGTGAGCCCCATGTGGGACCCTATTATCTTGTATCTACCCCAACGCTTAGTCGAGTGCTTGGCACATAGCAAGCACTTAACAAATACCACAGTTATTATTGTTAGCAATGATATTGTGTTGAGTGCTAACAAGGTGCCAAGCACTGTGCTAAGCAATGGGGTAGATTCAAAATAATCAGAGCAGAACCAGTCCCTGTTCCACATGGGTCTAACAATCTAAGGCATGGGGAGAGGAAGGTATCATTCCCATTTGATGGGTGAGGGAGTTTTTCCAAGCTTAAAACAGTGCTCAGCACAGAGTAAGTGCTCAATAAATAGCATTTCTTGATTGATAGGTTAATTAAATGCTCCTTCAGTGACACAAGTGTGGACTGGGGGCAGAAGGGGCTCCCTGGTCGGTGGCCCTTCAAGTCAGAAGGAGTGGTACCTTAAGATTAAACGTGGACCCTCTGGAAAGGGCGGGGTGGAAGCCACTGTGGAGACAGAGCCCTGACAGTATCCCAGCAACTGGAGGGTCTCCACCAATGTCGGGGCTCCTCTACCAGCCCTCTCGTGCTTCCTTCACTTGGGCAGTGGAGCCGTCATAGAAGAAGGTTGGTCGTTGTTTGCTTGCAAGGAAAAGAGGCACGTGACCCGCCCCCCAAGTCCTGGAAGCACTTAGTTTAGCGCTCTGCTCAGAGTAAGTGCTCAATAAATGCCACTGATAGATTGACTGAAGAGGGGACATAAAGAGGGAGGACCCCATTACCATCCCTTATCCTAGCGTCTCCTCTTCATCGCCCGAGTCCCATCCCCTTCCTCCTGTCTCCTCCTCCATATTCCATGTGCCTACAGTTCCCTGTAGTCCCACGCTCCAAAGAGGATGAGAAGGATGGGGCTAGGAACCCTTGACATTTGGCAGAACCAAACGATGGGAAATGATTCAACCCTGACAGGAGAGAGCTCCTGAGAAACAGACTCTGTTGGGCTTCCGCCGGATGCGGCGGCCTGAATTACATGTGCCAAACTCACGTGCCGTAACTGGAAGTGCTCAGTTAATGCCTTGGATTGATATATCGATCGAAGCAAAAGGAAAAAAAAGTCTCTTTATTTCCTTGCGTTAAGAAGATTCAAAACTTTTTATAGCTACAGATTTGAATCTCGGTCTGTAGTTACGACATGGTCCCTTCTAACCTTCTCCCATCGAAGTCTTCAACATCGGAAGGCCGAGGGGACGGTGGAAAGAATTTGGTTCGGGCCAGTTTACAGAAAGAACCAAATAGTTTTCTGGGTCAGAAAAAAAAAAAATGTGTGAGAGAAGAAAGCCTCCGTGGAAAGATTAAACAGGAGCTGGGGTGGGGGTTGGGTTGTGGGGAAGAACAAACATTCTAAACAGGAACAAATATGAGAGTGCTTTCCAAAAAGATTTATGGGTTGCAATGTGATCAGGGTCTTAATCTAAAGAAAATGTTTGAGTGGTAGTTTTCTTTTGATAATTCTGGGATAGAGATGACTTCCTTTCCATAAACAAATGCATCCCGTCTTCTCCTACCAGATGCACCAAAGCAAATGAAATATGCACTGAAGATATCTGAATAATTTAGTTGATTAGCAAACAGTGTGAAGAGAAAGGCCGGAGAGATCGTTATTACGATTGCTAACAATAATAAGGGCATTTATGAAGTGCTTATTATGTTCCAAGCACCATGCTGAGGACTAGGGTAGATAGAAATCATCGGAATGGACCCAGGTCCAAGTCACAATCTAAGAGGGAGGGAGAACAGATAATACTTTAATCCCCCGTGTGAGAGATGAGGAATCTGAAGCACAGGGTAGTTAAGTGACTCGCCCAAGATCGCACAGCGGGAAAGTGGTGGAGTCATGGCTAGAACTAGCCCCTTGACCCCGAATCAATTAATCAATCGACCAAGGGTATTTACTGAGCACTTATTACGTGCAGAGCACTGTACTAAGAGCTTTGGGAGAGTACAGTAGAGCAGAATTAGCCCATAACGAGCTTCCAGTCTAGAGGGTAGACGGGATAGTAGAGAATTGGTAGTCTCGAGTTGGTAGACCTGTTTTCTGCCCCCAAGGAACTTACGGTCTAGAAGGAGAGGCAGATATTTAATATAAATTACAGATAGATACATAAAGTGCTGTGGGGATGGATATCAAATGCTCAATGGATTTAAATCCAAATGCAAGGGTGATGCAGAAGGAGAAAGAGTAGGGAAAATGAGGGCTTAGTTGGGAAAGGCCTCTTGGAGGAGATGTGCTTTTAATAAGACTTTGCAGGTGGGGAAAGTGACGGTGTGTCAGATATAAAGGATAAAGGAGTTCCAGGCCAGAGGCAGGATGTGGGCAAAGGGTCGGCGGTGAGATAGATGAGATCGAGGTCCAGTGAGTAGGTTGGCATTAGTGATGCCTGTGGTCTGGTTTGCAATAGGAGATCAGCGAGATAAGGTAGAAGGGCACAAGGTGATTGAGTGCTTTAATGTCAGTGGTAAGGAGTTTCTGGTATATGCAGAAGTTGATGGTCAACCAACTGAGCTTCTTGTAATAATAGTAATAATAACAATTATGGTGTTTGTTAAGCACTTATTATATGCCAGGCACTGTTCTGAGCACTGGGGTAGATACAAGATAATCAGTTTGGGCACAATCCGTGTCCCACATAGACTTAATTCCCATTTTACAGATGAGGGAACTGGGGCACAGAGAAGTGAAATGACATACTAAAGATCACGCAGCAGATGAGTACTAAGCGCTTGGGAGAGTACAATATAACAGAGTTGTCAATCAATCAGTCAGTAGTATTTATTGAGTGCTTACTGTGCTGAGATCTTGAGAAAATACAACACGGCAGAGTTAGCAGACACATTCCCTGCCCACAACGAGCTCACAGTCTAGAGGGGTAGACAGACATTAATATAAACAAATAATTTACAATATATTTTAAAGCTATGTATATAGTTTAAAGTTGGTAGACATCCTCTGCCCTCAAGGAGTTTACAGTGTGGGAAAGCAACCGGTTGTCTGGTTTCATTCATTCATTCAATTGTATTTTTTAATAATAAAAATGAGGATGAGGGTATTTAAGTGATTACGTGCCAAGCACTGTTCTAAGTGCTGGAGCAGATACAAGGTAATCAGGTTGTCCCATGTGGGGCTCACAGATTTAATCCCCATTTTAAAAATGAGGTAAATGAGGCACAGAGAAGTGAAGTGACTTGCCCAAAGTCACACAGCTGATAAGTGGCAGTGCTGGGATTAGAACACGAGCCCGTGCTCTTTCCATGCAAAGCACTGTACTAAGCGCTTGGGTGAGTACAGTATAGCAAGAAACACAAACATTCCTTGCTCACAACGAGCCTGTGATCTAGAGGGGGAGACAGACATTAATATAAATAAATCAGTTTCTACCTCAGTGTTTGGCAGAGTGCTTTGGCAGGTGGCAAGAGCTTAATAAACGCTGCAATTATGATTCCTTCTTCAAAGCTGGAGAAACTTGAGTTTCAGAAACGGGACAAGCCCAAGACCCCATAGGGACTAAGGGACACCACCAGGAATCCCCCTTTGAGTGTGGCAGCTGCTGGACCCCTCCGCACTTCTGGAAATTGGCACAACTCCTGCCTCCTTCCAGCATCTAAATGAAAGAGAGGGACAAAGGAAGGGGCAGAGACGGACTGAGAGAGTCAGAGAACATTAGAAAGAGACAGAGGGGGTTGAGAAAGAGGTAGAGAGGGACAGAAGAGAAGCCGTGTGGTCTTTGGGGAAGGGGCATGGGCCTAGGAGTCAGAGGACCTGGATTCTAATCCCGACTCCACCGCGTGTCTGCTTTGTGATCTTGGGCAAATCACTTCACTTCCCATGCCTCCGTTCCCTCATTGGCAAAATGGGGATTCAATACCTTTTCTTCCTCCTATTTAGAATGTGAGACCCATTTGGGGCCTGATTATGGTGTATCTACCCCAGCGCTTAGTATAGTGTTTTACATATAGTAAGCACTTAACAAATACCACAATTATTATTCTTACTAGTAGTAGTGGTAGACAGAGAAAGACAGAAAGAGGGAACAGAGAGGCAGAGAATGGACTGAGAGAGAGAGAGAGGGACAGAGAGAGATCGATAGGGACAGAAATGGGGCAGAGAAAGAGGAAGAGAGAGAGAATGAAAAAGAAAGAATGAAAGAGAGAAAGAATATCAACATCCTGATTTCAGCCAGCAAGAAAACTGAGCAGAGATCTAAACTGAAGGTGTCATGGCATGAGAAGAGTGTGTTACTAAATGGGTCTCGGCAGGTATTTAGGGCTTGGTCTGGGCCATTCCCCTCTCAGGGTCTCACCTGAGGAGTTTCCAGTCCTCTACGAGTCTCGGCTATGGGAGGGAGAGCGAAGCAGAGGCCTGTCCGTTCCATTCCTAGCTTGGGCAGTGACTAGCGAGTGGAAGGCAATCTACTAGAAGTCAAAACTCACCCATGCTGGGCGGCAGCAGCACGGGAGAGAGTCGAGGGTGGAGACTCGAGTTTACTGCGCAGAAGGCAGCGATGGTAAACCACTTCCGTACTTTTACCAAGAAAACTCTATGGATTCACTACCAGAACGATTGCGGATGGAGAGCGGGGCGTTCTGGGAGAGATGTGACCCCGGTATCTCTATGGGTCGGAAACGACTCGACGGCAAAAGACAAGACAGGGCCAATAGACCAGACTTTCCGTGGGGCTTATTGTATTTGCTGTGAATCCTTTCTAGTCTTCCTCGACCACTCTCGTAAGTGCTTAGTACAGTGCTCTGCATGCAGTAAGTGCTCCATAAATGTGATTGAATGAATGGATGAATCTTCCTCTCAGGGTGTCCCCCTCTGACAACGCACCTCTCTAGGGTCGATGGAAGACTGAATGGAAAGTGTTTCTGTCTCTTTCTGGCCTCACAGCGCCCCGAGACGGGAACGCATCAATATCCAGGAGCTCCAAGCCGAGCTCCAGAAATGTCAGCCACCGTCTGTCACAGGAAGCCAGGTCCCCATGGTTTCTGCTTTGGCTCTCGCTGGCTCCGCTCTGTCCTTCCGCCCAAGCCGAGTGACCGTCCAAGCCCCCGTCTCCGGACCCTCACTGTCTCCTTTGTTTTGGCCCCTGGCAGCGAGTCTTTCTGCCCCTTCTGCTCTTTTTTCTCCCGGTCGCAACCCCCCACATCCCAACCGGCTTTGAAATGGTTTCCATAGGGGCGGGGATTTTTCACAGGGTCGTATTGATGGCGCTCCTCCGACCTTTCTGAGTCTCCTGGAGTCCAGTGTTTCTTTTCCCATGCACTCTAAAGAGTGCAGCCAAGACCCTATTGCTGGTGTTTCCGGGGGGGAGTAAGTCTCTCCCTAAGGCCAGCTGCTTTGCCAGCAAAGGGCAGCCTCTCTCCCATGGTGGAACACTTCGGTGACCACCCCACCCTCACCCGTCAGCGCCGGTGGAGAGTCAGAGATTCTCGACTTGGATGGGGTCTAGTAAGCAGAGATGAGCTCAGTACGGAGATTCTGGGTGTTTTCAGAGTGAGGACATGGCAAGAGAGAACCTCAGACAAAATAGGGCCCCAGGATTATTATTATTATAACAATAATAATAATAATTGTGGTGTTTGTTAATAACAACAATAATAATAATGGTATTTGTTAAGTGCTTAGTATATGCCAGGCACTGTACTAAGCTCTAGGGTGGATACAAGCAAATCTGGTTGGACACAGTCCCTGTCCCATGTTGGGCTCACAGTCTCAATGCCCATTTCACAGATGAGGACCATGAGGCCCAGGGAAGTGAACTGACTTGCCCAACGTCACAAAACAGACAAGTGGTGGAGCCCACGCTCATTATGTGCCAAACACTTTTTCTAAGCACTGGGGTAGATACAAGGTAATCGGGTTGGACACAGTCCCTGTCCCACGTGGGGCTCACAGTCTTAAGCCCCATTTTCCAGATGAGGTCACTGAGGCCCAGAGAAGTGAAGTGACTTGCCCAAGGACACACAGCAGACCCATGGCATGTCCTCTGGCTGCCAGGTCCGTGCTCTTCCCACTTGGCCACGCTGCTCCCCCATGTCATTTGCCACCCTGCCACTCCTAACCCCAGGGTGCCCTTAGGGGAAAAAGCTGGTCTCTGGTTTTCCGGCTCTCGGGGTGGGGCCGGCTTGGCCTGCAGGTGGTGAAGTGGCAAGATTGCCAGCCTCGCCTCGGTGGGTGGGAGGAAGCAGCAGGGCCGGGCACATTCACTCTTTCAATTCATTCAATCATATTTATGGAGCATTCACTGTGTGCAGAGCAGTGTATCAAGTGCTTGGGAAAGTACCCTACCACAATAAACAGTGACATTCCCTGCCCATAACGAGTCTACAGTCCAGGGTGGGGGTGGTGAGGAGACAGAAATCAATACAAATAAATAAAATGACAGATAAACACATAAGTGCGAGGCTGGGAGAAGGGAGGAGAGAAAAGGGACCAAGGCAGGGTGATGCAGAAGGAAGTGGGAGATGAGAAAAAGGGGGGTTTAGTCTGGGAAGCCCCCTTGGAGGAGATGGGCCTTCATTTAGGCCTTGAAGGGGGGACAGGGTAGTACATTGAGCGATGAGTTCTTGGCAGCGGGCCATGATGCTCCGTTCACCCTGGCACCGCCCAACTTGGCCACCTCTCACCTTTTCTCCAGCACCCACATCTGGTCCTTGCGGAATCAGACCCACGTGATCAGTGCCATGTGTGCCATGCGCTTGGTCTCCTTCCCTCGTGGACGTACGGAGCCTTCTTTGGCTAATAGGTCATCCCGGGAACCTACTTTCAGTAACTCTGGGCAGTGTCATTCCCGACCATATCATGGCAGCAGCCGAGAGATGGTCAACTACTTGAGGGCGGGGATTGTGTCGATCGACTTACTCTATCGTGCTGTCCAAAGCATTCCGTAAGTAATCTGCACAGAGGAGGCGCTCAGTAGATACCAGCGATCGATCCCTGTGCCTTGCATCCTTGAACTGCCACAGTAATGTATCCCAGACCTTCCAGCAGCAATATCTCCCCCTAAAAAGAACCTCTGGTCTCCCCCATCCCACGGATTGCAAAGCCGCCCCAAGATGTGTCCCCCATAGCAACAGAAGGGACTCTTAGAAAACACAGCCTACCACAGTGCTCATCGCGGGCTTTGGCACATAGGCACATAGTAAGAACGTAACAAATACCATAGTAATTTTTGTTCCAGCTCATTGGTTGCACCAGAAAGATGTAAAATTCCTTTCGCCAAGTACCTGGGCTCCCTCTCTGGAATTCTTGGGAATTCAGGCTGGAAAATGTCTGGGCATGATTCAGGCAAGGGCTGAAATTAGTAAATCCACTTGGTTCTCCATGTTCAATGATCATACCACTGGTGTTGTTTGGAATCCAATTCCTTTTTTCAGTAGACTGGAATTTTTCTTCGTCAGGACTACTGATAATAATATTTATCGAATGCAAAGCACGGTGCTAATTACTTGGGGAAGTCCGGCAGGAAGAAGCAATGAACCCTGTAGGCTATAAGCTCCTCTTGGGCAGGGATTTCATCTACGATCTGTGTTGTGCTTTCCCAAGTGCTTAGTGCAGTGCTCTGCACACAGTGAGAGATCCATAAATGTCACTGACTGACTGACTGGCCTTGCCCACTAAGAGTTTGCACTCTAACTTCATTTCACTGGGCATCATCGTACATATGAGGATTCATTCCCCTTTCTCCATTCTCTTTAGACTGCGTCCAACCTGATTAACTTGTTTTCTGTGTGCCCTTGGGTGAGTCACTTAACTTCTCTGTGCCTCACTTAACCTTATCTGTAAACCTCAGTCACAGACAAGGTAACTGAGGCACAGAGAAGTGAAGTGGCTTGTCCAAAGTTACACAGCAAACAAATGGCAGAGCCGATATTAGAACCCACCTCCTCTGACTCCCAAGCCCGTGTTCTTTCCACTAAGCCATGCTGCTTCTCAACTTGTTTGTTTTGTGACCTTGGACGAGTCACTTATCTTCTCTGTGCCTCAGTTACTTCATCTGTAAAATGGGGATTGATACTGCGAGCCCCATATGGGACTGGGACTACATCCAACCTGATCTGCTTGTACCCACCCCAGCGCTTAGTACAGTTCCTGGCACATAGTAAACGTTAATCGAATACCTTGATCATTAACAAGCGCCCCAATTATTATGACGATGATTGACTCTGTCGTCGTCTCTCCTAGAGACAATCAGTTCGACTATTTGCATTTCCGCCTCTGGATCGGCCTGTGGTCGGCCTTCCTCTGTCTGCTTCTGGTGGCCACCGATGCCAGCTTCCTGGTGCAGTATTTCACCCGCTTCACCGAAGAGGGCTTCTCCTCCCTGATCAGCTTCATCTTCATCTACGATGCCTTCAAGAAGATGATCAAGTTGGCCGACTATTACCCCATCAACTCCGACTTCAAAGTGGACTACATCACGCAATTCACCTGCGCCTGTCTCCCTCCGCACACTGGTGAGAAATGATACTCGTCGATACCGATCGTGTCGGGTTGCGTCGTTGAGGGCGAGGCAAGGGTTTGCGGGTGATGTGTACAGGGAAGCCACCACGCATTCATTCATCCGATCGTATTTATTGAGCGCTTACTGTGTGCGAAGCACTTTACTAAGCGCTTGGGAGAGTGACAACAGACAGACACATTCCTGCCCACAGTGAGCTCACAGTCTAGACGAGGGGAGGGGGATAAATGGACAAACCCAATGGACAAACCCAGGGTATATTAATGTCTGCCACCCCCTCTAGACTGTAAACTCGTTGC
Organism: Ornithorhynchus anatinus; assembly: GCF_004115215.2. Taxonomy (NCBI): domain Eukaryota; kingdom Metazoa; phylum Chordata; class Mammalia; order Monotremata; family Ornithorhynchidae; genus Ornithorhynchus; species Ornithorhynchus anatinus. The sequence goes on from NC_041737.1 coordinate 7,306,567, forward strand.
GGGCAGGGGATGTGTCTGCCAACTCTGTTGTTTTGCTATAATAATAATTGTGGTACTAGTTAAGCGCTTACTGTGTGCCAAGCACTGTTCTAACCACTGGAGTAGATCCAAAGTAATCAGTTCGGACACAGTCCCTGTCCCACCTGGAGCTCACAGTCTTAATCTCCATTGTACAGATGAGGTAACTGAAGCATTGAAAAGTTGTAACCTGCCCAAGGTCACCCAGCAGGCATGTGGCAGAGGTGGGATTAGAATCCAGGACCTCTGACTCCCAGGCCCCTGCTCTTTCCACTAGGCCATGCTGTTTCTGTACTCTGTACTAAGTGCTTCTGTACTCTTGTACCGTCCCAAGCGCTTAGTACCGTTCTCTGTCCATAGTAAGCATTCAATAAGTAGCATTGATGATGATGATGCTTCCCCCACTAGATTGGAAGCTTCTTGAGGGTAGGGATTGTGTCCATTTATTCTATCATGGGCTCTCAAGCTCATAGTACGGTCCTCTGCAGAGAGGAAGTGCCCATTAAATACTATTGATTGATTGATTATCTGTGTGAGATCCTTCAGGCTCTTTTTTTAACCGATTCAAGTTCCGAATGTTTCGCCACTGGCTATTGACTCTGACCATGTAGAATAGTGAAATCCTGCTATCCGTTGAATTCAAATTGAAAGCTGAAGATGTATCCGGAGGTGTGAGCTTAGCAGCCCCAAATGCTAATAATATTGGGAAGCAGCGTGGCCGAGTGGAAAGAGCACGGCCTGGGAGTCAGAGGACCTGAGTTCTTGTCCTAGTTCCGCTACTTGTCTCCTGTGTCACCTGGGACAAATCCATACTTGTCTCTGGGCCTCAGCGACTTTATAAAATGGGAATTCAGATGGTGAGCCCCATGTGGTACGTGGGCTGAGTCCAACTCGAGTAGCTTAGATCTACCCCGGCTCCACCTTTGACCCATAGTAAGCACTTAACAAATGCCACTATTATGATGATTTGGGGTTTTGCACTTCTGACATTCTCTTTTAGACTTTGACCCCACACTTAGCTCTAGATATAGCCATTCGATAAACCCCTTTTGCTCCTCCAAACCCAAGCTGCCTGTTCATTCAGGGCAGTTGATAGTTGTCTCGGGTTACTCAGTTTCCTTAAATAAGACCTCAGGTTACTCGGTTTCCTTAAATAAAACCTCAGGGTGGCCTCACAGACAAGTCACAGGGAGCATTGTTACATCTGTCCACGTGTCTGTCCACCTTTTCCATTTACCCGTACTGTCGCTCCAAGGCGTGGAGGGAGAGAGGGAGTGCCGATCCGATTCCCCTGCTTGCAGGCACCAGATTAACCTCAGGGCGACGCTGTGTCAGAGCGAGATTAACGGTCACACGTCACTCGAAGCCTTCCGCGGGCCGGGTTGGGGGTCGACCACCATTTAGGGATCCTAAGCCGGCCACGTCGCCTTCAGCCTTCCCGGGCGTTGCTCATACATGGCTCCGTAGCCTCCCGTGAACCCCCGCCCATCTGTTCAGAGGGCACCGTGCCCAATCACATGCTGGCCAGAACCCCGCCAGCCCGGGAGAGGCTGCAGTAAGGGGCAGCATAGATAACACCGCAGAAGAGAGCTAGGATTTAGGATCGCATATGGGTCCTGAGTCTCGGCCTGCGCATGGAGCCAGCGATGACATCCTCTCCCCGCACGAAAACCCGGAGTGGCCCGATTCCTCCCCCTCCAAACTGGCCTCTAAAGAGACAGACCGAAAGGTTGATGAGGAGTAGGAGAAAAAGCTTAGGCTTTTTCTTCCTCCTAATCCATCGATCAGTGATCTTTACTGAGCGCTTAGTACGTGCAGAGTCCTGGTACCCAGGAGATCGATCCCCCCTACGCTTTCTCATTGGACATAACCTAATCATAGGAACAGATAACTTTGGTTCTGACTTCCTGAAACAAGAAACTAAGTAATCGGGTTGGACCCAATCCACGTCCCAGGTGGGGCTCACAGTCATAACCCCCGTTTTACAGATGAAGTAACCGAGGCCCAGAGGAGTGAGGTGACTGGCCCAAAGTCACACAGCAGGCAAGTGGCAGAGGCAGGATTAAAACCCAGGTCCCCTGACTGTCAGGCCTGTGCTCTATCCACCAGGCCAGGCTGTTTCTAACTGGACCATGCTTGGTCCAATTCCTCTCTCCCTTACCTTCTCTCTAGTGAGACTTCATGGAGGAAGTGTGGAACGCGGGACTGTGTGTCAGGGGATCGAAGTTCTAGCCCTAGTATATTCAATTGTATTTATTTGGTGCTAAATGGTACAGAGCACTGTACTAAGCGCTTAAAAGCCTCCCTGCATTGGCCAGGAATCGAACCCCAGCCTCCCACGTAGGAGGCGAGAATTCCATCACTGAATCGCCAGTGCTGCAGCCGGCCGCGACTTAGGGTGAGTCAGTGGAGGAAACTGAGGCCTAGCGAGGTAATCGGTGAAATGGGGATACAGTACCTGCTCTCTCTACTGCTTAGACTGTCACCCGGGAAATGTGGATCATCTGATTATCCTATATTTATCCCCAGCGCTTAGAATGGGGCTTGGGAAAATAGCAAGCTCTTTGATAAATACATTCATTTTTATGACTTGTCAGAGCTGGGCCTGCCCAGCAGTCAATCACTTGTATTTATCGAGTGCTTATTGCGTGCAGAGCACTGTACTAAGCGCTTGGGAGAGCACATTATAACAGAGTTGATAGTCACATTCCTTGCCCCCAAAGGGCTTACAGTCTCGAGGGGGAGACAGACATTAATAGAAATGAATAGATTACAGATAATAATGTTGGTATTTGTTAAGCGCTTTCTATGTTCTAAGCGCTGGGGGAGATACAGGGTAATCAGGTTGTCCCACGTGAGGCTCACGGTTAATCCCCATTTTCCAGATGAGGTAACGAGGCCCAGAGAAGTGAAGTGACTCGCCCACAGTCACACAGCTGACAAGTGGCAGAGCCGAGAGTCGAACCCATGACCTCTGACTCTGAAACCCAGGCTCTTTCCACCGAGCCACGCTGCTTCCCTATGTACAGATAGGGACATAAGTGCTGTGGGACTGAGGGAGGGGTGAATAAAGGGAGCAAATTCAAGTACGAGGGTGACGCAGAACGGGGAGGAAGAGGAGATGAGGGCTTAGTCAGGGAAGGCCTCTTGACGGCCTCTGAAATGTGCTTTCAGTAAGGTTTTGAAGGTGGGGAAAGTCATTGCCTATTGGTTACGAAGAGGGAGGGCGTTCCAGGTCACAGGAAGATCTACCTAGCTACATACTAACATACTGGGGATTCTCCCCTTTTGGGGCTCGTTCTCAGGTGGGGAGGCCCATTCTTCCCCAAATGCCCCAAGGGGCAAAGGCCAAACAGGTGCTCATGGCTCTGCCAGGCAACAGGAAGGCAAAGAGCAGGTTTCAGCTTGATCACCGCATCCCTGGGGACATGGAATGACATCACCTTGGCCCAAAGAACCTCTAGATTCTTTGGCACGGGCCTCCTGCCGGGCTAGAAAAGCAAAACGGGATGAGTTTAACCTGGAAAATATCCAAAAGTCAAAGCCAAGCCCTCTCTGGGCCTTCCAGAGCAGGTGAGAACGAGGCACGGTGTTAGGGAGCCTCGCCAGTGTACGATATTCTCCGTTCGGACCGGGAAAAATCCGCGACAATATGAATACGAACTGCCCCGTCCCAGAGAGGTCATCGGGTAAAACGCATTGCTTCAGAAAAGGCAAAGTTCACGACTTGCCCTTTGACAGTGAAGTGAAGTGGCTAACGTTACTCCATCCGAGGTTGTTTGCTTTTCTCCCTTCTCTGATCTCGTATCCTCTTTTGGGGTTTAGAAATTGCATCACGGCCCGCATTGATTCCAAGCTTGGGCGCTGGCCACAGTTTAGAATGACTGGGCATTTATCGCCAGTGCCGGTATTTGTCACCACCTATGGGATGAAATACAAATAAAATAATGCACTGATGAATTATCCAAGAACCCATCCTTTCCCGAAACGATTATTGGCTGTGACAGGTTTGTTGATCACATGAGCGAAAGCTTTATGATTCAGAGTTCACATCGCCCTCTCGGATATGGTGGTTTTGAACTGTCATCCTCCAGGAAGAATAAGTGCGCTATGGGAGGCCCCTCTCAGGATCGCACCCGGAGAGTTTCCAGTCCTCTACCAGCCTCGGCTACGGGAGGGAGAGTCAAGTAGAGGCCTGTCCATTCCATTCCTAGCTTGGGCAGTGGCTAGCGAGTGGAAGGCAATTTGCTACAGGTCAAAACTCACCCGTGCTGGGCAGCAGCAGCACGGAAGAGAGTCGAATGCGGAGACTCGAGTTTACTGCGTGGAAGAAGGCAGTGGTAAACCACTTCCGTATTTTGACCAAGAAAACTCTATGGATCCACTATGAGGAAGATTGCAAATAGAGGTGGGACACGCTGGGAGAGATGTGTTCATGGAGTTGCTATGGGGCAGAAATGCCTCATTCATTCATTTATTCATTCAATCATATTCATTGGGCGCTTACTGTGTGCAGAGCACTTTACTAAGCTCTTGGAAAGTACAGTTCGGCAACAAATAGAGACAATCCCTTCTGAACAGCGGGCTCACAGTCTAGAAGGGGGGAGACAGACAACAAAACAAAACAAGGAGACAGGCATCAATGGCATCATAATAAATAAATAGAATTATAGATAATAATAATAATGTTGGCATTTGTAATAATAATAATAATAATAATGTTGGTATTTGTTAAGCGCTTACTATGTGCCGAGCACTGTTCTAAGTGCTGGGGTAGACAAAGGGGAATCAGGTTGTCCCACGGGGGGCTCACAGCACTGGGGTAGATACAGGATAATCAGGTTGTCCCACGTGGCGCTCCCAGTTAATCCCCATCTGACAGATGAGGTAACTGAGGCACAGAGAAGTGAAGTGACTTGCCCACAGTCACACAGCTAAGTGGCGGAGCCGGCATTCGAACCCATGACCTCTGACTCCCAAGCCCGGGCTCTTTCCACTGAGCCACGCTGCTTCTCTATATATGCCTGACATTAATAAAATTAATAGAATAATAAATATGTATATATATATCTATATATACTCAAGTGCTGTAGGGCGGGGACAGGGGTAGAACAGAGGGAGGGAGTTGGGGACATGGGGAGGGGAGGAGGAGCAGAGGAAAACACTACCTTGCTTTTACCCATCCCTCCCCCACCACCGGTTTATAGAGATGTTTGTTAACCTCTTACTATGTGCCAGGCACCGCTCTAAGCACTGGGGTCGATACGAGCTAATAGGGTTGGACACGGTCCCTGTCCCACATAATGATGTTGGTATTTGTTAAGCGCTTACTATGTGCCGAGCACTGTTCTAGGCGCTGGGGTAGATACAGGGTAATCACGTTGTCCCACGTGAGGCTAACAGTTAATCCCCATTTTACAGATGAGGTAACTGAGGCACAGAGAAGTGAAGTGACTTGCCCACAGTCACCCAGCTGACAAGTGGCAGAGCTGGGACTCGAACTCATGACCTCTGACTCCCAGGCCCGTGCTCTTTCCACTGAGCCACGCTGCTTCTCTATGGGGATCTCAGTCTTCAGCCCCATTTTACGAGTGAGGTAACTGAGGCACAGAGAAGTGAAACGACTGGCCCGAGGTCACGCAGCCGATAAGTGGCGGAGCGGGGATTAGAACTCAGGTCCTTCTGACTCCATTATCACTACTACCTCCCGTATTTACCCCAGGCAGTCGGTGGGATCGGAGTTCGGCAACTCATCCAGCTGTCATTTGAGCGATGTTGATTGGAAATTGCTTTTACCTATCCCTCCCCCACCACCGGTTTACAGAATTAACGGATCTTCACTTCATTAAATCTTCTAATTGCAGAGTGCGTTATGAAACACACAATCATTCTCTTGTCTTGCAGTCAATGTGTCAATACCGAATGAGACAACAGCAGCCCCTGTGGATATGCTGACTAGCTCATCGTCAGAGACGGTAAGTGCCCGAACATCGGCGAAGTCAGCAAGTTGTGTAATCGCTCTGTCCGCGTCGCCCCCGTCTCTCTCGGCTCGGGATTCCTCCTGCGATCCAGCGTTCCGGACGGGGGAAGGAGAAGAGTCGCCTAACGGATAGAGCACGGGCCTGGGCGTCAGAAGGACCTGGGTGCTAAATCCTGGCTCCGCCACTTGTCTGCGGTGTGATCTTGGGCGAGTCACGTCACTTCGCTGTGCCTCAGTGACCTCATCTGTAAAATGGGGATTGAGACGGTGAGCCCCGTGAGGGTCACGGATGGCATCCAAATTGATTAGCGTGTCCCAGAGCTCAGAACAGTGCTTGGCACAAAGTAAGCATAGTAAGCAATAGAAAAAATAAAGGAGACGCTTTCTATCCAGGGCCCTCTCAGTTCCATAACTGTGGGAGAGGTCACCCCCTAGACTCTAAACTTGTTTTGGGCATTGGCTATGTCTGTTTATTGTGGAATTGTATTCTCCCAAGCACTTAGTACAGTTGTGGGCAGGGAATATATCTGTGTATTGTTGTATTGTACTCTCCCAAGCGCTCGGTACAGGGCTCTGCACACAGTAAGCGGTCAGTAAATACGATTGAATGAATAAATGAATGAATGAGTGCTGCACTTTGACTGGACTTTTGATAAAAATGCTCAAGCCCACATTTAATTCCCAGAGCATCCACCTCCTCCTCAAGCTTTTGTCAGAGCCTGGTTTGGAAACTCAGCTTGCATACCACTTAGTACTTAGCTCTTAGTGCAGTGCTTTGCACACGGTAAGTGCTCAGTAAATATGATCGAATGAATGAATACCGCACCGACGAGGTCCCAGCACCTTTTGATAAGGAAGAGGGTCAGGACCTGGAGTTTGGAGTCTGTCTCAGCTGCGGCACGGAGGATCGCCCCGTTAAGGCCGCCGGCTTCGTTCTGGTTGGTGCAAAGCTTCCCCTCCGGGAGTGATTTTAGTGGTCCGTCGTTTGTGACAAGCGGGAGACTTCTGTTCTGGAAGCAGCAAAGCGGAGAAGAAATCTGCTGTTTCCACCTCCTGGTATTTTCCAGAAACATGGACCCTTTCTAATGGGCTACAGTCTCGTGCTGCCTTTCCAACAACGGCTGAAATACCTGTGCTGCAGGAAAGAGGAGACAGATTTAGTCATTTCCCCAACTATTTTCCCTTGACCACTTCCCCATCTTCCTCTCTTCTTCTTGGAAATATGGACTTTCCTGTCTGGTTTCCCTTTCCCTTCTGGATCTCCCTTTCCCACCGCCTTTGCCCTCTTTCTCGAGTAAGTCCTCAAAAAATACGATTGATTGATTGATTATGCCTCAATTTCCTCATCTTTAAAATGGGGATTCAATACCTATTCTCCCTCCCCCTAAGACTGTGAGCCCTCTGTGGAACAGGGACTGTGAATGACCTGGTTAACTTGTATCTACCCCGGAGCTTAGAACAGCGATTGACCCAGAGCAAGCACTTAACAATACTAATATTATTATTTATTATTATTATGGTGTAATGCCAAGATAATCAGGTCAGACGCAGTCCTTGTCTCCCTTGGGGCTCATGGTCTAAGTAGAAGAGAAAATAGGTATTTCATCCCTATTTTACTTATGAAGAAACTGAGACCCAGAAAAGTTAAGTGACTTGCCCGAGGTCACTCAGCCGGCAAATGGCAGAGCCAGGGTTGGAAGCCAGGTCCCCTGACTCTGATGCCCCTGCTCTTTGCACTGGGGCACGCTGATGTTACGGCCTTAATTGCCCCATAGATGCAATGCGCGGTACTCGGTGCTTGGAAAATACACAAAGAAGTGACATATTTCCTGCCCACACGGAACTCTCACTCTTTTTATGTGGTATTTGAAGACTGCACAGTTCCTCTCTTGAGGCTGCAAAATGAAATCTCCTTATTGGAAAAAGTTCGGCTTAACAACCTGTTGAAAAGGAAAGATCGCACAATCTTCCTGGAATGCAAGGCCTTGGGGACCATGAAGGTGTCTTTGCTTTTCTTAGCAACAACCCCTTGATGTGATGCAAAGGGTAAAAATCAAGACTACCAGAAGCAGTATCTTGGTGAGATGGGTTCCTCTGCTTCAGTATCTTCTTCTATCTCTGGAAGCTGGCTTCTTCCTCCTTCCTCTGCCCCGCGACCACGCACTCTGTCGCTGTATGGAATTCGCTGAATCTTGGCTTTTTTTCCTCAGAGATCCCCACGAGGGATTGCCAAAGTCCCTGAGGGAAAGTCAGTACCTTATCAGACTAGCACTGATAAGTGTATTTTTTTTTCCTCCCTCACCTGAGTCAGCTAAATGAATCCTGGCTTCTGCTTCGGGATTTTTGAACTTGAGGAAATCTGCTGACGAGGCTGCAGGTGAATGTCTTTCTCCACCTCCCCAGGATTTGGCTTCGGAGTGAGTGGATCCAAACTGGGTCACTGGTGCCCCACCTGCAGACTGGCATTCCCTGCAGGACACATTAGCAACCTGGCCACTTCAGCTGACGAAAGATTTACCTCGTTTCAATCTCAGCTCCTCCACCTGACCACTGTGTGACCTTAGCCGAGTCACGTAACTTCTCTGGGCCTCAGTTTCCTCTCCGGTAAAATGGGGATGAAACATCTGTTTACCCTCGTACTTATATCGTGAGCCCTGCGAGGGACAGGGATTGCATCCAAACTGATTATCTTGTATCCACCCCAGTGTTTAGTGCAGTGCTTGCCACATAATAAGCACTTAACCCGTACTATTAGTTATTACTGTTATCATTATTAGTACCTGGGTGAAGAGTGGAAGGGCCAATTAGCTGTGAAGTGACCCATTCTTTTCTTTTAAATGGTATTTGTAAGCGTTTTCTATATATCAGACCCTGTACTAAGCATTGGAGTTGACACAAGCTAATCGGGTTGGACACAGTCCATGACCCACAGGGGGCTCACAGTTTTAATCCCCATTTTACAGATGAGGTGACTGAGGCACAGAGCAGTGAAGTGATGTGCCCAAGCAGACAAATGGTGGAGTCAGAATTAGAAGCCAGGTCCTTCTGACTCCCAGGCCTCGCTGCTTCTCATTCAGCCACTTTCTCCAGTGTGGATAAAATCTCACCATTGAAGAAGTCATCTTCCACCGAAGTGTGTGTGTATGTGTGTATGTATGTTTATTAAACAATCTGAAGAACTGATTGATAGGGTCCAAAAATCCACGATACCGTGAAGGCACCCATACAGTTTCCTTCGGTGATTCATCTATCCCTAATGCAAAATGACAAGGAGTTGCTTTCATGACGGGTCGCGGTTACCTTTGAACACTTCACAGACCTAGTCTTGCTAGTCCCATTTTATAAGCGAAGAAACTGCAGTACCGTGAGGTCATATGACTTGTCAATCAATTGACCATTCATATTTATTGAGCACTTACTGTGTGCAGAACAATATACTAAGCGCTTGAGAGAGTACAGTATGATACTGTAACAGACACATTCCCTTCCCACAACAAGCTTACAGTCTAGAGGGGGAGACAGACATTAATTTAAATAAATAAACTACAGATATATACATAAGTGCTGTGGGGCTGGGAGGGGGATGAATGGAGAAAACCAGGGTGACACAGAAGGGAGAAAAGGAAATGAGGGCTTAGTTGGACTCGCTCCCTCTGCTCTACCCCCATCCCCGCCCCACAGCACTTGAGTATATGCGTATATATTCATTATTCTATTTATTTTATTAATGATGTGAATATATCTATAATTCTATTTATTTATATTGATGCTATTGATGCCTGTCTACTTGTTTTGATGTCTGTCTCCCCGCTTCTAGACTTTGAGTCCATTGTTGGGCAGGGGTTGTCTCTCTTTATTGCTGAATTGTACTTTCCAAACGCTTAGTACGGTGCTCTGCACACAGTAAGCGCTCAATAAATACGATTGAATGAACGAATGAATGAGGAGATGTGCCTTCAATAAGGCTTTGAAGGGGAGGAGTGTAATTATCTGTCAGATATAATAATGTTGGTATTTGTTAAGCGCTTACTATGTGCAGAGCACTGTTCTAAGCGCTGGTGTAGACACAGGGTAATCAGGTCGTCCCACGTGAGGCTCACAGTTAATCCCCATTTTACAGATGAGGAAACTGAGGCACAAAGAAGTGAAGTGACTTGCCCAGAGTCACACAGGATATGAGGAGGGAGGGAGTTCCAGGCCACAAACAGGGTGCGGGTGAGAGGTTGGTGGTGAGATAGACTAGACTGAGGCGCAGCGAGTGGGTTGACATTAGAGAAGCAAAGTGTGCAGGCTGGATTGGAGGAAGAGAGCAGCAAAGTGAGATGCCAGGAGATTCAGAACAATCTGAGAGTGAAGTTTCCAACTTCATATTACCAATCGGGGCTCCTTTCTGGGGGAACTGTGAAGAACATTCCCTTCCAACAACATTCTCTTCCCTTGTGAGAAGTATAAACCTGAGAGGGAGATTCTGATCTGGCAGATAACACACAACACGCTTCATAATGGAAAACACGCAAAACCTGGAAAGCGGATCTGGGAATTCAGATAAAAGTGCCCAAAAGGTCCTTCCTGAATAACAATGTAACAACCTCACCAGGTGGGGCTACTGAAAGAACCCCCTGAGCATTTTTTTTATGGTATTCGTTAAGCGCTTACTATGTGCCAGGCTCTGTGCTAAGCACTGCGATAGATACGCCGCGGGAAGCAGTGTGGCTCAGTGGAAAGAGCCCGGGCTTCGGAGTCAGAGGTCATGGGTTCGACTCCCGGCTCTGCCGCTTGTCGGCTGTGTGACTGTAGGCAAGTCACTTAACTTCTCTGTGCCCCAGTTTCCTGATCTGTAAAATGGGGATGAAGACTGTGAGCCTCACGTGGGACCACCTGATTACCCTGTATCTACCCCAGCGCTTAGAACAGTGCTCTGCACATAGTAAGCGCTTAACAAATACCAACATTATTATTAGTATTATTATTACAAGCTAATCAAGTTGGAGACGGTCCCTGTCCCACACTGGGCTCACTGTCTTAATCCCCATTTTCCAGATGAGGGGACTGAAGCCCAGAGAAGTGAAGTGACTCAAGGTCACACAGCAGACAAGTGATGGAGCTGGATTAGAACCGAGGTCATTCTGCCTGTCAGCCCCGTGCTATATCAACTGGACCATACTGTTTCTCTAAGAGCGTCATAGGAGAATAGCATTCTAGAAATTTCAGGTGCTCTTAGGTTTTCACCATTCATAAAGAATTTGAGTGGTCGACAAACTGTCCCTGCTTTATACTTCACGTTGGTTGTGTCTACCTGGATGAAGGGAGGAGGAGAGTTAAAATGATTACCTGGATAATTCAGAAGAAAAATAAGTGTTTTTGAGGTAAGAATTGACTGCTTGGGTGGGAATGCACCCTCTGTAAGCTCACCGTGGGCAGGCAATGTGTTCATTGTCGTATTGTACTCTCCCAAGCGGTTCATACACTGCTCTGCACACAGTAGATGCTCAAAAAATACAACTGAATAAATATATCTAGGCGGGTTACCTCTGTTTGAACCCACCAAATTGTTGCTGATTTCCACAAGTCACTTGATCCTGCCCTTTTACCATCCACTGGACCAAAGTGCTGACAAAAATAATGGCCATGATCAGTGGTCCAGCTCACCGGAGAGTGACTTCAGGTGGGGCAAGGAAACCCGGGCACCTGCATTTTGTAAAAGACCTTCTTTCATCAGCTGGGCCACCAGCAGAAACCTCAGCCGACCTGAGCTTTAGGGACTGTCCTGTGAACTCTCACCAAGCTGGGCTTCCGATAAATCGAGTTCTGTAGGGGTGAAATTATGCCAGTATTCTGCTGATGGCATAAAAATCATTTTCTTCAATTCCTAAACTGCACCTTCCCACCCAAAATGCCGCATCTCGTCTAGTGGATTCTGTTTCAAACATTCAGATATGGCAATCCCAGCCAGAGCAAAGCAAGATTAATCACCTGTCAGAAGCAAAGGTTGATAAGGGAGTGATTGTGCTGTTCTACCATTTGCAACTATGTTGCACTGTTCTCTCCCAAGAATTTACTACAGTACTCTAACCAGAGTAAACGGTCAAAAAATAGCCCCGCCCTCAACACCATATCCCTTATATGCGTAGTTTAAAATTATTAATTGTAAATTACTTATATGTATTAATCTTGTCTTCCCCTCTAGACTGGGCAGGGAAGGGCTGGGCAGGGAACATGTCTGCTAATTCTGTTGTGTTGTGCTCTCCCAAGCACTTAGAACAATTCCTCTGAACATAGGAAGTGCTCAATAAATACCACTCAATAAATAACCTTAATCCACCTAACCTCCAGTCATATGGTTAGAGATAGTTAACTGTGGCAGTGGGTATGCTCTTACTCTGTGCTAGGCACTGTGTTAAGTGCTGGGATAGATATAGTGCAATCAGATCAGATAAAGTCCCTGTTCTATCTGGGGGTCTTAGTTGAAAGGGGAGGGAGAATGGGTATTTAATCACCTTAAATAGAAAAGGAAACTGAGGCATGGAGAAGTAAAGTGACTTGCCCACAGTCAGCCACACAGCCGGCAACTGGAGGAGCTGGGATTAGAACCTAGGTCGACGGCCGGTTCTTCGCTCTTGACACTAGGCTGTGTTCCTTCAGACCAATCAATCAATCAATCATATTTTTCTGTGGTATTTGTTAAGCGCTTACTTTGTGCCAGGGACTGTTCTGAGTGCTGGGGAAGATACAAGGTAATCAGGTTGGACAAAGTCCAAGTCCCACATGGGACGCCCAGTCGTAATTCTCATTTTACGATGAGGTAACGGAGGCACAGAGAAGTTAAGTGACTCGCCCGTGGTCACACAGTAGGCCAGCGGCAGAGGCGGGACTAGAACCCAGATCCTTCTGAGTCCCAGCCCTCTGTTGTAACCGCTGGGTCACGCTGTTTTCAGCTGTGTGACTGTGGGCAAGTCACTTAACTTCTCTGTGCCTCAGTTACCTCATCTGTAAAATGGGGATGAAGACTGTGAGCCCCACGTGGGACAACCTGATTCCCCTGTGTCTCCCCCAGCGCTTAGAACAGTGCTCTGCACATAGTAAGCGCTTAACAAATATTAACGTTATTATTATTATTATTCGAAGTAAGCTTCCGGAGTAAGCTTATTGAGCGCTTATCACGTACAGAGCACTGTACTAAGATTTTGGGAGAGTACAATACAACAGGCTTAGTAGCCGTATTCCCTGACTACAGGGAACTCCATTGAAACTACGTGTAGGAGTTTTACTTAATATTTTCTTTCCTCGACACTCGTTTTTGTTTTTTTTCTGCAGTACCACAATAGCACCATCGACTGGGCATCCTTGTCCAAGAAGGAGTGCTTGAAATACGGCGGAGAACTCGTGGGCAGAAACTGCGACTTCGTGCCCGACATCACACTCATGTCCTTTATCCTCTTCCTCGGCACATACACGTGTTCCATGGCCCTGAAGAAATTCAAAACCAGCCGCTACTTTCCGACCACGGTAAGAACCTTGGCACCCGAGACCATTTCCTTGTGGTCTGGGCCTGTTCTCATCCGACATTCATTCCCTGTGAGGGGTTTGTCTATAACCGTCGAGAGACGGGAAGACGGGGTGAGCTTCCCTGAAGAAGGCTGGAGGAGTTACGGTGAGAAGCTTTGTTATTAATTAATGATATTTGTTAAGCACTTACGAGGTGCCAAGCAGTGTTCTAAGCACTGGGGTAATGCTAATAATAATAATTGTAGTATTTGTTACGAGCTTATTATGAGCTAGGCACGGTACTGTACCGGGCTAGATACAAGCTAATCAGGTTGGACACAGTCCCTGTCCCACGTGGGGCTCACAGTCTTAATCCCCGTTTTACAGTTGAGGTAACCGAGGCCCAGAGAAGTTAACCGACTTGCCCAAGTTCACACAGCAGACAAGTGGAGGAGCCGGGATTAGAACCCATGACCTTCTGACTCCCAGGCCTGTGCTCTGTCCACTAAGCTGTGTCAATCAGGCCGGATACAGGGATCACGACTTAAGAAGGAAGGAGAACAAATATTGAATCCCCATTTTGCGGTTAAGGAAGCTGAGGCCCAGAGAAGTTAAGTGACTGGCGGAAGGTTACACACTGGGCAAGCGGTGGGGCCGGGATTAGAACCCAGGCTCCTCCATTTGTCTGCTGTGTGACCTTGGGAATACTTAATAACAATGGAAATGGTTAAGTATTTACTATGTGCCAAGCACCGGGGTAGATCCAAGATAAACAGGTCGAACCCCTTCCCTGTCCCACACCAGGCCCACAGTCTAAGGGGGCGGGAGAGTAAGGTTTAATCCTGATTTTTCAGGTGAGGAAAACAAGTCCCGGAGAAATTAAATCATCGGCCCAAGTTCCCACAGCGGGCTGGAGATGGAGCTGGTTCTAGAAGCTGGATCTCTTAATTCCCAATCCCCTTTGTTTTTCCCATTAACGTTGGTATTTGTTAAGCGCTTACTATGTGCAGAGCACTGTTCTAAGCGCTGGGGTAGACACAGGGGAATCAGGTTGTCCCACGTGGGGCTCACAGTCTTCATCCCCATTTTACAGATGAGGGAACTGAGGCCCAGAGAAGTGAAGCGACTTGCCCACAGTCACACAGCTGCCGGGTGGCGGAGCCGGGATTCGAACCCATGGCCTCTGACTCCCAAGCCCGGGCTCTTTCCACTGAGCCACGCTGCTACTCTAAGCCAGGCCGCTTCTCGGACGCAGCTGATTTAGCGGCGGAATCGGTAGCAGCAGCTGCGAGCTTGGTAACGGGGATGCTCATGGGTGCTCTGCACCGCAGAGGGGACCAAATTCACCTTTCATAGGAGATGAACCACTTCTCACTGTGGCTGTAATAATAATAAGTAATAATAATAGTGCTTGTCAAGTACTTACTGCGTGCCAAGCACAGGGATATAAGATTATCACGTTGGATCCGGTCTCTGTCCACATCAGGGCTCACGGTCTAAGTAGGAGGGAGAACAGACAACGAATCCCCGTGTTGCCGTTGAAGAATCTGAGGCACGGAAAAGTGACTTGCCCAAGGTCACACAGCAGTCAAGTTGCAAAGGACGGGATTAGAACCTAGGTCCTCTGACTCCCAGGCCCTTGCTCTTTCCACTAGGCCAAGATGCTGTCTCTAATGGTAGCCATTTTAATCATCAGTCTTCCGTTGTCTCCTGGGAACGAGCGAGGTGTGTGTTTAAAAAAGATAATTTAGGGTGCTTATTTTGCCATGGAAGTATAGCTCATTGTGGGCAGGGAACATGTCTACCAACTCTTTTGCCTTGTCCTCTCCCGAGCGCTTAGTACAGTGCTCTGCGCACAGTAAGTGCTCAATAAATACCCTTGATTGATAGCAATTATATTTGCTGCCTTTCCATTCCCTTCCACCCTTGCCTTTCTTGTTCCCATAAAGAGAAGCAGCTAGGCTCAGTGGAGAGAGCCCGGGCTTGGGCGTCAGAAGTCATGGGTTCGAATCCCGGCTCCTCCACTCGTCAGCTGTGTGACTGTGGGCGAGTCACTTCACTTCTCTGGGCCTCAGTGCCCTCATCTGTAAAATGGGGATTCAGACTGTGAGTCTCACATGGGACAACCTAATTACCCTGTATCTACCGCAGCACTTAGAACAGTGCTCTGCACTTAGTAAGCGCTTAACAGATACCAACATTATCATTAAAGATCCCCGTTTCATCATTTGACCCATTTCTGATTAATACTAGTCCTGAGATAGTTTCCAGTTAATTCGGCAGAGAATAAGAACATGTGTTTCCCTTCCTTTTTCTTCCCTCCCCGTTCTTCAGGATAAAATAGACAGCTCTATGGAATAACAATGGGAACGGGACTTGCAGCACTCATTCGGAAATCAAACCAACTGGGTTTCCCGACCTCCTCTCTCCGCAGCTCAGACCACCCAGCGTCTGACTGTCATGGAGCCATTTTTGTTTGCTATCTGAGAACTGGTGGCTGAGATTGGCCACCTCTGACTAATGAGACTGTTCTGGGCCCTGACAGAGGCTAATGGATTGTATTTCCAGCCTCGAGGAAGGGTAGGGCCTCTGAAAATCAGAGTTTGGTTTGGATGAATGTTCCCAGGTATTAATGTGAATCCCGGCCCATCTGAGGCTCCTGATTCCACAGGAGCAGCAGGAGATGGGGTGGGAACTGGTTCTTCCAAGAAGGACTCCCCTGCTTCTAGTCCATGCCAGATATGAGAAATAATAATAATAATGACACTACTAATAATAATTATGGTATTTATTAACCGCTATGTGCCAAACCCTTTTCTAAGCACTGGGGTAGTTAACAATAATAATAATAATGTTGGTATTTGTTAAGTGCTATGTGCTGAGCACTGTTCTAAGCGCTGGGGTAGATACAGGGTAATCGGTTTGTCCCACTTGAGGCTCACAGTCTTCATCCCCATTTTACAGATGAGGGAACTGAGGCACTGAGAAATCAAGTGACTTGCCCAAAGTCACCCAGCTGACAGGTGGCAGAGCCGGGATTAGAACCCATGACCTCTGGCTCCTAAGTCCTTGCTCTTTCCACTGAGCCACGCTGCTTCAGGTTGGACACAGTCCCTGTCCCACATGGGGCTCACGCTCTTAATCTCCATTTTACAGATGAGGTAAGTCAGGTACAGAGAAGCAAAATGACTTGCCCAAGGTCACACAGCCAACAAGTGGCAGAGCCGGGACTAGAGCCCAGACCAGAGTCAGGAGCTTCTGACTCCTGGGCCTGTGCTCTATCCACTAGGCCATGCTGCTTCTCTTAATAATTGTTGATGATGATAATGGCATTTAAGTGCTTACAGTGTGCCAAGCCCTGTACTGAGCACAGGGGAAGGTACAAGTTAATTAGGACTGACACAGTCCTTATCCTATATGGCACTCGTGTCTAAGTAGGAAGGAGAACAGACAGAATCCCCATTTTGCAGATGAGGAAACTGACGCACAGAGAAGTTCCCTGACTTGCCCAAGGTCACATGGCAGAGCAGAAGCTGAGAAGCAGTGTGACCTAGCGGATAGAGTGAGGGCTTGAGCGTCATTAGGACCTGGATTCTAATCCCATCTCTACCACTTCTCTGCTGTGCGACCTTGGCCTAACCACAAAGTGAGAGTTAAAGTTGGACAGACATAATCTGAGAGAAAGAAGGGATATTGGGAATTATTTGTTGCTTAGATAATGACACCCCACTGATGAGCTGAACCTTAGTTTGGCAGAACCATTTCCTGGGCGAGCACTTTGATGACTAAACTTCTTCATTTCCTGTAACTTCTTAGTGTTGGTTTTTGATTGCACAGGTAATCACCCCATTAGCAGTGACATCTTCTGATACAAAAAGATACACTAATGAGTGTCCCGGAGTGATTTCCGAAGCTGTATTAAACCTCTCGGTTATAGATAGAGGTTAAATTTGAATCGGATTGCTACAGAATTGGGGAATTGCTTCTTCAATGAGGAATGTATTTTTCCCTCCCAGCACCCGTCGTTCTCATGCATTTTAAGTGGGTTGAGAAGAGGCCTATTTTTTTTCAATTTACAACTGTCTTCCTTAGGCAGAGCCTCCCCATTTGAACCTTCACATCCAGGGGTAAGAAGCTGGTGAAAAACATTATCTTACACAATATCCACTAGATCGTAAGCTCCCTGTGGGCAGGAAATGGGTCTCCTAATTCCATAAATACTCTCCTAAGAGTTTAGCGCACAGTTCTCTGCACAAAGTGCTCAGTGAATACTATTAGTTGATTGACTGACTGATTGGTTGTACCTTTTGGTGACCGCTTCCTTTTTATTTAATTCTGTTTACTCTCTATCTCCCCATCCAATCTCCCCCCCCCCCCCCCCCCCCGTCTTCCACTTCAGCCCTTCCTAGCCACCTAAGCGCACAGAAGTACAACTCTTGATAGTCTATTACGTACTTGCATCTTAAAGCACTTGATATTCACCCTAACCTCAGCCCCACAGCACTTAGACACCTATCCATTTTTTACTTCAATGCCTATCTCCCTCTCTAGATTGTAAGCTCCTTGTGGACAGGGGACATATTTACCAGCTCTGTTGTACTCTCTCGAGTGCTTAGTAGAGTGCTCTGGACTCCCAGCCTATTTTAGTAGAAAGTAATCTCCTACTACATCCCAGCCTGCACACTTCACTCCTCTAACACCCGCTTGCTCACTGTGTCTCAGTTTCATCTGTCTCACTGTCGACCCCTTTCCCACATCTTCCCTCTGGCCCGGTATTCCCTCCCCCTCTCTAAATCCGCCAGACCATCACTCTCCCCTTCTTCAAAGCATTACTAAGGTCACATCTCCTCCAAGAGGCCTTCCCCGATTAAGCCCTCTCTCCCCCGACTTCCCCTCTTTTCTGTGACCTCAGTGCCCTTGGATCTGTACCCTGTGAGCATTTGATATTCACCCCATCCTCGGCCCCGCAGCACTTTTATGCATATCCATAATTTATTTATTTATATTTAATGCCTGTCTCCTCCTCTAGACTGTAAGTGCCTTAAGGGTAGGGAACATGTCTGCCAACTCTGTTGCATAGTACTCTCCCGAGCGCTTCGTACAGTGCTCTGCACATGGTAAGCACTCAATCAATGACCTTGATTGATTGCTCTATACACAGTAAGTGCTCCATAAACACGATCAGTTGCTTCCTATCTGTAATTTATTTTACTGCTGCTTCTCCCACTAGACTGAACCCTCCTGGAGGGTAGGAATCCTGTTCAATTCTATTGTATTCTCTCCTGTTCAATTCTATTGTATTCTCCAAACACAGTTCTGCACACACTAAGTGTCCAGAAGATACCACAGCACTTACGTACATATCCGTAATTTATTTATTTTTAATTAATTTCCGTCTCCCCCTCTGGACTCATCGTGGTCAGGGAACGTGTCTGCCAGCTCCGTTATATTGTACTCCCCCAAGTGCTTAGTATAATGCTGTGCACACAGTAAGCGTTCGACGAAGTAAGCGTTTAATAAATATGATTGACTGATGGATGAATCGATAGATTGGGGCAGGAAATTATACTGCTTCAACAGGATTTTGCTTCAGATGGTTTGCTAATGAGTTACCATGAAAGTATCTTTTTCTTTACCCAATCTCGATCGTTGGATCCCAGGTCGCATTTCTGAATTCATTTGTCTGGTCACAGCTGACTATTAGTTCACTGAAGTAATGTAAGAAGCAGCATGGCTTATTGGAAAGAACCCGGGCTTGGGAGTCAGAGGTCATGGGTTCTAATTCCGCTCCGCCACCTATCAGCTGTGTGACTTTGGACAAGTCACTTCTCTGCCTCATTTACCTCATCTGGAAAATGGGGATGAAGACTGTGAGCTGCACGTGGGACAACCTGATTACCATGTATCTACCCCAGTGCTTAGAACAGTGCTTGGCACATAGTGCTTAACAATTATCATTATTATATAAGGAAAAGTATACGCATTTCCATAGGCATAATCCTACGAGAACACCTACCGGTTTCCTCCCTTTTTTCCCTCCCTTTGGACAATCAGTTTCTTTCCTGGTCGGATCATAATGTGATTGGAACACTCACTTGAAAAACCCCCTCACCACAGGGTGACTTCGTGTCCTTTACACCCGGAAGTCGTAACTTTATACTTGCGAAAGAAGCGAACCCCCAAATTCCCTTTGAAGCCGAGCAGGAAGCAGATGGAAACAAATAAAGGGAGCGGGCCTGGGGCTAACAGAGAAACGGTTCCTCTTGTCTCTCTATCAGGCCCGGAAGCTGATCAGTGACTTTGCTATCATCCTGTCCATCTTCATCTTCTGTGGCATAGATGCCCTGGTGGGAGTGGACACTCCAAAACTGATTGTGCCGAGTGAGTTCAAGGTAGGTGAAACCCCGAGCAGATATTGGCTCTTTGCTCTCTTTACTCTTTCCATCTTAGCTGCTGCTTCCACCGGGGAGCTCACCTGGATTAGCCCATCGTCCTCCCCTTTCATCTTTTGTTTGGCAAGAAAGGAGATTTGGTTTCAGTTGGGGGAATGAACTGGGTCAACTCCACCAACCTACAGCCCGTGTGCAGCCCATGTGCAGGAAGCATGCTGTATATGGGCAACACGTGTGTAGCACGTGTGCCACTTGTGTGCAGCCTGTGCATAGTACATATATAGTATGTGGCCAGTACATGTGCCGAATGGGTGCAGCACACGTGCAGTATGTGTAGTACGTGGGCAGCACGTGGGCATCATGTCCGTACTACACGCACAGCACGTTACGGGGTGTGTGCAGGATGCGTAAATTACATGTGCACGTGTGTATTGTGTGCAGATTGTGGGCAGTCTGTGGGAGTACCATATGGAGTATATGATGGCCAGAGCTTGGCTCCTTTTCATAATGTAATTTATTTATATGATCGTCTTCCCTCCCCCACCCCCTGCCAGACTTTAAGCTCGTTTGGGGCGGGGAATGCGTCCATTTATTGTTCTATTGTACTCTCCCAAGCACTTAATATAGTGCTCTACAAACAATAAGTGAGCAGTAAATATGAATACATGAATAAGATGAACACCTTTTGGGCTACCAGTTGTAGTATCTTCATAAAAATGGCCAGAAGATGTTCCTCACGGAATCCAATTTCAAGGTGATTGTTACAACCATTCATTTGACTGTTTTTCATTCACTTGTTTTTATTGAGTACTTACCGGGGGTCGAGCACTGTACTAAACACTCGGGAGAATACGATATTACAATAAAAAGGCACATTCCCTGCCCTCAGCAAACTTACAGTCTAGAAGGGGAGACAGATATCGTTACAACCCTTGAGCAGGTAGCAAAGTCAGGTCTAAGACTTGTCTCCCTAGCTGATTCACATCAACGTCGGCAAGCCCGATCCCGCCGCCCCTGTTCCGAAAGGTTTCTTTTCTCTCCTCCTTCAAGCCGACGAGTCCAAACCGAGGTTGGTTCGTGGCCCCTTTTGGAGGGAATCCTTGGTGGGTGTATCTCGCCGCGGCGATCCCGGCCCTGCTGGTGACCATTCTGATCTTCATGGACCAGCAGATCACAGCCGTCATCGTCAACAGGAAAGAACACAAGCTCAAGGTGAGGTTCCTCTCCGTTACTGGGGGGAGGGTTTGACCCTTGCAGGAACCTTTTACTGGTCTGCTTTGAATCAGATGTCTGAGCCGCCCAAGGGTCGTTTCTTCGTGTGCTCGTGTGGTTTGGGTTGCAGTCCGAGAACCGTTGCGTCAGTCAATCGATTAACATAAAGTACATTGGACTCTATGAAGAGAGTTTCTTAATTTTGTATATGCGACTGTTCTATTCTTGGGCTCAAAGGGGTGGTATTTCATCAATTAATCCCTAGCTCAAGACAACAAAGGTAACTGGGGAGAATGTCAGTAGAGACCCCTTGATGTCAGGTACTTCAAATGTAGTGAATTTACAGGATACACCTAGATAGACCTCTGTAAATGGTCAAATTTGAAGACTGGGCATATATTCTGGAAGGTAACCGTATTGGGTAGTTGCACATTCACATTTGAAGATGATGCTACTGATGGGATGAAGTTTTGAGGTTCACAGGTACCCGTAATTCCAAAGACACAGAACAGATGCAATGATTAAACAAACTTGTGCTTTCATCTCTCGTGTAAGCTATTCATTATTTTTGCAGTTGTCCCTTAAGTGTCACACTTCCCTCTCCATCCAAACAACAAAATTTGGAAATGTCCCTGTAAAAATGTGGCCTAATGGGAAGAACCCAGGCCAGGGAGTCAGAGAGCCTGGATTCTAATCTCAGCTCCGCCACTCATCTGCTGTGTGACCTTGGGGAAGTCACTTAACTTCTCTGTACCTCAGTTCCCTTAACTGCAAAATGGGGATTAAATACCTGTTCTCCCTCCTACTTAGACTGCGAGCCCCATGTGGGGCCTGATTATCTTGCAACTGCCCTAGCACTTTAGCACTGTGCTTGGCCTATTGTGAGAGCTGAATAAATATCATTATTATTACAATCCTTGTTCTTAATAATCATGATGATAATGAAAATAAGAATGACTGAGGCATGAATGTGATCCAGGGTGGAAATTTTGGCATCTTGGTGAAAGGAGAGTGACCTTCTGCTTCTCTGAAACAGAATCCCCCAAATAACAGAGACGTGGCCTCTGTTAAAAACCCAACTCTGACATTTAAAAAGCCACATCCCATCCCATCTCCCTATTGCCATGAATTCTTCCCACTGTGAAAATGGGCTGGTTCTATTTTCCCAAGCTCTGAAGGGATGCAAAGCATATGAGTCCTTCCTAAACAAAGTCGAGAAACATAACCACCATAATAATATTATATCATCATTGAAAAATATTTCTTCAGCAAGAAAGGAAGCCAGCAGTGTATTATATGGTGTGCACTCCCAGTCAGTAAATGTCCTTGAATACATCAATCAATCCATCCATCACTAGTATTGAGTGCTTACTGTGTGCAGAGCACCGTACTAATCATTTGGGCGAGTACAATACAATGGAGTTGGTAAGATGAAGGAGATTGGAAGAATTCTTTGGCCGTGACATCTTGGATGCAGACGAGATCTAAGAAGCAGCGCCTAATTGACAGAATGATTGCCTGATCCCAAGACCCGAAAGGTGTTCCTGTTGCCAGGACTGACCGTCACTGGATGTGTCCCAAAGTTTCCTAGCGATTAAGCCAAAGCCGGGCAAACTGGCATCCTAACCATCTTGATGGCGGAATGCCAAACTCTTGGAGAGTGAAGTCACTTTGGCCTCATCCTCAGAGAGGCCTTAGGAGAGCAAGAAACCACTGAGAGTCTGAGAAACCATGGGAGAGACTACTGAATAGGTGCTTATGAGGGAGACATTAGGAAAACATTAGATTCAGATCCCTAGTGATACCCTCCCTCATTGGTGGCTAGATGCCCTCCAAACCACTGGCTCCCTTTCAGCAGAGATATTGTCCTGTATTGAGATCCAGTGTGGGCTAGAGGATAGAGTGTGGGCCTAGGAGTCAGGGGTTATGTGCCTGGCACATAATAATAATAATGATAATAAAGGCATCTGTTAAGCACTCACTATGTTAAGCACTTAACTGTACTAAGTGCTGGAGTGGATAAAAACAAATCGGGTTGGACGCAGTCCCTGTCCCACATGGGGCTCACAGTCTCAATCCCCCTTTTATAGATGAGCGAACTGAAGCCCAGAGAAGTAAAATGACTTGCCCAAGGTCAAACAACAGATATGGGGTGGAGCCAGAATTAGAATTCATGACCCTCTAACTCCCAGGCCTGTAAACACTGTAAGCACATAGTAAGCACGTAACAAATACCATAAAAAAAAAAAAGAAAAGAAAAAAGGGTCTCGATTTGGAGTTTTACAGTTCCCTCTGCCTAGAAGCATTCAATAAATATGAATGATTGATTAACCTTACTGTTACGGGCTCTCGTTATATCCCGGCTAGACTACTGTGTCAGCCTTCTCTCTGACCTCCCTTCCTCCTCTCTCGCCCCGCTCCGGTCTATTCTTCACTCCGTTGCCCGGCTCATCTTCCCGCAGAAACGATCTGGGCATGTCACTCCCCTTCTTAAACAACTCCGGTGGTCGCCTATCGACCTCCGCTCCAAACAAAAACTCCTCACTCTAGGCTTCGAGGCTCTCCGTCACCTCGCCCCTTCCTACCTCTCCTCCCTTCTCTCTTTCCACCGCCCACCCCGCACGCTCCGCTCCTCCGCCGCCCACCTCCTCGCCCTCCCTCGGTCTCGCCCATCCCGCCGTCGACCCCCGGGTCACGTCCTCCCGCGGTCCCGGAACGCCCTCCCTCCTCACCTCCGCCAAACTGATTCTCTTTCCCTCTTCAAAACCCTACTTAAAAATCACCTCCTCCAAGAGGCGTTCCCAGACTGAGCTCCTCTTCCCCCTCTACTCCCTCTGCCATCCCCCCTTTACCTCTCCGCAGCTAAAGCCTCATTTTCCCCTTTTCCCTCTGCTCCTCCACCTCTCCCTTCCCATCCCCACGGCACCGTACCCGTCCGCTCGACTGTATATATTTTCGTTACCCTATTTATTTTGTTAATGAATTGTACATCGCCTCGATTCTATTTAGTTGCCATCGGTTTTTACGAGATGTTCTTCCCCTCGACGCTGTTTATTGCCATTGTTCTCGTCCGTCCGTCTCCCCCGATTAGACCGTAAGCCCGTCAAACGGCAGGGACCGTCTCTATCTGTTGCCGACTTATTCATCCCAAGCGCTTAGTACAGTGCTCTGCACAGAGTAAGCGCTCAATAAATACTATTGAATGAATGAATGAATGAATAGAATTAACGTGGGTTCTATCCCTAGAGGCCGATTTCTGTGTTTCACTTTGGCTCTGTCATCTTTTTCCACAGAAAGGTGCAGGGTATCATCTGGATCTATTTTGGGTGGCCATCCTCATGATTATCTGCTCTTTCATGGCCCTCCCTTGGTACGTGGCAGCGACCGTCATTTCCATAGCTCACATCGACAGCCTCAAGATGGAGACCGAGACTTCAGCCCCGGGAGAACAGCCTAAGTTCTTGGGAGTAAGGTACGCTTAAAGCCAGCCAACGCCATCCTAGTCTAATCGGGGATTCAGGTCTCAGGGAATATGTTCTATGTCTCAGGGGTAGAAGACATTCGGACCATATAGGGCAGAAATTGGGGAAAAACGGTTCATTCTTCAAATTCTCGTTCTAATACACCAGCTTACTATGAAGAGCCAACAGCACAGGCAGCTCCTTTGTCCCCATAGGTCAGGACCCTGACCTTTCCTCTGACACCTATTCAGACGAAGTAGGCCTGGGCCATTTTCCTTTTGACTTGGAACCTCTGGTATAAAGCACCTCAACTCCTCTTAAGCATCTATTTAGAAAATGTCTGTTTATTCCCACCTCGACATTTTCCATCTGGAACAGTACCACTAAGAAATCTGACCTTCAGCATTGAAATCAAACCGTGACCTAAAGGGGTGTTTATGCAATTCTGCTAGTGGCAGTGCGTTAGTTTGAATGGTGAGCTAAATACCCCCTGGAGCCAGAGGTATTTCCCCTGGATTAAATGGGAGCAAAGATCTTAAAAACAGGATGCTGGTGGAGAGGAGAAGAATACGGTAGACTATCAGTGCCCTTTAATAGTCCAAGGGCTTCTTTCTCCCTGTGCTGTTTACTAATCCGCATGTTGATAATATAATAACCGGCTCTTGCGTGAGTAGAGTAAGGTATCAGGAAAGATTATCGGTGGTATTTACTGAGTGCTTCCTGTGGCCAAGCACTGTGTTGAGTGCTCTAACTCCAGAGAGGCTGGTAATAACCAAGAGCAAATGGTGAGTCTGTTCCTCTCTGACAAATCAACCGGTGCCCCAAAG
The DNA here is from genome assembly GCF_004115215.2 of Ornithorhynchus anatinus. Lineage (NCBI taxonomy): Eukaryota > Metazoa > Chordata > Mammalia > Monotremata > Ornithorhynchidae > Ornithorhynchus > Ornithorhynchus anatinus. The sequence goes on from NC_041737.1 coordinate 7,331,942, forward strand.
AGAATTTCACTGCCTTGTCGACAATCCCAAGTCCTGCATTAGCCTTTTTATTTTCTTTATGTTAGCTGTGTTGATCTGGCACATCGTGCTTGAGGTATTAATAACCTCCCGTCAGTTTTTTAAACAATTGGACTCTTTTAGGTTTGTTGGTTTTGGAAGTTCAGAGTCTTTTCTGGAGTTGAACAGAGAGAACAATCGATGCGAAAGCAGGGAGGTGGATTGGTAATATTTTGATTTGGTTTCAGGGAGCAGAGAGTCACTGGAACCCTTGTGTTCATTCTGACTGGTCTGTCGGTTTTTATGGCTCCCATCCTCAAGGTAAATATATCAGATCATCTCCTTCCTCCCTCCACCTCCCCTTTCTCCTCCTCTTCCTCCTCCTCCTTCACTTTCTCCTCCACTTCCCCCTCCTCCTCCTCCTCTCACTGAATCTGGCCCATCAGCAGCAAGACCACATAGATGGATTTTGAGACACCATCTGCAAGGCTCAGGAGAGACTCTCTTCTCATCACAGGTCATGAGACTAGACAGAATATAGCCTCCTTATCTCTCCATCCCTTTTCTTCTTTCCCTCACCTGCTTTCTTCCCCTTTTATGACCACCTCCTCCTTTTCCTTCCCTCCCTGCATCTTTTCCCCTCTTTCCCCCTTCTCTGTCTCCCAATCTCCCTGCTTCCACCTTTCTGCCCTCCCTTTCCTCCCTCCACCTCCCCTTCCCCACCACACCCCAAACTCCACTCCCATTTCGTTAAATCCTAATGCCTGACAACCGTCCAACTCCTGGGAAATAGACCGAGGTCCGGCAATGGCGTGTGGGAGGTGTGCGATCAGGAGGAACCAACCCCGGCTTTATTCTCTCCGTACACAAGGCCTGTTGACCGAGTTTCCACCGTCACTGACTAAGAAGACCGACGACTAAGCAAAGCGAGCTAAGAGAACCACTGACCTAGAATTAGGGAGCTGCCAAAGGGATGAAAATGCAAGCCTGATGTGAGATGGATTATGAATTTGGTGGTGTCATTATGGGCACACCTCCTCCAAGAGGCCTTCCCTGACTAAGCCCTCCTTTCCTCTTCTCCCACTTCTCCCCTTCTGCATCATCCTGACTTGCTCCCTTTATTCATCCCCTCCCAACTCCACAACACTTATGTCCATATCTGTCATTTATTTATTCATATTAATGTTTATCTGCTGCTCTGAACTGTAAGCTCATTGTGGGCAGAGAGAGTGTCTGTTTATTTCATTCTATTGTACTCTCCCAAGAGTTTAGTACAGTGTTCTGCACACAGTAAGCGCTCATTTAATATGACTGAATGAAGTAGAGTCCCTCCTGGAGAGAAAACCCAAAACTTCAGAGAGGTTCCTGCCGGGAGCCAGAGAAGGGACTGAATGAGAATTAGCCCAATCAGGTTTGAAAATGTTTCCAGATCTCACTTTTAGGAAGAACAGCATTTGTCAGAAGTGGAAAGTTCCAGTCTGATCTCCCATCCCTCCCAATCAGCCAGGTTCTCAGCATATTAGTATTAATAATAACAATAAAATTGTAATCATTACTGTGGGATTAGTTGGGCACTTGCTATGTGCCAAGCACTGTACAGTGGTGGGTAGATACAAGGCAATCAGGTTGGCTACAGTCGCTATCCCACATGGGGATCACAGTCTGAGGGGAAGGCAAAACAGGTATTGAATGCCCATTTTCTGTAGGAAAAGGAAGGTTAGCCTTTGGCTGCTAGGAACCAGCCTGGAAGTCATTTCAGGAAGCTGGATAGACCAAGACTTCACAGTGCCTGAGGAGGAGTAGCAATAGGAATTATTGAGCACCAGTTGGAAGAAATGCACTGCATCAAGCCTTTGGGAAGTACAAAATAAAGAATCATTCGGTGGTTTTTATTGAACGCTTACTGTATGCAGGATATTGTACTGACCGCTTTGGAGAGTTCAATACAGAAGAGTTAGTAGACACGTCCCTTGCCCACAAGGACACTACAATTTAGATGGGAGACAGACTTTAACCTAAAGTATGGATATGGTCATAAATGCTATGGGGCTGAGGGTGAGGTAACTATTAAATGATTTAAAGACTCAGATCCAAGTGCGTAGGTAAAACAGAATGGAGAGGGAGTATGGGAGATACGAGTTTAGTTGGAGAAGGTCTCTTGGAGGAGATGTGATTTTAATATAGTTTTGTAGATGGGGAGAGTAGTGGTCTGTTGTATAGGAAAGGGGAGGGAGTTCCAGGCAGAGGGAGGGTGTGGGGAAGGGGTTGATGGCGAGATAGACGAGATTAAGGAACAGTAAATTGGTGTTGGAGAAGGGAAGTGAGCCGTCTGGATTTTAGTAGCAAATCAAGAAAGTAAGGTAGAAGGGGGCTGAATTGGTAGAGTGTTCTAAAGGCACTTAGATGTGGAAGTGGATGGACAACCACCCAAGGTTCTGAAGGAGTGGAGAAACATGGACTGAATTTTTCTATAAAAATGATCGAGGCACCAGAGTGAAGGAAGGACTGAAGTGGAGAGAGATGAGAGATAGGGAGATCAGTGAGGAGGCTGATGCAGTAGTCAAGGTGGGATATAAGTGCTCGGATCAGCATAGCAGCAGTTTGGATGGACTGGAAAGGACAGGTTTTAGTGATGATGACTGTGGCATTTGTCAAGTGCTTACTATGAGCCAGGCACTGTACTAATCACTGGAGTAAATACAACAAATCGGGTTCAACACAGGCCCTGTCCCACATGAGGCTCCCAGTGCTATTCCCCATTTTATAGCTGAGGCAGCTGAGAAGTGAAGTGAGTTGCCCAAGATCACACAGAAGACAAGTGGCAGAGCTGACACTAAAACCCAAGTCCTTCTGACTCCTAGGCCCGTTCTCTATCCACCGGCGATAGGTAGAACTGCCAGGATTCGGTGACAGAGTGAATTTATGGGTTGAATGAGAGAGATGAGAATTCTTCTCCTCAGAGACCAGGGCCGTGGCTAGGAGCCCTAACCCACCCAGTCCCAAATGGGGGGGGGCCTCCAGGACCCCAAATCAATGACAATGATACTGTGCTCAGCACTCGGGAGAGCAAAATACAGTAGAGTCGGTAGATGTAATCCCTGCCCTCAAGGAGCTTAAGAGTTTACCTGGGGAGACAAACATTAAAATAAATTACAGTTAGTGGAAATTCGAGAGTAGAATGAGATGTGCCTAAGCGCTAGGGTGAATATCAAAGTGCACAAGTCAGTCAGTGGTATTTATTGAGAGCTTACTGTTTGCAGAAGACTTGGGAGAGTACAATATAACAATATAATAGACGCATTCCTTGCCCACAATGAGCTTACAGTCCAGAGGAAGGGGAACAGACCTAAGTTCAGGGGTGATGCGATGCAATACGATCCTCCCTATTTTCATGGGCTCAAAGGACAGCCTGGGCCCGCTTTAGTTGTGATAAGTAGAGCAAATTCTGTCCTTTTCCACAGTAACGGTTCACTGGCTCAGGTCTTCCCAAATCCACCAGCAGAAGAGCAAGGCCCGGGGCCAGAGAACACCGGGCCCCGAAACCACAGGAAGGGCTATTTTTAGGGAAATCATCAAGCCCGCCCCTTCCCTAACGCCTCCTCTCGATGCCTGGCTCCATCACTAGTTCATCTGGGTCCCTGCCAGCCAAAACTACTGCAGAGGAGAGGAAACTGGCCATCCTCTCCATCTGACCCGTTCTCTTTAAGCTTCACCCATCAGGTTTTCTTGATTCCAGTTTTGGAGCCCCATGCGGGACAGGGGACTGTGTCCAATTCGATCGTATTGTCTCTACCCAGTGCTCAGCACAGTGCTTGACACTTAATAAGTGCTTAATCCCACAGTTACTGTTGTTGCTGTTGTGATCACATTGGAGGGGAGAAATGGGAGAAGGCTCTTCAGGGGATCTCTGGCAAGAAACCTACCCAACTGGGCTCTGCTTTAGCCAGACCTCACGAAGCAGGAACATGGCACCATTAACACAAAAGCCACGGAAGCAGCACGGCGTAATGGATACAGCCCGGGCCCGAGAGTCAGATGACCTGGCTCTGCTGTTTGTCTACTGTGTGACCTTGGGCAAGTCTCTTCACTTCTCTGGGCCTCACTTCTCTGGGAAAATGGGGATCGAGACCAGAGACTCCACGTAGGACAGAGACCGTGTCCCTCCAATTTGCTTGTATCTACCTCGGCATTTAATACAGTGCCTGGCACATAGTAAACGCTTAAGAATACCTCACGTTATTATTATTATTATCATCATCCTCTTGGCTCTCCTTTCCCCTGAATTCCAGAAAATGCTCAGTGCCATTTTGTTCCCACAGTAAAATCCCTTTCTAACACAGCTCAAGGAACTGATTCTTGGGAAGTCTCTTAGACCCTCCAGATGACTTTTGTTATGGAGGACTTTTAAAGCATATTCAGTGGTGTCTCTCCTACATCCATTACCCTCTCCCAAACGCTTAGTACAGTGCCCTGCGCGTTTGGCGCTAATGTAATCCTACTGGTTGACTGATTCAGTTTCTTAGAGGAATACCGGATTTGGTGGAGCAAAAGTATTTTTTCTAAGGAGGCTTTTACTGTGTTTGGAAAAGGCGGTTATCACTGCCAGAGAGCATAAAGAAAGGGGAGAAAAGCTTTTCAGGCCCGATAGGAAAGGACTATTTAATGGATCTAAGCACCTCGGGGACATCTGCATGTAGATGGCAAAGGGGTTGAGCCAGGCAGCCAGCCAGGAGCTTGGGAGATCGCGATGGATGGGTCTGTGCCAGCTTTCAAGACTGTGGGGAATCTTTTTTATTTTATGGTATTTAATTGCTTACTGTGTGACAAACAGTGTTCCAAGCACCGGGATAGATACAAGTTAAATTAGGTATCGGACACAATCTCTGTCTCACATGGGTCTCACAGTCTAAGTAAGCGGGAGAGCAGGAGAACTAAAGCCCAGAGAAGTGGGGTGACTTGCCTAAGGTCACCCGGCAAGCAGTTGGCAGAGACGGGATTAGAACCCAGGTCCTCTGTCTCCCAGGCCCGTGCTCATTCTACTAAGTCACTGGAGAAACAGCATGGCGTAGTGGATAGAGCACGGTCCTGGGAGTCGGAACGTTATGTGTTCTAATCCCGGCTCCGCCACTTGTCCGCTGTGTTAAATTGGGCAAGTCATTTCCCTGGGCCTCTGTTTCCTCATCTGTAAAATGGGGATTGAGACTGTCAGCCCCTCGTGGGTCAGGGACTTTGTCCAACCCACTCAGCTTGTATCTACCCCAGCGCTTAGTACAGTGCCTGGCACCTAGTAAGCGCTTAACAAATACCATAATTGCTATTACTCTTGTTTCATAAGACCTGGTGGGTGCTAAGGCCTGGGGATTTGGGGGCCTAACCCTTGCTATCTCACTTACAAAGTCCAAAGAGGAAGAAAAGAAATTGGAACCACTGCTCATCCACTTTAAACTAAAACCCCAGGCAGTGGTCCCCACATGGGGTCTGTGGCCACGTGCGGTTGTGTGGGGTCAGAGTAGAGGGGCTTTCCCTTCGGATGAAGGAGGGGCAAAGTCACTTCACTTCTCTGTGCCTCAGTTATCTCATCTGTAAAATGGGGATTGAGATAGGGAGGCCCATGGGAGACAGGAACTGTCTCCAACTTGATTTGCTTGTAACCACCCTTGTGCTTAGTGCTGTGCCTGGCACAGGGTAAGCGCTGAACAAGTGCCATTATCATGATTATTATTATCCTCTTCCTTTGATCCCCGGCAGCCTGACCCCATTATGAGAAGCAGCGTGGCTCAGCGGAAAGAGCACGGGCTTGGGAGTCGGAGGTCATGAGTTCGAATCCCGGCTCTGCCACTTAACAAATACCAACAAATACCAACATTATTATTATGGCCTCAGTGTTCTGAAAGAAGCCGTCTGGTGGCATAGGGTGATACACAAGATTGTGTGATACAAAAACACAAGCCCATGGGTCTGGGGGCCGGAGGGGATGGAGACGGGGAGGGAAGGGAGGGTGGGAAAGAGGAAGAGAAACGAGATTGGGCTGTTTATCTGATAAATGAATTCCCCGTCGGCACTCCCCACTTCTCCGTTGGTTAGGAAACAAGTTCATCAGCAGGCCACCTCGCGCATCCTCCTCAAGAAAGCAGAGATGGCTGGGGGAAGGGGGACAACCATTTGCTCCTATAGGTTAAGTAGCTCGGCTGCCATTCCGTGATTCTGCTTCTGCATATAGAAAGGTTCCCCGGGGGGCACTCGGCCCGTGACTGCGGCTCGTGACCCCTGGTGGAAATATGGCTTTTATGAGGAAGAGCAGAGGGGATGGTGGAGAAGGCAGAAAGTCCCCTGCTGACTCGGGCATACAGGCCATGCCTTCGGTCTTGCCAGGCCAAGGGCATGCCAGGCACGGAAGCTCTGAGGGGGTGAGAAGGGGGCTGGGCTGGTGGAAGGAGCTGCCCCTCGCCTGCAGGAAGGATGCCAACGAAATCAGAGCCCTGAGGAGAGTTGGGGAAGAGAGAGACGGAGACAGGAGGGAGGAGAAAGGGGTCAGGGGGTTTGGGGAGAGCTGGCCGGGAAGAAGCCAAGTTTCTCAATCTTGCTTTTTGCATTTAGTCAGAGGGAGTGAGTTTAGATCAGGGCCTGCTCGCCTTCAGCCCGGGGGTATGCGCCTCAATTCATTTATTTTCTGTCTAGCCAAGGGTCGGAAGAGAGCTTTAAAACTCACCCCCGACTCTGGGGCAAGCGCTCAACTGTGGTTCTGTTTCTTCACCTGTTTCTCCCAAATCTAATCTTGTGGCCCACTCAGGTTCCCTCCCCCCATTTCGCCATATCTAAGGGGGGTGGGAGTTACTGAGGGAAGGCTCGGGAAGGTTGTCACCTTAACAACCCCATGGGCCTCTGCTCCTCACCGGATCCTCAAGAGACTGAAGCGTCTTGAAGTGTCCCACTGTGCACCTGGTTTTACTCTCTCCCCTGTCCCTTCCCTCCACCCCTCTGGTCAAGGCAAAGTTTCCAGTGGTCTGAAATAAACCTGCGACTAGACTCCTGGCTGTAACCGGACACTACTAATGGTGATAATCATAATATTCATTAAACACTTTGTGCCAAGAATGATGCTCAGAGCTGTGGTAGATGCAACACAATCAGTTCAGACACAGTCCCTTTTCCACATGGGGCTTCTAGTCTAAGGTGGTCCAGTAAAGAAGTTAATCTCTCATTTTACCGTTGAGGAAACTGGGCACAGGCAGTGTGAGTGTCTTTCCCAAGGTTGCACAATATGCAATTGGAGGAGTTGGGATGAGATCACGGGGTTTTACACCCTCCTGGATGTTGTTCTTTCCCAAGATAGGTTGTCCCCAGAGGGGGAAAAAAGAAAAAAACAGGCTTTTTGTTTGTTGTTCCCATTTGGCTTCGCAGCCAGAGAGGAGTTCTAAATCGCAAAGGGTTCCAGATAGCGAATGAGAGCCCCTTGGACCAGATAGGATCAAGGCCCGTGGTCATTTGGGAAATCTCCAGGGCCGATGATGTCTTACAGCCTGGCCAGGTAGAAAGAGTACGGGCCTGAGAGTCAAAAGCCCCGGGTTCTAGCCCCAGCTCCACTTCTTGCCTGTGTGACCTTGGGCAAGTCACTTAACGTCTCTGAGCCTGTTTCCTGCTCCGTAAATTGAGATGAGATACACGTTCTCCCTCATTCTTAGACTGTGAACCTCTTGCGGGACAGGGACCGTGTGTGACCTGATTATTTTGAAATTAGTAAGGGCTGAATAAATATCATCATAGAAATCGAAACCCATGTCTGAAGAGCCTCAGACAAACATTTTGCAGCGGAACCAGTTCAAGCCTAACTAAAGCACCGAGGTACAACCTTGTGGTACTAGAGAAGCAACGGCCTCGTGGAAAGTGCACGGGCCTGGGAGTTAACGTGCCTGGGTTCTAATCCCACCTTGCCTGCTGTGTGACCTCGGGCAAGTCACTATATTTCTCTGAGCCTCAGTTTTCTCATCTATAAAATGGAGATTAAATCCTACTCCATCCTGTTTAGACTGTGAGCCCCATGTTGACGGGAACTGTAGCCAATCTGATTATCACATATCTACTCCAGTGCTTAGTGTGGTGCTTGGTCCATATTAAGCGATGAACAAGTATCATAATTATTAATAATATTTATTAAGCACTGTGTAAGATCAATATTTCAGGTCCCTTGTAATTCAGAGCCCACGGGTTACACATAGCCACAGCAATGACTTCTATAGCCAATCACCTCCCTCTGGTTCCACTGAACAGCAGGCTACAAATGCTATTCTGTGGCTACTCCCAAGACAAATAATCAATCCATGGTATTTATTGAGCACTTATTATTAAACACTTGGGGGAGTGCAATACAACAGAGTTGGTAGACACGCTCTCTGCCCACAAGGAACTTCAGTGGTTTTCCTTCTTGGAAACAAGACCACTGACTTTTACTTTTTTGTCTCTAAGTGGAACGATGCTTCAACCTAGCAAAAGACAATAAAATAGGCTCTTTGATCCTGAATGCTAGGTACCAAGTACTGTACTAAGCGCCGGGGTTGGGGTGGAGGGTAGATGCAAGATAATCAAATACTGTAATCATTATTATTCTAATTAATTATTAGATATTCAGGTTGGACACAGTCTCCGTCCCACATGGGGCTCCTGGTTTAAGAGGCAGGGAGAGCAAGAGATAAATGAAGTTAATAATAATAATAATGTTGGTATTTGTTAAGCGCTTACTATGTGCCGAGCACTGTTCTAAGTGCTGGGGTAGACACAGGGGAATCAGGTTGTCCCACCTGGGGCTCACAATTTTAATCGCCATTTTACAGATGAGGTAACTGAGGCACCGAGAAGTGAAGTGACTTGCCCAAAGTCACACAGCTGACAAGTGGCCGAGCCGGCATTCGAACCCGTGACCTCTGACTCCAAAGCCCTGGGCCTGAGCCACGCTGCTTCTCTAGTTCAGAGAGGTTATGTGACTCGCCTAACGTCACAAAGCGGATCAGTGGTGGAAGGCGGATTAGAGCCTGGTTCAGGGCATTCTTTCCACTAGGCCACAATATCTAGGAGAAAAGAATTCTTCCAGGGAGCACCCTAGGCCCAGATGGCTAAGACGTTTTATGGAGTAATATTGATCGATAGTATTTATTAAGTACGTACATTTTATAGAGCACTATATCCTAAATGCTTGGGAAAAGGCAGTAGATGGAGGAAAGAATTGTATCGTATTCTCCTTAGTGTTCAGTACAGCGCCGTGCGCACGGTCAGTACTAATTAATACCCTTGATCGATTGAAAGGAGCTCACAGTCTAAACAGGAAGCCTTTTTCATTTATAATGATAATAATAATTGTGGTATTTCCTAAGGCACTGTACCAAGCGCTAGGGCGGATACAAGCAAGTCAGGTTGGACACCATCACCACCCCACGTGAGGCTCACCGTTTTAACCCCCATTTTACAGATGAGGTAACTGAGGCCCGGAGAAGCTAAGTGACTTTCCCAAGGTCACTCAGCAGCCAAGTGATGGAGTCCGGATTAGATCTCAGGTCCTTCCGACGCCCAGGCTTGCGCCCTATCCACTAGGCTATGCTACTTCCCAGGTGCTTATATAAGTACCGTCGGATTTACGAAAAGTGTGGGTGTTTGGGCATCTCTGGGTGGAAACTGATTTTAAGAAAATGAACAAGGAAGGGGGGCCAAGACAGAAAGTTTACTTCTGCATTTCAGTTTTTTTTTTTGGCAAACCAGACTCAAGAATTTTATTAGGGACTTGGAGCGTGCCGAGTCCACCCCCTTGTGGTGGCTGTTGGGAATGGCAGCCCCAGCCAATTAATTTTCGTTTTTCAATCAGTGGTAATTATTAATAATAATAATAATGTTGGTATTTGTTAAGCACTTACTATGTGCAGAGCACTGTTCTAAGCGCTGGGGTAGACATAGGGGAATCAGGTTGTCCCACGTGGGGCTCACGGTCTTAATCCCCATTTTACAGATGAGGGAATAATAATAATAATAATAATGATGTTGGTATTTGTTAAGCGCTTACTATGTGCCGAGCACTGTTCTAAGCGCTGGGGTAGACATAGGGGAATCAGGTTGTCCCACGTGGGGCTCACAGTCTTCATCCCCATTTTACAGATGAGGGAACTGAGGCACAGAGAAGTGAAGTGACTTGCCCACAGTCACCCAGCCGACAAGTGGCAGAGCTGGGATTCGAACTCATGAGCCCTGACTCCAAAGCCCGTGCTCTTTCCACTGAGCCACGCTGCTTCTCCAACTGAGGCCCAGTGAAGTGACTTGCCCACAGTCACCCAGCCGACAAGTGGCAGAGCTGGGATTCGAACTCATGACCTCTGACTCCAAAGCCCGTGCTCTTTCCACTGAGCCACGCTGCTTCTCTAATTATTGAGCACTTACTATGTGCAGATCACTTTACTATGGACTTGGGAGTGTATACTACAGCGGAATTAACAGAGCTTTCCCTCACATCTTGGGCCTTAAAAGCTATGGTGGTCACCTGAATCCATCAGTGGATTTATTGAACGCTAACCGTGTGCAGAGCACCGTGGTATTATTATTATTACTGTCTCTCCGTCTAGACTGCAGGCTCACTGTGGGCAAGGAATGTGTCTACCAACTCTCTTGCATTGTACTCTTCCAAGCACTGAAGCAGCGTGGCTCAGTGGAAAGAGCACGGGCCTGGGAGGCAGAAGGTCATGGGTTCTAATCCCGGCTCGACCACATATCTGCTTTGTGACCTGGGGCAGTGCACTTCACTTCTCTGGCCTTCAGTTATCTCATCTGTAAAATGGGGATTAAGATTGTGAGCCCTATGTGGGACAGGGACTTTGTCCAACTTGACTAACTTGAATCTACCGCAGCACTGAGAACAGTGCTTGGCACGTAGGAAGCGCTCAGCAAGTACCATGACAGTTATAATAATAATGATGATGATGGGAAGCAGCGTGGCTCAGTGGAAAGAGCCCGGGCTTGGGAGTCAGAGGTCCTGGGTTCGATTCCCGGCTCCGCCACTTGTCAGCTGTGTGACTGTGGGCAAATCACTTCACTTCTCTGGGCTTCAGTTACCCTATCTGTAAAATGGGGATTAAGACTGTGAGCCCCACGTGGGACAACCTGATCACCTTGTATCCTCCCCAGAGCTTAGAACGGTGCTTTGCATATAGTGCTTAACAAATGCCATTATTATTATTATTATTATTATTATTATTATTATAGACGAGATCGAGGTACAGTGAGTAGGTTGGCATTAGAGGAGTGAAGCGTGCCGGCTGAGTTGTAGAAGAACAGCAAGGTGAGGTAGAAGGGAGAAAGGTGATTGAGTGCTTTTAAGGCGACGAGTAAGGAGTTTCTGTCTGAGGTGGAGCTGGATGGGAAACCACTGGAAGTTCTTGAAGAGTTCGGAAACGCGGACTGAACATTTTTCTAGAAAAATGACCGTCAATCTCGCCATCCCGGGAAAGAATGAATAACAAGCAACTCTCTCTGCCCACGGAACCTACTTGGAAATGGATTGGAAGCAACGGGACGTTCCAGTGACATCCTTTATCCTCTCCATAAATCCACACTAGGCTTTCCAGAACACTTCCTTAAGACCCAGGTGATGGGTAAATCAGCCAAGGAAAAATTAGACTTATCCCTTAAATATCAAGTTCCTTGTCCCTCCATATTTCTTGCTCTTCATGATAACGGGGCCTTTTTTTTTTTTTTTTTGCATCTATTCATTCTCTTCCCATTCTTCTCCCTCCGTAGTTCATTCCCATGCCCGTGCTGTATGGCGTGTTCCTCTACATGGGTGTTGCGTCCCTTAACGGTGTACAGGTAAGTGCTTCCCAGAAACTGGAACCCTCCTGCTCGTTGAAGGAATTTCAGGCAAGGACCTCCCCGGGGAAAGTGTTGGAAATCATTAACTGGTGGAGCCCGAAGGTCCCAATATTTCTTCTTCCTTCCTCCTTCTCTCCGTCCCTTCCCCTTTCCCAGACATCCATCATTTTCAGCCAGTGTTTGCACACGCTATCGCCCCGTCCCAGTCTGGGAGGAGAGATCCGTAAAGCTCATTTGTTCAAGAAAGCCACACCAAACCATTGCACGTCCGGCTCCCGCCAAGGACAGAAACTGCCCTGTCTGGTGTAAGCTCAGCACCTCCTCCTCAGTGACCCCCACCTCCAACCACTCGCTCTCCTCCATTCACCCAAGGTGGGTCCCTCAGGGTCCTAGGGGTGGGGTCCGCCCGACCCTCCGGTTTGCTTCCCACCAGACTCACACCTTTGATCACTGCGTTGGGTGTTAATGAAGAAAAACAAGTGGATACGATTTATGTGTGGGCTTTTGTCTAAAACGTCAACTGCCCTCTCACAGTCTGGGCAAAGCTGGCCTTTTTTTTTTTTCCTTTTCATCCTGGATGATGATGTAAGAGAACCTGCTCTGGCCAAACAGGCTCGCTTCAGTCAGCACCCGGGACAAGACTGAAAGCGTGTGTGTGTGTTGCTGTCTGGCTCCATCAACTGCCGCCTTGTTCAGCCGAAGGCTGCTCAGTAGGGGAAGACAGGAGGGTCCTATGAAGCTCCACCAGAATCCCCGTGGCCCTTTTATTAAAGGCCCCGGAATCCCCAGAATCCAGATTTTTCTGGCTTCAGATGGGCCCAAGACCAGAGAACTGAGAGCGATGAAAGGAACTGGGGAGTTTCCCAATCTTGGATCACTGGAGTGGAGTTTCAGGGGGTCAGAGTCCCAAGGGGTCAGGGTCCCAGAAGGGCTGGGCACCCAGAGGTTAACAGGTTAGCTGGGGGACGGCGTGTCCGAGCATCAGGTACCAGGGGGTTGAGATACCTGGAGGTCAGGAAGTTACCTGGGAGTCAGAGTATCCAGAGGTCAAGGTGCCTGGGTCAAGCTCCCAGGAGGTCAGCAAGTTACTTGGGGTTCAGGGAAGCCAGGAATCGGGGTACTCAGAGATCAGAGTCCCAGAAGATCAATGTCTCCTGGGCTGAGGCGAAGTTGGGTTGGGATCCTGCCTTCCACCGGTGACAAAAGAACAGCAGCAAAGGCATTACCGGGTCAGACCGCTGGCCAACCCCAGGATTCCCTCCTCCCACTGTGGCCACGGGATGCACGGAAAAACAGTGAGGCGCTAGAATGGGATGGGACGTTTCGGGAATGGACCGTTTAGCGTCACTAACTTTCCCTCTAGTCATGGGCTGTTTGTCCATGAACCTACCGAAGCCCCCTTGAATCCACTGATAATCTGGGGGCTCACAACTGGGTGGGGGCGAGGGGGAAGAAGGCTATAAACTTACCAACCAGAGGGTCGAGCAGGGCTTCCTTATGTCGGTTTTGAACTGGACACCTTCAAACTCCTCCAAGGCGGAGAGGGATTCGGTAAACGACAATTTCAGGGTCCATCTTTCCCCCGCCTCTGTAATCAGATCTGTTCTCGCCCTGTGTCTTTCCAGTTGGAGACATCGAATCAATCAATTGAGCACTCTCTATGTGCAGAGCACTGTACTGTACTAAGCGCTTGGAAGAGTATCACCCCCCATCCCCCTAATCATCTCGGTTGCCCTTCCTACACCTTCCCGAGAGACGGACCGGTTCAAATCAGTCGCTTGTATTTATTGAGCGTGTACTGTGTGCAGAGTGCTGTACTAAGCGCTTGGGAGAGTCCAATTTAACGATAGAACTGACACATTCTCTTCCCGCAACGAGCTTGAGGACCCGGTTCAAGGGGAATTTATGCCCTTTTCCCCTCTCGCCCCCGGCCCCCGCCCCCACCCCGGATCTCCACAGTTCATGGATCGCCTGAAGCTGCTGCTGATGCCCCTTAAGCACCAGCCCGATTTCATCTACCTACGCCACGTGCCACTTCGCCGGGTCCACCTCTTCACGTTCCTGCAGATACTGTGTCTGGCTCTTCTCTGGATTCTCAAGTCCACCGTCGCGGCCATCATATTCCCGGTCATGGTAGGCATCTCCGGGCCTAGTCTGCTTTGTCTCCCCCATCTTCCACGCGATCCGGCGGTTTGCCCGCACGGTGCTAGCCGCTGCTCCAGAAGCAGCGTGGCCTAGTGGGTAGAGCACGGCCCTGGGATTCGGAAGGACCTGGGTTCTAATCCCGGCTCTGCCGCTTGTCTGCTGCGTGACTTTGGGCAAGTCACTTCACTTCCCCGGGCCTCCGTTACCTCGTCTGTAGAATGGGGACTATGACAGTGAGCCTCATCTAAGGGCGGGGACTGGGTCCAATCTGATTAGCTTGTATCTACCCCAGTGCATAGTACGGTGCCTGATAATAGTAAGCACTTACTAAATACCACAATTAATAATAATTATTATCATTATTACTATTTGTGAAGCACTTACTATTTGCCAAACACTATGTATAGGGCTGGAGTAGATACAAGATAATCAGGTCAGACACAGTCCCTGTCCTCCAAAGGTCTCACGGTCTTAAGGGGAGGGAGAAGAGGAGAAGCAGTGTGGCCTCGTAGAGAGAGCACAGGCCAGAAGGTCAAAGGACCTGGGTTCTAACCCGGACTCCGATCCGGGCTCCTCTGCTTACCTGCTGTGTGACCTTGGGCAGGTCATTTCACTGCTCTGTGCTTCACTTCCCTCACCTGCAAAGTAGGGATTCACAATATCTATTCTCCCTCTTAGACTGTGAGCCCCATGTGGGACCTGATCATTTCGTATCTGCCCCAACATTTAGTACTCTGCTTGTCATATAGTAAGCACTTAAATGCTACAGTGATTATTAGTATTTCATCCCCGTTTTACAGATGAGTAATCCGAGACACAGAGAAGTTAAGAGACTTGTCCGAGGTTGCACAGCGGACGGGTGGCGGAGCCGGGATTAGAACCCAGGTCCTTTAACTTCCAGGTCCATGCTCTTTCCATTAGGCCACGCTGCTTCTCCTGTTCTCCTTCCCCATACGACTGCGCGACCCTCGGGTGACAGATTGGAACCCAGATCTTCTGGATCCCGGGCCCGTGCTCTCTCACTAGGTCCCACTGTTTCTGTTTTTTCCATCACAGAAATTTGGTACCCGTCCTCAGGTGGAGCCCTCCCTCCCCTAAACCCCTGCTCCGCCTGCCCTTTTTGGTCTGGATAGCCTTGTGGGAACTGCCAATGAATCTGTCTTTTTCTGAGAAACCGAAGTTAATGTTGATCCACGGTTGCCACCAGTGTCAGATTTCATCCCCTCCTCTCCATCTCCACCCTGCCTCTCTCACCCCTCCCATGGCCCCGTGAACCCGTGGGAAAACACACTGGTTTCTCCAGTCCCCGAAATGCTCCCCTTTGACCCTCCCCACTTTTCTCCCTGTGTTCTCCGGCCTCCCAGCGCACTTAACCCCATCTGACAGAAGCGCAGCCGTGACGTTAAAACTGGGCAAGGTGGATCAAAAAGCCACGAGGTCTTTTATCGGGGAAATGACAGTCGGTCTCTAGAGGGAGAATTAGTGGATTCGGAATGGGAAATCGGACCAAGGGTTGGATGGGCCGAGGCTCAGGAGTGAGAGGAGCAGCGTGGCTCAGGGGAAAGAGCACGACTTTGGAGTCAGAGATCATGGGTTCGATTCCCGGCTCTGCCGTTTGTCAGCTGTGTGACTTTGGGCAAGTCACTTAACTTCTCTGTGCCTCAGTTACCTCATCTGTAAAATGGGGATTAAGACTGTGAGCCCCACATGGGACAACCTGATTCCCTTGTGTCTACCCCAGCGCTTAGAACAGTGCTCTGCACATAGTAAGCGCTTAACAAATAACATTGTTAGCATCGGTCCCCTCATCCTCCTGGGGAAGTGGGGGGGATTTTCTGTTCAGGAGTGTCTCTCCAGGGTCTCTCTGATCCACCAGGGACGAAGCCATGTTTCGAGGGTGAGCGCTTTCATGGAGGTCACCTGGGCGGTCACCCAGAGTCCAGCAGATACGTGAGGCCAAGTCTCTCCCCCCCGGCAGCAGCCACCTCCCGGTCTCAGATTTGTCTGTGGGAGCCCCAGCCCACCCATGGAGATAAACTGAAAGCCACTGGGAGGCCTTGAAGTGTGCAGCTCAATAAAAGCAGTGTGGTCTAGTGGACAGAGCGTGGGACTAGAAGTCCAGCGCTTAGAACAGTGTCAGCGCTTCCAACGGTGTTTGGCACATAGTAAGCGCTTAACAAATACCATTATTATTATTAAATAGGGTGACCTGAGCTCTCTAGTCCCAGCTCTACCACTTGTCTGCTGTGTGACCTTGGGCGAATCCCTTCGCTTCTCTGTGCCTCAGTTTCCTCATATTTGAAATGGAGGTAGACTGTGGTCCCTCTGTAGGACAGGGATTGTGTTCGATCAGATCGTTTCTTATGATATTGGTTAAAGCACTTACTATGTGCAAGGCACTGTACCAAGCGCTGAGGTACATGGGGCTCACAGTCCTACTTTACGGATGAAGTAACCGAGGCAAAAAGAAATGAAGTGATTTGCCCAAGGTCACACAGGAGACAAGCGGCAGAGCCAGGATTAGAACGCCGGTCCTTCTGACTCCCAGGCCCGTGCTCTATCCACTAGACTACACTGCTTCTTTATCGCTGTTTCTATCTCAGCACTTAGGACGAACTTAACAAATACAATTATATTTTAAAGGACACAGAGCCAGCTTCCATTGTTTTCCGGGACCTTTTCTGGAAAGAGCAACGCCACTGTGTTATACGTAGAACCCGGGCCTTTCCTTGGGGTTCAGGAGGGCTTGTGGAAAGAGTTCTCCTCAGGTTTCCAGTTTGCAGACAGAGAAACTGAGGCAGGGGTTCAGACTCGGCCAAACCCCTATAACTAGGTAGGACTCAAGGCCGCCGCTTTGGCAAGAATCTCTCCCTAGGTTGTCTCCTTTAAGAGGGAACTACCTCAGATTCTCTCATGATTTTCTCATGACAAGAGATACCAGATTCTCCCACTGACTGAATTCCTTCCGGCTGGTGCCTTGGGCCCTGTGGAATCAATCGATCGATTGGTATTTATTGAGCACTTTCTGCGTGCAGAGTACTGTACTAGGCACTTGGGAGAAAATATAACAGACACATCTCCTTGTCTCAGTGAGCTTACAGACTAGAGGACCAGCTTACAGTCTAGAGGGAAGCCGCCCCTTTTAGGCACCCACCCCTTTTGGGCACTCGGCCCTGCTAGCGCCCTGACCCGGAATTGATTAGTTTTCCCCTCGTGAACTGAAACAGCAAAAGGAGTTAGTCGTTGGGCCCTTCTCCTCTGGCCCCCAAGATCATAATCGAAAGCTCCGGAGTCCCCATCTTCTTGCCCACGGAAGGGTGACCGTACATCCAATTTTATCCGATAGTCCAACCTTGGGTAAGTCACTTCACTTCTCTGTGCCTCGGTCACCTCATCTGTAGAATGAGGACTAAGACTGGGAGCCCCTTGTGGGACAGGGATTATGTCCAACCTGATTAACTCGTATCCACCCCAGTGCTTAGTACAGTGCTTGGCACCTAGTAAGCACTTAACAAAAACCATTACAAAAAAAGGAGTGATGTCAGTGACCACCCGATCCCGGGAAGGCTGAGGAAGTGGGAGGTTAGCTTGCCGTGAAATGGTTGAGGGCTCATGGAATTCCTGGCTCAGAACAGAGTCCATCTGCCCCTGTTTCGGCCTGGCCCATCTGTGTCTCCTTTTCCGATTCCCGTTTCTAAGCGGCACAAGTGAGTAGGATTCCGCAGGCAACTCTGGTTTCCTTTTCTGTTCAGGCTTGGCTTTTTTGGATACCCTGTAGACCGCGATTCCTCTTCAACAAGGAAATCTCAGTAATGGCTTTCTCATTCCTGACCTTTTTTTTTAAAATAGTATTTGTTAAGCACTTACTATGTCAATCAGTCAATCATGTTCATGGAGTGCTTACTGTGTATAGAACACTGTACCAAGCGCTTGAGAGAATCCAATGCAAAAGAGTTGGCAGACACGATACCAGTCCAAAGAAAGTTTTTTTATGGTATTTGGTAAGTGCTTACTATGTGCTAGGCACCGTACTAAGCACTTGGGTAGGTACAAGCTAATCAGTTTGGACGCAGTCCATGTCCCACATGGGGCTCACAGTTTTAATCCCCATTTTCCAGATGAGGGAACTGAGGCCCAGAGAAGTGAAGTGATTTGCCCAAGGTGACACAGCAGACTCGTGGCAGAGCCGGGATTAGAACCCGGGTCATCTGAGTCCCAGGCCCGGCCCTTTCCACCAAGCCATGCTGCTTCTCACCCTGCCCCGATAGCCTGAATTGGTTTCTGGATTTCGCATTTTCAAAGGGAAGTAAGAGTACAAAATACATGTCTTTGGAGGCATTTGCATCTGAGGAAACTCCCAAGTCAGAGGGCCCAGCAGGTCGATCCCCCTGGGCATCTGGGCTAATTGGCTCCACGCTTTCCGTTCCAGATCCTGGCCCTGGTGGCCGTCAGGAAAGGGATGGACTACCTCTTCTCTCAGCATGACCTCAGCTTCCTCGATGATGTCATTCCCGAAAAGGACAAGAAGAAGAAGGAGGACGAGAAGAAAAAGAAAAAGAAGAAAGGCAGTTTGGATAGCGACAATGATGACGTAAGGCCCCTTCCTCCTCTCCCATCCGCCCTCCTCTCCCCCCAACGCACACACATCATAAAACCATCCCGCCAGCCGGGACACAGACGGGAAAAGCGATGGGAGAGGTGACGGTTTCCCCAAGCGAGGAGCCGTGGTGACATCTCCAAGAAGGAGGACCCCCGGTTTCTTTATCCCAGAAAGGAGTATTCATAAAGTGCCTTTCGGTCTGGTTTAAAACCCAGTATCCTCAGTCCCCTAGCCTCCACCTCCTCTAGCCCCTGATGTTTACTTTATATTTTTGCGGTTTACGAAGGCCTTAACCCAGAGCATCAGCAGCGGTAATTTGGCCCCCACGTTTGGGCTGGGCCCGCCTCAGGCCCAGAGCAAGAGATGAGATTTGCTCTGCCACATTCTGGGCCGTATTTGTCTCGTTTCTTCTAATCCGGGCTTAAAAATTGGAGGAAGGATAAGTGCCTGTCTCCGGCGAGATTTGCCGGGAGCGCTGATCTCCGGCCGTAGCGTGCATTAGAATGATGAAACGTGGGCCGCTAATGGCGGTATTAAGGACGTGACCTCCTCTGGCCGTGCCCCTTGCCGGCCCTGGAGTTAATTCTCATTCCAGACTGGCTCGAGGAAGCTCTGCCCCTTGGGCCGCAGGGACGCTGTTGGTGGGGGTAAGGGAGCGGTGCTGAATGATTAGTTGTCTCAGGAAAAGGGAACCGGTTTCGGGGAGATGGTCCAAGGCTGGAGATTTCTGAAATCAGTGCAGGGAGCAGGTTGATATGAGAGACAGCGCAGGGCTGGGAGGAGACTGGCCCCAAATTAGGCCCGAGTCTGGGGATATAGAGTTGGAGGGGAATTCAAATCGGCCACTTTGGAGTCGGGTTTGCCCGGATTTGGCGGGAAAGGCCAAGGTCCTAGGCTCGGGCACTGTGATGGCTTTGGAGGGCTGGGCGAGGCCGAGGCTGCTCCCTAAAACCGAGCACGCTCCCTGAGGGTCCCTAGCCGTTAGAAGGGGAGGCCGTCGAGGGGTCACATAGTATTAAGATTGTGAGCCCCATGTGGGACAGGGACTGTGTCCAATGCAATATCTTGCATCTACCCCAGCGCAGTAAACACTTAGCAAATACCACAACTATTAGTCACAGAAACCGATCAATGGTATTTATCAGGCGCTGAATATGGGCAGAACCCACAGACGTGTTCCCTGCCCATAATGGCCTTACAGCCTAGACAATTACTCTTCCCCACTTCAAAGCCGTATTGAAGGCCCATCTCCTTCAAGAGGGCTTCCCTGACTAAACCCCCCTTTCCTCTTCTCCCACTCTCGTCGCTTTGACTTGCTCCCTTTATTCATCCCCCTTTGCAGCCCCGCAGCACTTATGTACGTAACTGTCATTTATTTATATTAATGTCTGTCTCCCCTCCTAGACTGTAAGCTTGATGTGGGCAGAGACCATATCTGTTGTATTGTTATGGTGTACTCGCCCAAGCGCTTAGTACAGTGCTCTGCACACAGTAAACGCTCAATAAATGCAATTGCTGACAGACTGACCAGAGGGGGAGAGAATGAAACCGAACATGTTTGTGTGGTTCTTTTGGTCTCCAGGCCATGATATCTCCTGGCCCGAATGGCAAATCCTGCTACACGGAGTTCATTCCTTCTTCTTCCTTTTCTACCTCTCCCAGGGCGTTGGTCAAGGGGTGAGGCTGAGCTTCTCTCTCTGTCCGTGCTCACCGCCAGAGGGGTTGAGTCAAAAGGGATTTGTTCAGTCTTGAGGAATGGGCAGGAATAGAAGATTTAGGCAAGCACGACCGAAAACGATCTGGGGAGTCAGGGCGGATCCCTCCCACGTTACGTATGGCTGGGTCTGCCCACTAGAGTTTGTCGCTTGGTCTAGAAAGGAATCCCAGAACCAGAAGGGGATTCTCCCTCTTAACCCAGTACCGTCCACAGTGACTTGCCCAAGGTCACACAGCAGATATGGAGTGGAGTCGGGATTAGAGAGTAGGTCCTTCTGACTCCCATGCTCTATCTACTAAGCCATACTGCCTCTGATACTGTACTAAGTGCTTGGGAGAATACAGTATAACAATAAACAGAGGCATTCCCTGCCACAGTGAGCTTCCAGTCTAGACGAGGGAGAGACGGGCATTAATATAATACGCACAGGATCAATATCTCCATGTTTAAACCCTTCCTAAGGTTCTTGCTAGGCTGGTCTAGGAGAAAGGAGGATTAGAATTTGTTTTTATACTTAAAAGTCATTTCTCAAAGTTTGTCTTCATGTCTAGTTTGAAGATAATAAGGAATGATGGTATTAATAAACCCGTAGTAAATGCCAAGAACTTTGCTAAGTGCCAGGGAAAAATACAGTGTGAGAAATTGCATGGCCTAGGGGAAGAAACCCGGATCTGGGAGTCGGAGGACCTGGGTTCTAATCCCGGCTCAGCCACTTCTATGATGTGTGACCTTGGGTAAGTCACTTCACTGTGCCTCAGTTCCCTCATCTATATAGGGATTAAGACCATGAGCCCAGGGTTGACCGTGAATCTGTGTCCCACCCAATTATCTTATATCCAACCCAGCTCTTAGTTCGGTGCTTGGCACAGAGTAAGTGCTTAACAAATACCATTAAAAAACAACAATACGAGGTTGTAAACTCCTTATAGGCAGGGACTCCCTTCAGTGGATAAGCTTCCGGGTATTCCCAAGCATCGAGTACATTGTTCTACGCAAAAGAGGCCCTCAGTAAGTATATTTGTGACAACCGCTAATAATAAATTATAATAATAAAATGACAATTATAATAAACAACTCGTTTTTCATCCTGTGGTTACAACATCTATAGACCCAACCTCTTCATTTTAGGGGCAAGCGTGAGGAAGGGGAAGCACAGAGATCAAGGGTGAATTTTTTTAAAACTTTTTTTTTTAATTACTGTAAAGAAAATGAATTTTTTCTGACGAGAGAAAGCCTGAAGGGACTTTTTCCGCGGGAACTCTCCTTCTGTCGGAAACTCTGGATTTTGGGGGAAAGCGCGGTGGAAATGTTCTAAGACCTTTTGCACGTTTCTTCCACAGTCTGACTGTCCTTACTCAGAAAAAGTCCCAAGTATTAAAATTCCAATGGACATCATGGAACAACAACCTTTCCTAAGTGAGAGCAAACCTTCCGACAGTGAGTAGAACTAATCCCTTGCATGCCGGCTCGAGTCTGACTTGCGCTTCCCTTTTAAAACATTGTATTTCAGTAAATGATTTTTCTCTCCCTCCACCTTTCCTTCGCTTTATCGTCTCTAATTCGACAGCAGGTTTACGCTCGACGGGTGTCGAGCTTGAATTCTCCTCTCTCAGTGCCTCACCGTTAACCCCCTTTTCCCTGTTGCTAACCCATTTTCTCGTTAAGTCTCTCTCCGTCTCTCCACATGTAATTTCTGATCTCCGCTGCACATAGAACCGTGTCGTTAATGGACTTTATCTTCCCCTTCCTCGAGTCCAGAATGGCCGCTTTGTAGCACCACACCACTGTCTGTTACTGTTTGTCTCTCTTAGGTTTCAGCCAATCATCTCTCGAACCAAATTCCCCGGGGGAGCAACTATTGCCAATTAATCAATTGATTACGCCCAGTAGACCGTATAAATTTGCTCCCTGAACACCCCGGGAATCACGTGGCTTGAACCCCTTACTTCTTAATTCTCGGGTTATTCCGGTGACCTGCTTTTGAATGATTTTTCCAGCTGGTTCTGCTTGTAAACCGCTCCCTGGGGCGGTTCGGTTTCACGGCTCGTGTGTTTTCCCTGTGGACCAGGGGGCCGATTTGGGAATGTTAAGGCTCTGAGGCGTTGCGGTGGCGGAGAGGTCAGGGTATCGAGGCGATCGGAAATTCGTGTTGCTTTCATAGACAGCCATTTTTTTCAATTGTATTGGTTAAGCATTCACTATGTGCCAGGCACTGTGCTAAGCGCTAGGGTAGATCCAAACGACTCAGGTCAGACACAGACCACACGGGACTGAAAGTCTTAATCCCCATTTTACAGATGAGTAGCCTAAATCACAGAGAAGTGAAGCGACTTGCCCAGGGTTACTCAGCAGACAAGTGATTAGAACCCAGGTCCTTCTGACTCCCGGGCCCGTGCTCTCTCCACTAGGCCATGCTGATAATAATAATAATTGTGGTATTTGTTAAGTGCTTACTATGTGCCGGGCACTGTGCTAAGCGCTGGGGTGGATGCAAGCCAAATGGCATGTGTTCAACCCCTGAACTTGCCCTCTTCACTAAGGATTCATCCCTGTCCTCTCGTTACCCAAAGACTCAAAGATCAGGGTCGTTGGTCGGAGAATCGGCATGGCGTAGTGGATAGAGCGTGGGCCTGAGAGTCAGAAGGTCTTGGGTTCTAGTCCCAGCTCTGCCACTTGTCTTCTGTGTGACGTTGGGCATGTCACTTGACTTCTCTGGACCGCAGTTCCCTCATCTGTAAAATGGGGATTAAAACTGTGAACCCCACGTGAGACAGGGACTGTGTACAACCTGATTTGCTTGTATCCACCCCAGCGCTTAGTACGGTGCCTGGCACATAGTAAGTGCTTAACAAATACCACAATTATTATTATTATTATTATTATTATTATCCAACCTCAAGTCTGAGTGCAGCGAATATACCCTCAGGGAGCTGGTTGAGGGACCTCCCACCATCCCTTCTTGAGTTCACAGCCAACTGTCTCCCGATTAGACCGTGCGCCCGTCAAAGGGCAGGGACTGTATCTGTTACCGATTTATACATTCCAAGCGCTTAGTACAGTGCTCTGCACATAGTAAGCGCTCAATAAATACTATTGAAGGAATGAACTGTCCAGCCCCACCCTCATCCCGCCCCTCTGGAGAGCTAACATTCAGCCTGGCCCCCAGGTGGGAGCCTGCTTTTCCTCCAGCGCCTCGGAGAACCCAGAGTCCTAGCCCCCAGGAGGGTGTCACCAGCCGAATCTGAAGCCTGGCCGTTGGCCCAGGCAGGCTGCTGTCTCCATCCCGCCAGTCGCTCTTCGCCTTAATCCTGCTCTAAAATTATGATCAAATTAGTGTCACTAAATTGTGCCGGCCAACCGGGTGGAAAGAGATACATGCAGTTCTTCCAAAGCTCGTGTTTGGGCCAGGCGGAGCTAGCAGAATGCCGGTGGGGAAATAGGGCATTTATCCAACATCACACGTCTGGGCTCATAAAGCCCGGTGCGATGTTGCAAGAAGCAGTCGCGTCAAGGCACACGGGTTACAACGAGAGTTTTCCTTAGCGTGACTTCGACAGGAACGTCACCCCCAACATCATCGGAGAACCAACCGAACTAGAGAAGTAGTGTGGCCTAGAGGATAGAGGCTGGGCTGGAGAGTCAGAGGGCCTGGATTCTAATCCCGGTTCCTCCACTTGTCTGCTGGGTGACCTCGGGCTAGTCATTTCACTTCTCTGAACCACAGTTACCTCATCTGTAAAATGGGGATTAAACCTATGAGCCCCATGTGGGACAGGGACTGGGTCCAACCTGCTCGTATCTACCATGGCACTTTCATTCATTCATTCAATAGTATTTATTGAGCGCTTACTCTGTGCAGAGCACTGTACTAAGCACTCGGGATGAACAAGTCGGCAACAGATAGAGACGGTCCCTGCCGTTTGACGGGCTTACGGTCTAATCGGGGGAGACGGACGGACGAGAACGATGGCGATGAATAGAGTCGAGGGGAAGGACATCTCGTGAAAACGATAGCAACCGAATAGAATCGAGGCGATGTACATTTCATTAACAAAATAAATAGGGTAATGAAAATATATAGAGTCAAGCGGACGAGTACGGTGCTGTGGGGATGGGAAGGGAGAGGGGGAGGAGCAGAGGGAAAGGGGGGGGAAAATGGCACTTAGAACAGTGCTTGGCACATAATAAATGCTTGAAAAATTTTTTTTAAAAAAAACTAATCTGGCTTCATTGCTCGAGGAAGGGGCCACTGTTTACCTTGATATTGCTGTGTGTTCAATATCAACAAAACCCTTTCCTGATCTCCCCTTCCCCCCCCCATTAAACCTCACAAAGAAATGGAGTACGGAAGCATCTTCTAAGATCTTGGAAGTTGAAAGCTGTTTCCACACTGTTTCTATTTCACTTCTCGGGCTGGGAAATTCTAATCCTCAGCATTGGAAACCAATGAAGGATTTAAATTCAGGGGAAGAAGGCAAGCGTTCAAGGGGCAGGGCATACCGTGGGTGGAGCTTTTAATAAAGAATGAATCTAGGAAGAATTCACTCATTCAGTTCCTTCTCCTCCTCCCTCTTAGGGGGGTAGATAGATCTGCGCCTCTTTCAGTAGATGGGTTGGTGAAGGGTTTCTTTTGCACCGAGAGACTGTTCTATGTGAAATACCTCATGTGTATGCGTTTTATTTTAATCCGTGCAGGAGAAAAATCACCAACATTCCTTGAACGCCATACATCGTGCTGAAAAAATTCCTTTCCTTCAGTCACTTGGCATGCCAAGGTAAGGGGCGGCATCTCGATAGGGATTCTTGGGCTGTTGTCTGGGACAGTAACAAGGCAATGGGACTCTCACTGAACCCCGACCCGGACTGACGGAGAGAGGGAAGAGGATTGAATCCACCCCATTCTCATGCTCTGGAGATCACAAAACTGGATATCTGTCTCCTCTGTTCAACTGGAAGCTTCCTGTGGGCTGGGAACATACGTCGAGCTTCTAATGTACTTTCCCCAGCACTTAGCTCAGTGTACCGTGCCCAGTGGGGGCTCTACAAACCCCACGACCTTCGCCACAATCACCATCACCACTACCGCCCCAATTATCACAACCGTAAGCGCTTAGTACGGTGCTCTGCACACAGTAAGTGCTCAATAAACACGATCGAATGAATCACGGTCGCCATCATCACAATCACTAACACCACCACCATTATCACCACCACCATTCACCACCACCACAGTCACCACCAGTATTCCCATCTTACGGTTAATTCGAGGCAGCTTTAGCCTGTCCCTGAGGAGCTGAACCTGGAGCTGAAGTATATCGACGGCTGCTCCTGGGCCCCCTGGAAGTAGAAATGCTTTTCTTTCTCGGGAGAGTGTGATTTCCTCTGCTGAAGTCTACAGTGTGAAGACATCTCAGAAAGGAGGCAGCAAAATGCCAACCAATTTGCAATTTTCGTAGGACACTGATGGTAGAACCTCCTTGTCACTCAGTTTCTTTCACTCTGGGTGAGATCGCTACTCTCCTAAGTGCTTAATACGGTGCCCTGCACACAGTAAGTGCTCAATAAATATACGGGTTAAGTTGACTCACCGACTACTATTGCTTAGGCGAATACGACGAAAGTAGACTGAAGAGTCCCCGAGAGAAGGAGTTCTCTAATGAGAGAACTTCAGATCGTGAAGTGGAAAACCCCACAGAGTTCAAGAGGGGACGAGGTAAACGTGCGAAGAAATCAAAGGCAGAACAGTTGGTGGGACTGGGTTGTGAGCTGCCTGAAGAAGGAGTGATTTGTGGGACATTTATGACTTCTTTTCCTCTTTGTTTTTCTCCTGCAGCCCTCCAAGAACTCCAGTCAGAGTTGTGCCTCAAATTAGAATAGAACTTGAGCCAGAAGACAATGGTTATTTCTGGAGGAGCAAGGGAACAGAAACTACATTGTAACCTGTTTGTCTCTTAAACACTGAACTCTTATCACTGTTTTGTCATTAGCTAAACCCCACAGAGCTCTCTGCTTCTCCCCCGCTTAGGTAAAATTGAAACAGCCATGCATCTCTCCACGAAAACATCTGCAGAAGAGTTTCCCCCCTTTTCCTTTCGCACACGTTGCCGACTTTCTTCCGACTCACAAATCCTTTATCCCTCAGTACCACCCCAACCCTGACCTCTCCCCACCCGTTTTTAAGCAGAGGGCGGTAGGGTTGAGGATTTTGTAACACCATTTTGCAAAGGGCGGAAGAACCGACTCCGGGCATTCACCCTAACCTGGTTGGTTTTTCTGTTGGGAAGAACACCGCGTGCCCAAGAGGCTGACTCTGAAATCGTAGCTTCTCTAGCTCTGCGTGACAGGAAAGTGCTGCTAATACTTAATAGTCCTGTGCTTCTAGAAAGCTCTAGAAGGTACTTCCCTCACTCCCCGCTCCTCAGAACCATCACCACCACTGTAGCAAGTGTCCTCCCTTTTCCTATGCAACTTTTTTTTTTTTAATCCTTTAATGGACTTACCCGTTGAGTACATTGAAGACTATGTTTTTCTTCCTAGATTTTGTTGTTAAATTATGGAGGCCTAACCTGCAACTTATTTTTTGTCAATTTTTTAAAAAACTTTTTTTTTAATTACTGTAAAGAAAATGAATTTTTCCTGCAGCAGGAAATTTAGTTTTTGAGTAGTTCTACCTCTTATTTGTAGCTGCCAGGCTTTCTGTAAAAATGTATTGTATATAATGTGATTTTTTTACACACCCCCAAACACACACACACACAGTCTCGAGGGCAAGCCGCAGGCTCAGTCAGATCATCCACACAGCCTCTCTGCAGCACCCACTTTCGTGATTTGTTTCAAGGATCCTAACGCTTCCGTGAAGGAGACGCAGGGTTTAACGGCTTGTGGCTTAGGACCAGTAGGATAACTCCGGTGGCAATCGACCGAGGTACTGACTCCCCCCTCCTGATAGGACCTGAGGACAGACACTGATTGTATTCGGATCCTGATTTCCTATGCAGTATTCTTTCATGGAGAAACCTGCGTGTGTTATGGTCTGTGTCTCCGCAACTTGCACGAGCGGTTGAGCGCGCAGGTTAGAGTGGAAGAGCTTTGGTAGACCAAGGGAGAGGCCACTGAACTCCCCTAATCAGTCAGGACAAAACCCTTCATCCCTCACCTCCCCTGCTCGACAGCAGGGTTGCCTGGAAAACTCACCACTTGGGTAAACCAGGGGTTGGAGATGTGCACCACCTGATTTAATTCTCCTTTGCTGATGGATCGGCCCATCCTTCCCACTTAAGATCCCTAAATGAGAATAGCATTTCCATACCTGAACCGTGGACACGCGCGAATGCAGATAGTGCATCTGTCGGCGTACTGATGGATAAGATACTGCATTAGACCCATACCACTTTTTTTTTAAATGAACTAGGTCGTTGGTGTTGGGAACTTTTACAAATCTGGTTTTGTATAGAAACATATATTTCTACACTAAGGTAACCATTTTGGACATTGCCTATTTGTAGCCAAACTTAGCATGGGGTTTTAAATGTGAAATTTTTTTAACAAGTTGCATTGTATGTTGCGAATGAAAGCTGACCGTCCCAAATTTTGGACCTGTGGTCCAGGATGCACGTGACTAAATTTGGGATGGGTCCACACTGGAACACGTAGGAGGAGGGCTAGGAGTAGAATGAAACCACTAATTTGTGGTTTCAAAATCTGGTCGGCGTATTGGGCCCGATTCACACCCTGTTTGACTTTGGAGGAGTTTTGCCCCTCTGGAAATGACTGTTTTGGTTTGTAAAGGGTGGAGACAAAGTAGCTATTACAATAATTGTCATCCTGAAATAGTGACTCCGTTTGCAAAACCCAAGAACCCGAAAGAAATATTTCCCCGTATGTGATAGATTTATGGTCCGCGACACTTTTTAATTGAAACGTTTAGAGGAAACGAACACTTTTTTTACGGTGCTGAGATCTAGCATGCCGAATTTAGCCGCAGCTGCGTAACTATAGCTACCCCCCAAAACACAGCTATATTAAGGCCATATTTATCTCAGTTTATTGTCCTCCAATGCGATGCTGAAGAGAACTTACTGACAATGCTTTCTCCAGGGCTTTATCGAAGGAGAGAGCGGACTGTCTAAAGTCAAACCTAACCGTACCCACGATGTGGATGAGCCCAAGATCCCCGTTTCGTCATTTAGGAACTCTAGGTGGAACAACTCTGTGTTGTCCCAAGTGGGATCGAACGTTCCAGAACAAACAGTGGGCCGACTTGAGCCACTTCCTAGACTGTGGAACTCCAGCTCTGGAAGAAAATGCGGAGATGCGACGTTGAGGGTGTCAGGCGGGGTCACTAGGGAGAGAAAAGGGGACGATCGTAGGGGAGTCGAAGGGAGGAGTGTGGTTGTACTGTTTTAATCAGACCAGGTTAAAAGGCCACGCTGGTCCTCTAGGAGGGCAACGATTAGCCTCACATGGAACAGGGATCTTCTATCTACCCCACCACTTTAGGGTTTGGCGCACAGTCGGAGCTTCAAAAATATCACCATTATCATTATTGTACTTTGGGAGCTGAGTTTAGTTTGGGGAAGACTGCCAACTCCACTGTACTCTCCCAAATGTTTTGTCCAGTGGTCTGCACGTAGTAAGTGCTCAATAAATGCCTCTGATCGATGATAAAGGAGGGTTACCTCATTGAAAAGCAGCACTGAGATTCTCCACTTTCATCTTCAAAGAGAAGAATTGAAATGACAACCACGTCAGTTTCCGGACACCCTTTAGCCGGTTCTGAAAAATACTGGCACCTCCAAGGTTTAGGGAGGATATTTGGGGCAGAGGGTACCCCCTCCCCCCTCCCCGACCTTTCTGTAAGGGGCACACAGTGATATCTTTGGAAATGGCTTATGTGGAATCACTTCAAATGTACGTTGCGGGAGGTGGTGTAGCCAAGCACTGGTCAATCAGATTGGTTTGGTTTGCCAGTCGTCCGCTGGATTGGAGGGGTGGGAAACGAGAGGGGCTTGTTTAAGGTCAGTCTGAGCCATGATAATAAACTGCTTAGGTTTGGGAGTGGGAACTTCATCCAACACCCCTTTGAGACCCTGTCATCGTCCTCTGTACGGGGTGAGATGAGGGTTTGAAAATCTGCTTAGCCGGACAATGTACAGAGGGAGTTTTAAACAAGACCTGTTCCCTCTTGCCTGCTCTACTCCAAACCCTTCTCAAACTCAGCGAAAAACAAAAGAACAGCGAGTCTTAGTTCCCTCCTCTGCCCTCAAACCCCAAAAGCATGGCATAAAGGCTGCCTGTGACGCCCTGGATAGTCAATATGAAACTCCACATACTGTACTTGTAGACATATGACGTACACATACGTTCACAAGCTCACACCCACGCACACATACCCAGAGTGCATACTATGTGTTCTAAAAATTAGCGATCAATTATCCAGAAAACTTTTGTCTTCCGGAGCTTTTTGAACCATGTTCAATGTACTTGAAATGTATTAACTGCTGAACCGAATCTTCTCTTTCCTGTTCTTTTTCGTTTTTAATTTAAAGTTTGAGCTGTTACCTAGAGGTTGGCACCGTTCAGGGATGGAACAGATAGATATTTCGACTTCTCCTTTCGTACCACTTAGTGATTTTGCTGCAGATGCCGGGATACTTTCTTGTGTTCCCTTGGCATTAGCTCTGCCCAGTCTCAAGGCCTTCCGGGCTGAACGTTTTTTCTAGCACTTGACTATCGAGAGGAAGGGACGTGGGATCAGTGCAGATGCACGGTTTCATCCTACTTCGTTTCATCCTCGATACCGAAAGGGGTATCTTGTATGCTCACGAAAACCGTCGAAATGTGCTTTGACCAGACATTTGGGATATGTCGTATTTCTTGGTTCGTACGTTTGGCCTCCATGGGTGTTCATAGGAAAAATGTGAGTTTCTGATTCCCACTTCCTAGGCAAACTGCAGCAGTGGGATAGCAACTCAGGGTGAAAATCATCCAGTGAAACGAACAGAGCCAGAAATAACCTTGTCCCCGGACCTTCAATGTGAAATGGGTGAATCGCAGTCTCTCTTTCTCTCTCTCTCTTTCTCTCACACACCTCTTATTGGCCATTTTCATGGCTGGAACTTATTACTCTTTGGAATCAATATGCACTTTCAGATAGTCTCCTTTTTAGTCTCTTAAAAGTCTATTAGTTTTGGAGGAATGATGCATCTCTTTTTGCTAAATGAAGATCAACATGGTGGAACAAAGCGAAAAAAAGAACAGAAAACATTTCAATAGATTAATCTTTTTTTCCAATATAAAACATGAAATTCCTATAACATAGTATTTTACAGTTTTATGAAGCTTTCTATTGTGACTTTTATGGAATCAAGAGATGAAGAAGATGAGATATTTTAGCATTTATATTTTTCAAAATTAAATGTATACTTAAAATAAAGTAACTTTATGCATTCGTGGTGGTCAAGTGTGTTGGTTATGGGCTTCTGGTGGGGTGGGAGAGTTGACGGGAGCGAAGGTTGAAGGTTAGATGGCACATGGATCCTGCTAGTAATGATGATAATAATAATTATGGTTTTTGTTAAGCGCTTACTGTGTGCCAAGCACTGTTCTAAGCACTGTGGTAGATGCAAGGTAATCAGGTTGTCCCACGTGAGGCTCACAGTCTTAATCCCCATTTTACAGATGAGGTGACTGAGTCACAGAGAAGTTAAGTGGCTTGCCCAAGGTCACCAAGCAGATATGTGGCAGAGCCGGGATTGGAACCCACATCCTCTGACTCCCAAGCCCGTGCTCTTTCCACCAACCCGCCCTGCTTCCCAAACTAAGCAAATCCTCAAGGATTAATCTTCAATCCATCAGTTTAAATCCCCGTTTTACAAATGAGGTAACTGAGGCACAGAGAAGTGAAGTGACTTGACCAAGGTCACCCAGCAGACAGGTGGCACAGTGGGGCTTAGAATCCAGTCCTTGTGACTATTTCTGCCTTACTTACCTTAGCCTAGCTGTTTATCAGAAGACTGCTTACAGCTTGGTGTTTCAAACTTGGAGATTCAGATGGGATTGTTAAACCACGTAGAACTGAGTCGAGACGCCGGGGATGAGAGACAGAGAGACACCTGGCAGACACTCAACCGATCGTATTCGCTCTTGCTCACTCCTGGGAGAAACCCGGTGGGCTCGGATTACAGATGCTCCATAAACTGTGTTTAGGGGATCATCTCTTTGGAGTGTGAAAACTTGTCTTTTTGCAGGATCAGCTAAGTCACGTGCATATCTTAAATAACATGGTACCGGCGGCAAACAGGAATGGAACTTACCCAGTGCTGGCTCCCTGAGCGAGTTTTGGAAGGTGAAGAAGTGATACGACGAGGATAGACGGTATTTATCTCCAGTGGACTTTCTCACACAAGACAGAAGGTTAGTCAAGGTGGGTCAACCGAGGAGGAAAAATAAAGAGAAGCAGCGTGGCCTAGTGGAAAGAGCCAAGACCAAGTTGCTGCCCCTAAAGAAGTAGGGCGTGAGTAGTTTTGACTCCAGGACCAGACTGAGATCTGGAAATGATGGGATTTGGCTTCAGACTGAGAGGCAGAGTGGCCTAGTGGATAGAGCACAGGCCTGGGAGTCAGACGGACCTGGGGGCTAATCCCCTCTCTGCCATTTGTCTGCCGTGTGGCCTTGGGTGAATCGCTTCACTTCTCTGTGTCTCAGTTACCTCACTGTAAAATGGCGATGAAAGCTGGGAGTCCCGTTTGGGACATGGACTGTGCCCAACCTGATTATCTTGCATCTATCCCGGACCTTAGTAATAAGCACTTCAGAAATGCCATAAAAAAATGACTGAGCAGAGCTAATAATGCTTCTTGCCGCTCTTCAGGCTGGGTTTCAGTGGAACCCATTGGGAGGGTGGGGCTGCTGAGTCCTAAAGGTAGAAAGAGCCCCGGCTTGGGAGTCAGAGGTCATGGGTTCTAATCTCGGCCCCACCACGTATCAGCTGTGTGACTTTGGGCAAGTCACTTGACTTCTCTGCGTCTCAGTTACCTCATCTGTCAAATGGGAATAAAGACTGGGAGCCCCATGCGGCACAGGGACTGTGTCCAACCTGATTAGCTTGCATCCACCCCAGTACTTAGTACAGTGCCTGGCACATAGTAAACACTTAACAAATACCGCAATTACTATTATAAATTTCATGCTCGCCCCAAAGCTGGAATCCAGATGGCTGACTCTGGCACATTTCTTTCCAAGAGCGAGGAGGTGGGCACGGATCCCAGTTTCCGACCCCTCCCCCTCCTCCTCTCGGACTCCCAACTCTCTAACGATCCACTGCCCGAAGATTCAGCCATCACTGTCGGGGCCCCAGGAGGGTCTTTATGCAGGGCCCCTGGATCCGGGGAAAACCATCCGTCACTCTGGGCTCACTGTGGGCAGGGGATGTCTCTATTTATTGTTCTATTGTATTCTCCCAGGCGCTTAATACAGAGTTCTGAACAGAGTAAGCGCTCAATAAATAACAATTGAATGAATGAATGAAGAAGAGTGCTGAACACTTGATCTCAAGGTGATCCCACATGCTGAGAAGCAGTGAGACCTAGTGGATAGAGCACAGACCTGGGAGTCAGAAGGACCTGGGCTCTAATTCGGTTCTGCCACGTGTCTGCTGGGTGACCTTGAGCAAGGCACTTCCCTTCTCTGGGTCTCAGTTACCTCATCTGTAAAATGGGGATCATCACGGTGAGCCCCATGTGGAGCAGGGACTGTTTCCAATCTGACAAACTTGGATTTACCCCCACGCTCGGTACAGTGTCTGGCACATAGTAAATGCTTAACAGACCTCTTTGGGGAAAGAAAATGATGGGATTTGGCTTCTGGGCAAGTCACTTAACTTCTCTGTGCCTCAGTTACCTCATCTGTCAAATGGGGATTAAAAAAACTGTGACCCCCACGTGGGACAACCTGATCACCTTGTATCCCCCAGCGCTTAGAACAGTGCTTTGCACATAGTAAGCACTTAACAAATACCACAATTACTGGGGAAGCAGCGTGGCTCAGTGGAAAGAGCCCGGGCTTGGGAGTCAGCGGTCATGGGTTCGACTCCCAGCTCTGCCACTTGTCAGCTGTGTGACCGTGGGCAAGTCACTTCACTTCTCTGTGCCTCAGTTACCTCATCTGTAAAATGGGGATTAACCGTGAGCCTCACGTGGGACGACCTGATTACCCTGGATGTCCCCCAGCGCTCAGAACGGTGCTCTGCACATAGGAAGCGCTTAACAAATACCGACATTCTAAAATCCTAACCATCACCTCCAGAAAGGTTTTCTCAGAAGGG
Source organism: Ornithorhynchus anatinus (assembly GCF_004115215.2). NCBI lineage: Eukaryota > Metazoa > Chordata > Mammalia > Monotremata > Ornithorhynchidae > Ornithorhynchus > Ornithorhynchus anatinus. The sequence goes on from NC_041737.1 coordinate 7,365,566, forward strand.
TCCCTTCAATCAATCAATCCCTGGTATTTACTGAGTGCTTACTCTGTGCTGAACCCTGAACTAAGTGTCGGGAGAGTACAATAGCATTAGGAGAAATGATCCCTGCTCTCAAAGAGTTTACAATTCAGCAGGGATTTAAAGGGACAACTCACCAAATTCTGCCTTCTGGAAATTAACAGTTGTTGGAAAACAAGTCCTTTAGGGCACTCTTGGGAAGAATGTTATTTCCACCGAAACTTTACAGCCAGAACTGTGGTATCTGTTAAGCACTTACTGTGGGCCAGGCACTGTTCTAAGCGCTGGGGTGGATACGAGCAAATCCAGTTAGACACAAGAATGCCAACAGGAGGATCTGACGCCTAGTGCGTCGCCTTGAGAACCGTAGAAATTACAGAACAGCAGAGAACCCGTCGGCCTGCTGGTCAACCCGCTCTGCTCCGGAGAAAATGCGTTCGTGTTCCCCAGACAGATCTCTCTACGTGACGATACCACTTCCCCTGAGAAGCTTTGGACCGCAGAACATACATAATCCCTCCCTCTGACCTCTTTTCGGGCTTAGTTGCTATTTTCCCTATCATTTCACTTCCCCCCTCCTCCATTTCCATTTGATCCTAATGTTGTGGAGCGTTTTGGCTTTTAATTCTTGTGTTTCTTCTCCTGGGCAACAACCTCTAAGAGGGAAGTGTTTTTAAAACTGACGTGTCATAAAGAGAATTAGCAGCATAGGGGTTTAATTCAGCCGGATTGAGCAGGTACCGTTTTTACCAACCATATTGTCCTCTCCCAAGAACTTAGTATGGTATTTTGCCCCAAGTAATCGCTCAATAAATACCACGGATTGACTGATTGAGCTACACATATAAAGCTTCCCTTTGCTATTTTCAGTTCTGCCTCTTAGGATCACATTTCTCTCTTAGTCGCTGCTCAAAGGCAACCGCTCTCTTGCCGAATGCTGCAGGCCAGGATGGTAAGACTCCTCCCTGCCGTCTTAGCCTATGCATGTCAATCAATTAATCCGTGGTATTTATCGGGCACTTATTATGTGCAGAGCACTATTTTAAGCTCTTGGGAGAGTATAATAGAACAGAATTAGCAGTCACATTCCCTGACCATAATAAGATTACAGTCTAGAGGTGTACAGTCATACATTCCCCTTCTCCCCATCATTCACCTTCCCGCCTTTCCTTATCTTGTTATTACCAGTTTATCTCATTTTTCCTTGTGTTCCCACTATTTGTAAAGGAAGCGCTTCTGTCTTTCTCCCCAACTAGATTGCAAATTCCCAAGGGCCAGAACCACCGTTTGTAAATAATTTAGGTCCGCCTGTCTGTCGAGTGAGAATGTAAGCACGTCGTGGCCAGGGAAAGAGTTATTTCTATCTTCTGTACTTCCCAAACACTTAGTACAGTGCACCACATCGACTTCATTCATTCATTCATTCATTCAATAGAATTTGTTGAGCGCCTACTATGTGCAGAGCACTGGACTAAGCGCTTGGAAGGTACAATTCGGCAACAGATAGAGACAATCCCTGCCCAGTGACGAGCTCACGTCTAAACGGGGGAGACAACAGAACGGAACAAAAACAAGGATAGATCCAAGGTAATCCAGTTGAACACAGTAGTGACCTTGTATCTACACCAGCGCTTAGTGCCTAGCGCGCAGTCGGCACTTAAATTATTATCACATTATTATCATTATTATTATTACAGGGTTCTGCACATATTAAATGCTCGATATTATCGATACTCGATCGGGAAATGTGCTCTAAAAAGTTCCTTCTGCTTCTTTTGCTATGGTCTCCTTTTCCTCTTTGTAGTTCGCTAGACTGTAGCCGAGCATTTAGAGATCCTGCTGGAGTTCCCGCAGCTTGCTGTGCGGACTTGAATGATCACGAACAACTTCAGAAAGATGCCAATAAAACCTCCGAAAGTTTGTTTGCCTTTGCCGTCCTCTAGTGGGAAGAATTTTGAGACGGCTTTATTACCTAAATCTAGGCAAGGCGGGAGAATAATCTGGCAGTCCTCGTAGCGGTCGATCGATCGATCGATCCATCCATCTTTGGTATTTATATGGGCAGGAAATATGTAAGTAATAATAATAACAGTGTTGGTATTTGTTAAGCGCTTACTCGGTGCAGAGCACTGTTCTAAGCGCCGGGGGAGACACGGGGGAATCAGGTTGTCCCACGTGGGGCTCACAGTCTTAATCCCCATTTTACAGATGAGGTCACTGAGGCACAGAGAAGTGAAGTGACTTGCCCACAGTCACACGTATATCTGCTAATTCTAGTGTATTGTTCTCTCCCAAGCTCTTAGTACAGTGCTCTGGACTATGAATTAGACAAGCAGCCTGCCTGAGTGGACAGAAGCAGCATGGCTCAGCGGAAAGAGCACGGGCTTGGGACATGTCAGAGGTCATGGGTTCGAATTCTGGCTCCGCCACGTGTCTGCTGTGTGACTGTGGGCAAGTCACTTCACTTCTCTGTGCCTCATTTCCCTCATCTGTAAAATGGGGATTAAAACCGTGAGCCCCACGTGGGACGACCTGATCACCTTGTATCCCCCAGCGCTTCGAATAGTGCTGGGCACCTAGTAAGAGCTTAACAAATGCCACAGTTATTATTATTCTCCGGGCCTCAGTTACCTCGCCTGTAAAATGGGGATTAAGACTGTGAGCCCCATGTGGGACAGGGACTGTTTCCAACCTGATCACCTTGTATCTTCCCCCAGTGTTAAGAAGAGTGCTTGGCACATAGTAAATGCTTAACAAGTATCGTGGTTTTTTTTTTGCTCTGCACATAGTAAGAGCTCAATAAATACCACTGATTGATTGATAGAGTAAGCACTTACTGAGGGGTTGTAAGTGAGCCTCAGAAAAGCCTACAGGTCACAAGCAGCTCAAAGCAGGAAACCTGCAGGACCAACGGGGAGATTCCCAAAGGACAAGAAATCAATCAGTCGATCAGTTCCACTTGGATTTGCTTCCTTTTCTGCCCCTCCCTCAGCCGCACAGCACTTCTATACACATTCATATTTTATTTGTCAATTTAATATCCGACTCCCCCTCTAGACCGTCAGTTCCTGGTCGGCAGGGAATGTGTCTACCAACTCTGTGATATTGTACTCTCCCACGCGTTTAGTATGGCGCCCTGCACACATTCGATTGTTCAATTATTGATTGAATCATCAGTGGCATTTACTGAGCACTTACCTTGTGCAGAACACCGCACTAAGCACTTGGAAGAGTCCAATTCAATAGTGGGCAGTGAATGGGTCTCTTTATGGTTATATTGTACTCTCCCAAGCGTTTACTATAGTGCTTTGTATATAGTAAGCGCTCAATAAATACAATTGAAAAAATGAATGCACGAATGACAGACACGGTCCGTGCCCGTGAGGAACTTCCGATCCGGGGATACGCCGGCGGCTACGTATAGAGGACTTGGACTCCACACCCCAGTTACCTCAGGCCCCGTGGGCACCACTGCCAACCCTGCCGATGCCCGCTGCTGGGATCACAGGTGAGATGACTCACAGTCAAGGGCCACTTCTCAAGTGCTCCCTGAAGCCTCGAACGCAGCTCCGATGGGCCCTGTGGTAATGACTGTCCATTTCTAAGGTGTGTTAAAGGGCCTGCCGTCAAGCCCTGAGGAGCAGGGCGGCCTAATGGATACAGCACGGGCCTCGGAGTCAGAAGGACCTGGGTTCTAATCCCGAATCCGCCCCTTGTCTGCTGTGTGACCTTGGGCCAGTCACTTTACTTCTCCGGGCCTCGGTTCCCTCGTCTGCAAAGCGGGGATTAAGACTGGGAGCCCCAAGTGGGACATGGACTGTGGCCCACGGTGGCTTGTACGTACCCCGGTGGTTTGTACAGTATCTGGCACACGGTAAACCCTTAACAAATACCATTTAAAAAAGCCCTGCTGATGTAAATAGACTCTGCTTCGGGGGGCCTTTTTCGGTATTTTCTTCCTTCTGTTCGAGGTTGGCTCCGGCCTCCCGTGAGCCTGGCCAAGGTTCATCTGCGATATTTTTAGAGAAGACGAAGTGAAAGCATTGAGAACCTCTCCTGTTCCCAGTTGCCCTCTCCCCTCTTTCCCTTTGCAGTTGCCAGCGGGGGGGAGATGTACAGGGACCACCTCTCTTGCCTTCCGTCATCTTTGATAAACGAACCAAATATAAACTTTCTTTCCCGTGAACCTCTCCTCATCTCCCCTCGTGTTCCTCAAAGCCCCTTCCTCCCACAGAGAGACTGCAGATCTGACTCCCGATACCGGTCCGGGGCGGCCGATCCAATCGCCGACCTGATTTATTCTCTGCCCTCTGAGAGCCGTGGCCCCGTGGCCCCCGAGTGCGTATCTGAGATGCGGAGGGAGCTCCAGGAGACTGCCGGCCTTCCCAGGGGAGCAATGAAACGCCCTTCCTCCGCCCCCCGACCACCCCCGCCTTCTCGCTCGTGCTTTCTCGGGAGACCGGTCCAAGCCCGAGAAGCAGCATGGCCTAGTGGGAAGAGCACGGGCCTGGAAGTCGGAGGACCTGGGTTCTAATCTCTGCTCTGCCAATTGCTTGCTGTGTGACCTTGGGCAAGTCACTTCGGTCAGTCAGTCATTTATCGAGCACTTACTGGGTGCAGAGTACTGTAGTGAGGGCTTGGGAGAGTACAATCTGCCCTTGGAGAGACCTCAGTTCTCCTCTCTCTTACTTAGACTGTGACCCCATGAGGGCCAGGGACGGTGTCCAAACTAATTCACTTGCATCTACTCCAGCGCTTAGACGAGTGTTTGACACATGGTAAGAGCTTAACAGATACAATTTATAACCCCTCCCACCCCCGGCAAAAAACAAAACAAAAGAAAAAAACCCCTCAAAGATTTCCAAAGGTCCAGGCCACCCGAGTGGACTGTGATCGCCCTCGCAATGCCCGATATCTGTGGTGAATCTCTTGCAGTGGGCAGGAAGCCGATGCCAAGAGGGCCACATGGATTAGTGATTTGCCTTCTACCCCCTACTGGGCTATTTCTTCTGACCGGTTTAGGATTAATTAGGTTTAAACGACCCTGGGTGTTTCCTGGAGCAGCTGATCCCCGAAGTGACTTCCTCCTGACGTCTTTCATGCCTCGAGAGCAAAGGGTCATGGGACTTGAATTTGGGCCAGTTTACAGAAGGAAAGTCAGGCCATATCCCATATATTTTTTTCTTCTCCGAACCTCCTTTTGGAGGAAAGGGTTTCCTGAGGTACCTTACCGGTTTGCGGAAACTTCCTTTCCCCCCCCCCAACTGGAGTTAGGATGGGTTGTTGTTTTTTTTCCATCCTGATTGTCTTCAACCCCTGATAATTTCCTCCGCTCAACCACCTGCTTGGAGGGCAGTGGATGGTCATTCTCCAGACACCACACTCTCTTCGGGGTTGGTTGATAAACGGCACCAGGTCCCCAAATATACTAAATATACTAAACTCCACAGTCAATTAGACATGGAATGGATGGGGATGTTAGTGCAAAAACAAAACAGTACGGACCCTCTGGCATCTTTTTTTTTTTTAATGGTTTTGTTAAGCATTTACTATGTGCCAAGTACTGTACTAAGCGCTGGGGTAGATATGAGTTAATCAGGTTGGACATAGTCCCTGTCCCACAAGGGGCTCACCGTCTTAGTCCCCATTTTACAGATGAGATGACCGAGGCACAGATTAGAGCCCAGGTCCCCTGAGTCCCAGGCCTGTGCTCTTTCCACTATGCCACGCTACTTTTCTGAAATGCCGAGCTATTTCAGACTCCCATAGAACAGGAACAAAATCTTCCTTGGGTTGGAAAATTTCAGTGAGGTTCCCAATTCCACTTCTATTGTAGAAATATTTGAATAATTCTCCAAGCTAGTAATTTGCCAGATGTATTGCCTGAATCACACCCTATTTAAAGAGAAACTTTCAGGCAATTTAGAGACAAAATATAGGGTGCTTCCATTTTTTTAAAAAAGAGAGAAAAGTATTCACGATAATTTTTTCAAATTCATTCACATCAAATTATTCCCAAAGGTTTAGCGATATCGAAGACACCTGCCTGAAGCTACCGCAGGAGAATCGCAGCCTGAACGTGGAAGAACTGGGAAAAAGGCAACATATTCTGGTAAAATTTAGCAAGCCCAACCTGGACAATTGTTTATTTACTTGCTTCATTTTATGGTCTCCGTCAAGCGCTAACTATGTGTCAAGTACTGTTCTAAGAGCTGGGTTAGGTACAAATTAATCAGGTCTCGGACACAGTCCCTGTCCAACATAAGGCCCCAGATCTAAATAGGAGGAAGAGGTATTGAACCTCCATTTTGCAGTTGAGGAAACTGAGGCCCAGAGACGTTAAGTGACTTGCCTGAGGTCACACACCTGGGATTAGAATCAATGTCTTCTGACGTCCAGGCCTGTGCTCTAGGTCATGTTGCTTCTTCAGATTTGCAGACTGGGGTGCAATTGGCTACTCAAGTACAAAGCTAGAATGCCTTTCTTTGGATAACATGTATCGATCAATCACTCAGTAGTATTTATCGGGCACCTTTCATTCATTCATTCATTCAATCATGTTTATTGAGCGCTTACTGTGTGCAGAGCACTGTACTGAGCGCTTGGAAAGTACAACTCAGCAACAGAGACAATTCCTGCCCAACAACGGGCTCACTGTCTAGAAGGGGGGAGACAGGCAACAAAACGAAACAAGTAGACAGGCATCAATAGCACCAATATAAATAGAATTATAGATACCTATACATAATTAATAAAATGAATAGAATAATAAATATGCCCCTATATATACACAAGTCCTGTGGGGAGGGGAGGGAGGTAGAGCAGAGGGAGGGAGTCGGGCTGATGGGGAGGGGAGGAGGAGGAGGAGAGAAAAAGGGGGGGTTCAGGCTGGGAAGGCCTCCTGGAGGAGGTGAGCTCTCGTTAAGGCTTTGAAGGGGGGGAGAGAGCTAGTTTGGCAGATGTGAGGAGGGAGGGCGTTCCTAGGCCAGAGGGAGGATGTGGACCGGGGGTCGACGGTGCGACAGGTGAGAAGGAGGCCCAGTGAGGAGGTTAGCGGCGGCAGAGGAGCGGGGTGTGCGGGCTGGGCTGGACAAGGAGAGAAGGGAGGTGATGTAAGAGGGGGCAAGAGGATGGACAGCTTTGAAGCCAAGAGTGAGAAGTTTTTGTTTCGTGCGAAGGTTGACGGGCAACCACTGGAGATTTTTGAAGAAGGGAGTGACGTGCCCGGAGCGTTTCTTACCCTGTGCAAAGTACTGTACTTAGCACGGGGAGAGTACGGTACTGTGGACTGTAAACTCACTGTGGTCAGGGGTAGCATCTGCCAGCACCGTTGTATTTTACCAAGCGCTTAGTTCAGTGTTCGGCACCCAGTAAGCGCTCAGTAAATCGAACGAATGAACGGTGACAGTAATAGCAGAAGCTGCCTCCTCAACCCGTGCCCTCCTCTCCTCTTCTCCCACTTCCTTCAGCATCCCCCTGACTTGTTCCCTTCATCCATTCCCCCCTCCCAGCCCCAAAGTACATGCGTAGCCGAAGCAGCGGGGCTTAGTGGAAAGAGCACCGGCTTGGGAGTCAGAGGACGTGGGTTCTAATCCCGGCTCCGCCACTTGTCTCCCGTGTGACCGTGGACAAGCCACTTCACCTCATCTGTGAAATGAGGATTAAGACCGTGAGCCCCACGTGGGACAACCCCACTACCTTATATCTACCCCAGCACTTAGAACGGTGCTTGACACATAGTAAGTGCTTGATAAATACCGTTATTATTATCATTATAGCTCTGTAATTTATTTATATTGTCTGCCCCTTTAAACTGTGAGCACCCGTGGGCAGGGAATGTGCCTAATGTTCTGTTGGACTCTCCCGAGCAATTAGTACAGTGCTTTTTACACAGTAAACACTCAATAAATACGATTGAACGAAAGAAAGAATGAATGGTCTACACACAGGAAACACTCGATGAATACGACTGATCCACGAGATATCTCTATTTCCCGGTTGCTGTAAGTAAGAATTAAGTGAAAACCGATTTCGACAGTACGTGGCTTCTATCACACCCAGAGAAAACGCCTGCCGAAGCTTGGTCAGACAGATCTGTATGGCCACTCTTCTTCTGACGATTCTCTGCATTTATTGGACTAGCAAATAATTAATAATGATGGCATTTGTTAATAATAATGACGACGATAGTATCGGTTAAGCGCTTACTATGCACCGGACGCTGTACTAAGTGCCGGGGTGGACACAAGTTAACCGTGTCCTATCCCACATGGGTCTCAAGATCTTAATCCCAGTTTTATAGATGAGGTAACTGAGGCACAGAGAAGTGAGTGACTTGCCCGAAGTCACGCAGCAAAAAAAGTGTTGGAGGCGGGATTGGAAGCCGTGACCTCCTTCCGCCCAGGCCCGTGCTCTCTCCGCTAGGCCATGCTGCTTCTCACTTAAATTCCATTCCAGGAAAGAGTGAGTTTTAGATAGTTGCTATTAGTTCCTCTTGCAGTGCCAGGGAGCAACTGATCACAGTCCCGTACCCATTCTGTCATTTGGCTTGAAACAAGTTTACGAAGGGCGTTCCCAATTAGGTTGCATCACACTGCTACTAATTTATAGCAGCATTATTAGTACCCCTATGCTTCCCCTGGAATCACACCCCGAAAACACTGTCCAACCTGACTAGCTCATATCGACCCCAGCGCTTGGAACGGTGTTTGACACATGCGAAGCACTTAATAAATGCTATTATTATTATTTTTGTCTGATTCTGACTGAAGAGCGGGCTTAGACTAAACATCTGGTTGAAGGAAACTGAGAAATCCAGTATTTTATTAAATTGCTGGATTTGGGGATCTATTTTTAATCCCACCTAGCCATCTTCCTGGAATGGCTTTCGCCCTTCCCACAGAATTTACAATTTGACCCACAGCTAAAGCTAAATGATTGGGCTTGTGAACTCTGAAGCGCCTGACCTATATGTTTAAACTAATTATTCCTTATCAATTTAGATTTCTCTATCAATTATTCCCATATCCTATCCAGAGATTTCCTCCCCTAATGAAATTATTGTCACTTTTTTTGAAGTTAAATCAATAAGGATTACCTGTTCATAGGCTCTTATTAAATTTGTCACATGACGATGCGCTTCTCAATTTCGTTAAGTTTGGCCTTCACAACATCCGTCTCTGATTCATCCTGTTTCCTGGCCTCCGGGGTGACGGTTCAAATCCATACTTACGCAGTTATCGACTGAAAAATAGAAAGTCCTATCCTCTGCTGACGATGTCACGAATCCAGACGAAGGCTCATTACAGAGGAGAAGCTCAGAACCTAAAAAGACGTCAGTCGAAACGCTGGGTTTCGTCTGAACGCGTTGGGCTTAGTCTCAACAAGGTGCCGATTGGTCTGTGATCGAATAAACCCAGCCTTAAACCCCACTCGTCCTGGTCTAGCGCGCAAAAAGTCTGGTTTCAAGCCCTTTTTAAACCCAACACGTTGCTTCGACACCCCTTGGGCCACTACCTAGCAGCTTTAGAGGGAAGCAAGAAGCTTCCTGGCCTGTGGAAAAGAGTATGGGCCCGGGGAGGACCTGGGTTCCGCCCAGCTATGCCACTTATAATAATAATAATAACGTTGGTATTTGTTAAGCGCTTACTATGTGCAGAGCACTGTTCTAAGCGCTGGGGTAGACGCAGGGGAATCAGGTCGTCCCACGTGGGGCTCACGGTCTTCATCCCCATTTTCCAGGTGAGGGAACCGAGGCCCAGAGAAGTTAAGTGACTTGCCCACAGTCACCCAGCTGCCAAGTGGCAGAGCCGGCATTCGAACTCATGACCTCTGACTCCAAAGCCCGTGCTCTTTCCACTGAACCACGCTGCTTCTCAGCTTAGCGGCTGCGTGACCTTCGTCAAATCACTCCGTTAGTT